>NC_052031.1:60989403-61295498 GCF_015832195.1 Motacilla alba alba
TGTTTGTTGAGATTATTCAAATGCAAGGGTTATTTTTCCCCTCTTTGTCATCTAACAAGGTTTTGGCTGTTGCTTCTGAAAAAAAAATTAAATGGTGACTTATTGAGCTCGGGCTGTACATTTTTAAGATGTCTGTGAAGGTGCAAAGACACTTATGCCTGTGATGTGTTCTTCTGAGAAGGTTATCAGCATTTGCTGTGCAAACACCTATTGGGCTGTTTCATTTTGTTAGCAGAGACTTGAGATCACAAAAAAAAATAAAATTGCTTTAAAAATAAATGTGTTGTCATATGGGATACTGAGGTGATGAACCATAATCACATGCAGACCCAGATTTCTTCCTTTGTACTTGTTTTCTTGATGTTATTTCTGAGGTACAATGGGACTTCAGTTTGACTTTGTTTAACCAACAGTTCCTGTGGCTTTTTTTCCCTTTGTATGTGTGTGGTGAGCCCAAATTCAGTCTTAGATTGACTTTTAAGGAACTGATGAAGATAGCTATGTGCATGTTTTCAAAGTCCTTCTCTCTGGAAACAGAGGCCTTTTTTTGGTCACTGGGAGCCACATCCCTGCACTACTCTTGGGTCAGATTTCCCTTCCTGCACATCCCCAGTGTTTTGCCCAACATGTCAGAACCCAAGTCCAGCTCTGTGGAAGAGTTTCCTCCCCAGGCATTCATCTCCCTGTGTTGCCTGCTGAAACTTCTTGCCCAAACTGTTAGATCCCAAATTTTATTTGTATATACTTTTGTTTGGAGTGCACACAGAAATACGTTTTTGGGATCTGGAGACTGCTGTCCTCACCAATGCCGCCTGTGTGGAGAGAGGAAAGGTTCAGCTGGGTGTACATGAGCAGGTGGAAAAAAACCCCAGGCTTTCTGTGGTACTTAGAAACTAAATGCAAAAAAAAAAAAAAAGATAAGGTGAAAGCAGCAACATGACTAATCCCAGGAACCATCAGTATTGTTTATAACCTTTAGACATAGGTGCACCCAGTAACAGTTGTTAAAATTGCAAAGAGAAATTTGTCTCAAATAATTCCTGGGAGTACCACAGAAAGTGGAGAAAGGAGAAGTAGCACTTTTCACAGAAAAGCAGAATCATAGAAATTGCTACTCAAAATAAATAATTGTATTTTGGTTTTTGATAAAGGTGCTGTTCATGTCAAACCTCTTCAAACGCAGCAGTGGTGTTAGGTAACTAAGCATAGTGACCTACCTGGTGATGGCATCAATGATGTGGCATGACCTGCATTTCAGGTACCAGGAGCTCTCACTGGAGACCCTGGCAGGCACCTGGGCATGTTTCCATTGGGATTTTTGTCCCTTGAGTGCATGCTGGTCTGTCACCTCCCAGGTGGCTTCCCATGGGGAGGCCAGGCACCAGCTCGCGCTCGTGTTTACTGCAAGGTCCAAGCTTGGGCTTTCCCTTCTTTTGCTGCAGACCCATTTCATGTCCTTCAGCTCCTGAGCCAGGCTTTCCCTCCTGCTTTTCTTGTGCTCACATGTGTCTCTCCCCTGTGTGTCTTCCCAGCCGCTGGGCCAGCCGCAGCGCCACCACGCAGCGGAGGAAGGACCGCCTGCGGCAGCACTCGGAGCACATCGGGCTGGACAACGACATGAGGGAGGTGGGTGCCTCATCTGAGGGCAGCACGAGCTGTGATCCAGCAGGTGGAGGTTTGGACAACAATGTGCCGATTACTTGGGGCAGTTTTGTGGCTACTGTGCGGTTTGGTTGGGTCTCTGTAGCCGTTTGGATGCTTCTCCGCTTGTCACTGATGCTGTACAACTTCAAAGCACGCAACATAAATAAAGTGCTTTTGTTATTTTGGAGCAAGACAGCATCATTGTCATCAGGGAAATGATTTGCTGATTTAGACCCGGGCTGTGTTACTGCACACAGACAGCAGAGCCTAGCAGTGCAGCTGCCAAACTCTGGCCAGCGTGGAAGTCTCTGGAAAAGTCAAGTCCTTGAATAAATGTCAGCCATGTAGAAATGAATGAGGCAGGATTCTTTCTTTTTTTTTTTTTTTAAAGGAGCTTTTTCCTTTCTCTTACGTAGAGTTCTGACATGAGTATGCCTATTTGAAAGGTTAAGACTTTGGGGCCTTTTTATGCCTAAAGCTTGGAAACTCCCATGCATCTTGTAAATGTCAGTCACGTACATGTGTTTCTTTCCCATCTTTTCAGTTCCTCATCCTTCATTAAATATTTTCTGCCACATTTTTCCATTGGTGTCCATATGCTTCTATTGTATGTCACTAGCAAAAATATAACATTCATGCTGTTTTGTGGTAAAACTCACTCAGCAATGCTGGTCAGTATTGGAGTTTGCTCTCCAAAGGACCCTGAGTGGATGAGAGGACTCTTCAACCATAGCTTTGAACAATGTTTCATGGAAACACAGCAAAACAGCACTTGTACCTGTTTGTTGCTATTTTTGCTAACATGGCTTTGCAAGTATATTTTAAACAGTGCCTCGTGTGTGTATATGGCAGCAGAGCCTTCTCAGTACGTTGTCATGTATTTACTTGCTTCTTTTTTTTGGCTGTGGATCATATGCATGCTTCTTTTGCTTTGTCTCCTCTTTCTTTCTGACTGTTCTGCCATTGGGGCATCTGCCTCCTCTTAGCCATCGGAGGAGCTTTTGCTTCGTCAGAACTCAATGGCCTTCTGGGAGTGGGATCAGGGACCACCCCCTCCTGCACGGCCTCCTAAAAAATCCTTCTCTGAATGCTGCCTGGTATGTTTTAGTTTTTCTTGTTGAAAGCTGCTTTTGAGATGTTGTTAGCATGAGGAACCTCTGTCTTTGCTGCGCCTCAAACCTGCCCCTTTCTCGTAGAGTATGAGCATGTCCCTGTAGCGCTTGGAAGTGTGGTTATAATCAGAAAAGTAGCTGGAAAGGAGCTTCCGCACCAGGTCCCTGGAAAGCACAGTGGCTCCAAGGCTAAAAGACAAGAATTTTGTTTCGTCTTGGGGTTTTTTTTCCCCCCATGTTGCTCACCTGGCAATTCAGATTAGGGTGCCACATCCCAAGAGCATTGCTTTCTGGCTGCTGGACATTGCATCCCAGTGTGCAAGAAGGGTGGTGCTGCACTGATGCTGGAACAGGCAGAGGGCAATCAAGTGATTCTCTTAGCCCACCCTTAGTCTTCTCTGGAACCTTAGAGTTTGGTGTGGGTTTTTTTAAATTTGCATATAATAAGAAGCTATACAATGAATAAGGTTATCTGTACTTTGTACTCTTCAGACTATAACCACACTTTTTATCCCTTCACATTTAGAAAGAAATATTTATTTTTCTAGTTATGTATTCCCTGTATTACTTTTTACTGATTTTGCTGTTAATTTTTGCACTGAGATGGAAGTCACTTGTGAGGTTGCTTGCTGAACAACATAATTTCATTGTCTGTAACTTTCTTTTTTTTATTCCCACCTGTAGTTTTTGAAATATTATAAAATTCTTACAGTATTTTTGAAACTGTAGTTACCTAACTGAGAATTTCAGTGGAACAGAGCTTTTTCATGGCAGAACCCTACATTCTCGTCTGGCCTGTTAGGGTGATGCTAAGTGGTTCTTGCCCAAATTTCTGTGTTGAGAAAATCCAATTGCATCAGAAAAACTGTACTCCCATTTGAAAAAAAAAAAGGTGGGGGGAGGGGGGAGAGCTATTTGCTATTTCAATTAACTTCAATGTGTTAAGATTTTGGTTTTGCTTTTTCTGATCTACTGGAAGGTGTCCGTGCCCACCTGAAAGCAGAAAGTTTGGAACTATGTGATCTTTAAGGTCCCTTCCAACCCAAACCACCCTGTGTTTCCATGGAATAAATTTTCTGCCCAGACAGAAAGCTCCAAGGATGCAGCAGCCATAGTGACCTTTCAGTTCCCCAGAAAATCCAGCCAGCAGCAGCAAGAATTCCATGAAGGGATGTGATCTGCTCCTTCCAGGAAGGACTGGTCATTGTCACATGCCATCCCCCAGAGAAGCATCATTAACAGGACAAAAACCCACTGTGGAAACAGAGCATTCCCACACCAGGCTGTGAGCTCTGTTTTTCAATACTTTTATTTGGCAATATTCTATTATCTTGCTCCTTTTAAGACAAAATTATGAGCAATGCTCAAAGAACATTTTGGTAGTTGTGGCCGACTTCTCAGCCTTGCTCAGCATGTAGCTCTCTCACTGATGCTGGGGCCAGTGGTCATGTGCTGATTGTTTGTGGATTTTAGCTTAACAAAAACAAAAACAACCAAACAAAAAATACCCCCAAAAAAACCAGACCAAAGCAAAAAAATACCCTACCCCTGAAGACATGGCAGTGGAACAGGAAAGTTTGAAAGACTTCAATTATAGCTTGGATCTTCTTTTAAAGAGTATGCTGATTTTTGTCCATACTTTACAATTACCATAGTAAGAACATGAATGATCCCAAGTGTCAATTCTGTTTAAAATGAGCTTCACTTGCAATCAAGAAGTTAATTGAGAATAAGATCAAGTCTCGCTTTTCCTGCATAACTTATCTAGATGAAAAGTAATGGATGAAATCTTTCTCTAAGTGTAAGTTCACTAAGTGTATTTCTGCTTCTTATGATTTATTTTCAGGAGGGTTTTTTCTATTCATGTATAGTCTGGTCACAAATTGGACAATTAAAAAATATTTAAGTGAGAAACAACAGTGGAAAGAAACTTTCTGGGTGTTTTGGCTTTATTGCTGAATGAAGGTATTACACTTTATGCACTTGTACCTAACTTCATGCTAGTGACTAACAGCACAGTTCACTGGCTAATATTGACTGATTCTGTACCAATCCAGGGAAATATCTTGCTTTTTCTGTTGTCAAAAGGGATCATTTCACTTCTCCAGCCTAACATCTAAGCATCAGACAAATCAAGATTGTGTTTCTAGATTAACACTAGTTCATTTGTTTTCATCACCTTGCTTGCCTAGGATGAGGAGAGTCTCTCTGACCTGTAGGATCTAAAATTATTCTCTTTATTTTTAGAAATACATGCAGGAGGCAAGGAGTTTAGGTAAAAATTTAAGGCAGCCCAAACTGTCAGACCTCTCTCCAGCTGTGATTGCACAGACCAACTGGAAATTTGTGGAAGGGCTGCTGAAGGAATGTCGCATGAAGGTAGGTCACCCCCTGGGTGCTCTCCCCTGGATTGCAGTGAGCTCAAAGAGCACCTGCAGATGTTCTCCTCGTTCACAGCTGGAATGGCGTGGTTCTTTTGGAGTACCTGGTTATTGCAGGATGGATAGCCCTGTAGTGTTTTTCAACAGCTGGAAGAGAAGGGAATGTGTTTTCGCTCTTCTGTTTATGCAGTTGAAGTTGATGGAAGTAGAAAGGACAGGAAGGAGAATCAGCATGATCAGACATCTTCTGGAGGATTTCCTTTAATTGTTCATATTTACATGTAGCCTAAACAGAATGGCCTGGAGACCTGTGGTCAAAAGGGAAGAATTCAGCACGAGTGGCTTGTGCATGTTGTTTATGCAGAGCAAATGAAGTGTAACAGTTCCTGGTATTAAAGAAGCTTTCATAGCCATGGACATAAAACTTCTTTGTGTTCTGTTGCAGTTGGTAATATACTCCTTTACCTGAGTGTTAAACTTTATTAGCTGTGACAAGAATTAAAACAGAAGCTAAGTAAGACTGAGCATGTATTCTGTACTCTGCTTGGTAATAAATCACCAGCATAGAAATAGGACAATTAATAAAGGGTATAGAAGTAGGACAGCTGGAACAGGCTCCCCAGGGAAGTGGTCACAGCACCAAGTCTGGCAGAGTTAAAGAAGTGTTTGGACAATGCTCTCAGACACATGGTGTGACCCTTGGGGCTGTGCTGTGCAGGCACAGGAGCTGGACATGGTCTTTCTGGGTCCCTCCCAACTCAGGGTATTCTGTGATTCAAAGTAATTAGGCAAAATTTTTTTAATATAATTATTTTTGTTAATTTACAGTCTCTGCAAATAGATTTGAAGTTTCTCTCTATTAGCCATGGTCTCTAGTTTAGGCATGTGTAAGTAAACTCATCTGTTAATTCTGTTCCTTGTTGGATAACAGTCCTAGAAACTCTTGGGGTCTTTTTTTTTTTTTGATAGACTAAACGCATGTTGGTAGAGAAGATGGGCCATGAAGCAGTTGAGCTGGGACATGGAGAAGCCAACATAACAGGTCTGGAGGAAAATACACTGATTGCCAGTCTCTGTGATCTGCTAGAAAGAATCTGGAGCCATGGTCTGCAGGTCAAGCAGGTTGGTAGATACTGAATGCCATCTCTGCTTTCTAAGCTGCTACTCAATGGTGTAACTCCAGGATAAAGCAGGAGGTGTCTTTAGGATTGGTGTCCCTGGTTCATATTTTGCAAAGGTTTGAGGAGTTTTTGGTGTTTGGGTTTTTATGGGGGGATCGTTTTGGGGTTTTCCCCTCTGGAAATTGCGGTGATGTTGTCAAGTACGTGTTTGGTTTGTTCCCTTTCAACCTTCACAAAGGAAACCCAGAGGGAGGACAAAGAAACAAGGTGGGTGGTGTGACTGCTGAATCAGTGGGGTGGTCCACTCTTCCTGAGGTTTCATGGCCCAAGAGAGAAGGATTGGCTTCCATTACTGAACATTTTACCCATTCAAATGCCATTCCATTATTCTGCCATGTTTATTGGCCATTACTGGTTATTTTTTGCCTATATTTTTTATTTTTATTTTCAGGGGAAATCTGCATTGTGGTCCCATTTGCTTCAGTACCAGGAGAGAGAAGAGAAGCAAGAGCACAGTGCAGAGTCCCCAGGTGAGTACTTGGCAGGTGACTCCATGAGAAGTCCATCACAGCAAATGAACTCGGCCATGGGAGGAACAGTGCAACCACATGAAACCCGTGCAGGATTTTCAGTGTATTTGCTTGCTAATATCATATTTACATTTTGAGACTTCTCATAATCGTTGTGGGGATGTTGTGATGTCTGGACAAAATGGATTGAAATCACTGGAGGCAAAGGAACATAGTTTCCATCCTTGTCTGGAAAATCACATGATGTATGTGTACTACCTTCATTCCCTTTTAATGAGCATTGAGTGAGGTAAGAGAAGCAGTGTCTCCATGAGAGAGAATTTCTGAAGAAGCTGCAAGTGTGGAGCTGGGAATAAGAGAGCTGACTTTTTTTTTTTTTTTTCCAGTGAGCATAATCTGTCTCTCAAATCCCAATATTAATAACTCCATGTTCAGTAGATCTTTTTACTGGTGGGTGGTACAGTTCAGAAATTGTGTAAGTGATCTCTGTCCATCAGTCCAGGTGCTCAATTTCTGCTTTGTCTTGGCCCCTTACAATGACTAAACTACTTCTGTGTTTTAAGAGAGGTTTTCTGATAATCTTGAGATGTCCCTGCCCAGTGGCTGGGGTATTGTAGTAAAAGTCTCTGAACTTCAGTGGGTCATCTTGCAAGGACTCTCCAATTCAGATCCTGCAGATGGAAACTTGTATGATCAGTCTTCAAAGAGGCATTTATGGACAAACTAGTCTCTCCCATGAAAGGACTTTTTAATAAGCTTCAATGAGTAATGCGCTGAACAATCTGGCTGGCAGGCACAAATTCCTGAGAGCAAAATGTGTCACCACAAAGTGGTTTGATCAGAGCAGAGCACAGAAATGCATAGCATTCTTTGCATTGAATATGTTACTGTAGCTTAATTTTGACTTTTTCTCAGTTGTGAGCTTTCCATAGAAACTTCTTGCTAATAAAACTCACTGCTGTACAGATTGAAGTTAAGTGTTTCACACACAAAAAAAGGAAGCTAGGTCTCCCAAGTTCAGTGCTGGGTTAAGGAAGGAATAGGTAATATATTCAGAATTTTCATTTTGTCTACTTCTACATTTCCAGGATAGAGTTAATGACAATGCACAGATACAGTGCAGCTACCAGCCACTTAAGATTGTTTTCAGCTGTATGTAGAACAAATGCATTGCAGACTATCACTGTAGTGTTGTGTTAACTATGTGTATTTTCTCCAATGTAGTTGGTGGTGGAACAGAAAGACGAAAGTCTGATACAGGAATTACTCTGCCTACATTGAGGGTTTCCCTGATACAAGATATGAGGTATGCAATTTGGTTCCTAAAGCATGAATTGTAGGTTTAATTGTGTAGCATAAGGTAAAGATCCTCACTGGCTTTGGGTTGCAAAGGCTAAGGAGAATTAAACCTTCTCTTCAGCCCACATTCAAATTTACAGTGTGTTGCCTTTCTGTTTTGAAAAACTTTTTTGTGTGTCCACTTGATCTTTTTTAGCGAACAGAGAATGAAAACCACACCTATGTTACTGTAATTTCTGTTGTCCCAGGGGAGTTCTTTCAGTAATAAAGCCAGCTTCTACAAATAACAGCAAATAAGCTCAATTCCTTGGTATTTTCAGTTTGTTTCTTTCAGTTAATTTTTTAATTACTGACCCAGCAAGTACAGGTCATCGGCAAAGCAAAGGGACATAAAAACCTGCTCATAATGCCTGAGCAATATTTGTTCTTTCCAACTAATGTTTCATGGCAGAAAGTAATAAATGTACAAGTTTAGAAGTTTAGTCAGACCTAGAATTTGGGTGAGTTTAAAGCTGGGATGTGAAGTTAGGGCAGGTTCTCTCCAGTGGACCACAGCCTGGCTCTGGAGGCCTTTTCAAGCAGTGTTTGTTTGGAACCAGAAGGCTTTAGAGAGTCAGACGAGGTGGAGGCTGGTGTGACACCAGCAGGCAGAAGTTCTTCAGGGCATCTCCTTGCTTAAGCCACTGCCAGGTCAGGCCACTGTTTTGACACTTGTCTTGCCAGGGCTAAGGATTGCAGTGGGATAAACATGCCATGAAAAGGGAGGAGGAGTAATGCAATAATGCTCATCTGTAAAGAGCTGAGAGCAATTAAATGTGTAAAACAACATGAGTACCACTTCTTACATTCTTCTTACACCTAGAAATATGGCAAAAGAACTTGAGGATAAAAAGTGAGATTTACTGTAGTTAGTTCACAAAACCCTGATCACAGTGATGTGGTTTTTACTATGTGGGTTGATAGATTAGTCAGATTTTTCTGGGGGAAAAAAAAAATCACTCCCCACCTGCAGTGTGCAACCTTTTAGTTTGATGCTTTGTAGTTTGAGTCATTTGTTCTGATTTCAAAGAGCATGACATGCCAAGTACTGCTAAAACAACATGTAAAAGAGGGAGAGAGAATACATACAGTGTAATCGGGGGTGTAGTGCCAAGAGGTCATTTTGAACATGTGTCTGCCATTTTAGCATCCCTCTCATGGGATGTGGCAGCTCTCTCCTTAATCCAGTCCTGGGAGACCGACAGGCATGTGGAGGGTCAGTCTGAGGGAAGGATGAAGGAGGATCTGGAGCGGAAACTCCTGTGCTGGGGGGGTTGCTGACAGAGGAGGCTGTGTGTGCTCACTGCTGCGTGCATGGGTTCTGTCTTCCACTGGAGTAATGAAAGCCCAGCACGGATCTGAGCTCTCTTGTTTGAATCACAAAAGTCTTTCTTACTGCTCTTCAGAGAAGAAGTACAGAAGCAGAACATTATCTTTTTTTAATATCTTGGGTATTTGTGATTGTCCATGAACATGTCTGGTCATAGAAAAATGCTGGGCAGATGGTGAGTTGAATTTGTCATCTGTAATCTCAAGGCATACTTTCTCCTGCTTGGAAGGAATGCTGCCTAATATTTGTTTGCATGCCAGGCTGAAGTTGAAGGATGGGTAATTGTTAAATTGCAGGGCTTGTGGTGCAGACTGAACTAATGGCTGGAGGATTAAGCATTGCCTTAAGCAGGGCTTGTTTCTGATGGCTCATGCAAGGTTATGTAAACAACTTAAAAGCAGGGCTGAGTCACAGTCGTGCTTGTGCTACAGGTATTGCAGTCTGTCCTCTGCACCCTGTCCCCCCGCCAAAAGCTAGGCATCACAGATGTAGTCAGGAAGATGCTCAGGGTGATTATTTTGGTTCTGTGCATGGAATCTCAATGGCACAAGCCAGCCCAGGGGTTTTCCCTCTAGCCTTTCCCCTGGCACAGATCTGCCTCATCTCTCCAACCCCTCTTCCAGCTGCAGCCTGCTTCCAGCATGGGCTCACCCTTCAGGCATTGCTGAGCATCCAACCAAGCCAGTCAACATCAAGGCCTCCCCAAAACCTTTGGTCCAGCTGGATTCAAGTTTCTGATCCTTCCCCTTTGGGCAAGCTCTTCCTTTCTATCAGCACTTGCTGTCATGCCCATGTCGTGCCTCCCTCCTCAGGGAGCTTGCCCTGGAGGATGTGAGCTGGCCACTGGGCCCACAGCAGTGATGCTTCACCTGCTGTGTTCAAAAAGAAGGCTGAGCAAAGACCTGCTGCCTGCCTGGGATGAGCCATAGGCTCCTTCCTGACTGTGCTGCCATGGGAGTGTGCTCAGCATCTCCGGGGCACGGCGGTGCTGGGCAGCTGTAACCTCTGCTGTCAGCACAGCTGTTTGCACAGGGTTTGTCTCACCATACCCCAGGCTTACATTTGACAGGGCAAATAGATTTTTCTTTATTACTGATGGGATGAAAAGCAAGTCCAAACCAGGGGAGTTGCATCGAAATGGCTGTTCAGTGCTATGACAAGAAGAATTTGCTGTGCAGTGGTGAGCATACGGTGCTTACACTTAGGTCACCGATAAAAATAGAGCTGTTCTGACTCTCACAACTGACAGTGAAATAAATTTGGGCTCCTGCACGCTCTGTTCTGTTACGCTCTGCTTTTGCTGACACCAAGACTGATTACTGAATCTTTTTAATATCTCTGGCAAGCTGCATGCTTGCAGATATTTATTTTTTTTCCCAAATGCACAATTAATGCTTATCTAGTCTGAACCAGACATAGGTAGTGAAGAGGCACAGAGCGTGCATGGAATAAGGTTGAGTCCATCTGTACTTGAACCTTCTCACAGTGAAATAACATATTCTGCTCAGTGTTTCATATTAGATGTAATTCAAGCTGAGCACTTGGGGGAAGGGGAGGGAGATGATAGTCTGTGCTTTGATCTTCCCATCTCAAAAGGCTTGAAATGTCTGAGGAGAGTGTCTCAACATGATGTAGTTGACCGTAGCATGCATCCTCTTTCTCAAGGACTACGGGTCACGTGTCCAGCTCTCTGCTGGAAAGTCTAATGCTGGCTGCCCTGCTCTGAGCCAGGAAGGGTTTTCCCATGCCAGGAGCGAGGCTTCAGCCTTGCAGGTCAGCCTGGCACAGAGCAGGGCTGCTGGGCTCTGTATGCTCTTCATTTGTGCAGAGGAAACTCGTATTTCTGGACGGCTCCAAGTTGTTCTTTGTAAATTTGCCCTAAAGGTCCTGGGCTTGCTCTGTTAGAGGCTCTATAAACAAGAGAGTAGTTTTCTCAAATAATGCAGGGACTAAATATAACACAAAGCACACACTTGGGTGTAACAGATGGGGGAAAGCACGAGACTATAGCAGTCAATGTAAAAAGCATCAGTCACAGCACGACTTTGTTGGATTTCCTTTGGAGTAAATATTGCCACATTCCACAACATTCAGCAATGCGTGGAGGGCTGTCAAGGAAGTTGCAGGAGTTGGACAGTGAATTGCAACTGGGATTAGTTCAGACTTCAGCTGATGGTACTTGGAGCCTGCCATGGAGATTTGGAGGGCTGAATTGCCTGTGCACTTAACATGCAGACTGCATGAAAATTAAGAAATTTGAGCCTTTTGTTTCCCCTGCTGAAAACTGTTACTCATTTTTCTTGCTTTTTATTTAACCAAGTGGGGAGTTCTTGGAAGCAACTTTGTCCTGCCGTGGCAGTTCTCTTCCTCTTCTAAAACTCCCTGTGCTCTAAAGCTAGAGTTTTTGGCATTCTCCAAACTGAAATGTGGAAAGCTTAAAAAGAAAAAAGCATAACTGTAGAAGAAAGCCCCTCTGGAATAGTTCTACTTTCCTACAGATGAAACATATGGAGGGCTGTTCAAATTATCACTTACAGGAAGGCTTCTTATAGCCCTAAAAATGTGATTCTGCTTGCAGCTTCCTGCTGCTGTTTCTGCCTCAGCAGTCCTCCTTTTCTCAGTTGTGCCATTGCTGCTGCTCTCAAGGGGTTTTGTTAGAACCTTCAGAGCCACTGTGGCTTGGAGAGACTCTCAGGACACGTGTTTGTCCTCTGCCCTCCCAGACACACCCGTTCAAGTCAGCAGCTTGAGGTGACAGCTGAGATGGTCTCACAAGGTGCCTGCTATTTTTAAGTCCTAGCACTGTCCATGAGAACACCTACCTCGGGCAATGCAGGGGTAAACAGGTTTACCCCTCCTCACCTTGGCCAGGCAACCACAGAGCAGCTCCTATGGGCTGCCATGCCCAGGAAAAGCTGCCACATGTCCTTGTGCCAGCCTGGGGCTGCCGGGGATCTCATTGCCACAGTGCAGGGTTCTGGGAGCCCTGCTGGGGATCTCTCCAGAAATTATGTCAGTAGACATTTTCCAGTACACTTGCTGCATCATCACACTGGATGTTGCCATTTGAAGCATGCAGAATTTTTATGATTCATCTATTTATTTTCTTCCCCACATATTTCAGGCATGTTCAGAACATGAGTGAGATAAAGACTGATGTGGGGCGAGCCCGAGCCTGGATAAGACTTTCTCTGGAGAAGAAGCTTTTGTCTCAGCACCTGAAGCAGCTGCTTTCCAACCAGGCACTTGCAAAGTAAGCCAGCTCTTTTCTTCAAACCTTTACTTTGATGTTGTCAAGGTGCTGTCTCAAGGTGCTACTGCTTAGGGTACAGCCAGGCACCTTGTTTGGGTACTGTGGTTTCCAGCTAGAAGTGATTGAAGGGCAGGGGGGAGCTGGGAGAGGTGTGCTGCCCATCCAGCAGAGCAAAAGTCTGCTCATCTGCATGGAAAGCACATCACAGATTTCAGGAAGGAGGCATTAGTTCTTGGTCAGATCCCTGCACTGATCCAAGCCACACTGCAGCCCTGCAGATCTTGAACTGACAGAGTGGTGGGAGGACCCCAGCTGCTGCTTGGTGCATTCTGCTGGGTTTGCTGCAGGGAGCAGTAGGGAGATGTGGTTAACAGATGAGACCATTCCACAGTGGGAAGGTGTAGGGAAGAAATGAGGCTGCTGTATGTTGGTTCAGATCTGCTGCTGTGAGTAGTGTTAGTTTTTACCTGTGCTTTGCAGCAAACCCCAAACCGAGATGAACTCAGTAGCCTTGCTGTGGGAGTGTGGAGCCAAGAGTGCCTTGTGAAATATCTGTAGCGCATTTACGTGTCCTCTGTGGGTTTCTAGCAGCTTCTGTGTTGGGGAGTCATACCTCCCATTAAGAGCCACTCTTTGGTGTTTTGAGATTCAAATATCTTTTAAGATAGTTGGTGCTTTTTCAACAGCAACAACAAAAATGCCGTGTGCTTGTTTCTCCCAGGAAACTTTACAAGCGTTACGCTTTCCTGCGCTGTGAAGAAGAACGGGAACAGTTCCTGTATCACCTGCTCTCACTCAATGCTGTGGATTACTTCTGCTTCACAAGTGTCTTCACTACAATCAGTGAGTTGGAGAATCAATTTTTTTCCCCCTGACTAAAAATTAGTTGCTGTCATGGTTTGTAAGAGATGATGTTGCTGGTGCCTGAGTAGCTGAGCCCTTATCTGGGAGCCTTGGTTGTTGCTGCGGGGCTCCTGGGTGCTGGTGTTGCTCTGGGAAACCAGCTGGAGAGCCAAGGTTGTGTGGGAGTGCTCTGGATAAGAGCATTGCACAAAGGAGAGTAATCACCAGGGAGTGCTGCTCTCTGTATAGTTTCTTTCAGCTTCCCTCCCAGACAAGTCCTCTACCTCCTAATGCTTCTTTCTGGCCTTCATTTAGTGTGCATCCTTGCAGTCTGCTCTCCTCAGACTGAGAGGAGATCAAAGATTTAGAGGATGAAATAGTTAGTGCTCTTTGTATCTTAAATCTCTTTTTGTCTCTTGTTAAATGCCAGAAAGATTGCCTTTCTCACTCTCTCTTGTAAGGAGAAGAGCAGAGATTGGATTGGTATCTGGAAATGAATTTTTGTCTCTCCAGTATTGGACAATGCAGAAAAAGCAAGATCCAATTAGATGACCTAATTATTTGGATTCACCTGGGCAGCCATTATTTTTAATTTTCCTGCCTGTTCAGGGTGAAGTGAAGCAAGTTTTACGTGGCTGTCAAAACCAGGCACTCATTCTCCTTTTTCTCCTCTTAAAGCAATAAATCCCTCAGAACTACCGCAGCGCAAAGAGATTTATTCATCCTTGATTACCTTCTTTCTGTGGGGCATCCAGCTTAACAGCTTTCTTCTTTAGCACAAGTGCTTGGAATTTGAGGGTATTTTTTTGAGTGCAGTGTGATTGGCTGGCACACAAAAGTAAAAGAGGCTGGCTTAGCTTCCCCAGTCCAAAAGGCAGCTTGTGAGGCACACAGGAAAGAGAGGGTCTTGCAGTGCTGGAGGTGCAGTGTCAGAGTCAAATCCAAACTGAGGTGGGTGGCAGTCCTTGTCTTCAGTATGGGTGGTACAGATTGAAAAGCAGAAGAGTAAGAGAATAAGAACAGGAGTAAGAATCAAGAGGGGGATGTCCACAGAGACACACCAGACCTGAGAGTGTGGCTGTGGTGCTAGCAGCCATGCCAGCATTTCCTGATGCAGCCTTTCAGTACTTGAAGGGGGCCTATATGAAAGATGGGAACAAACATTTTATCATTTACCTGTTGCAGTAGGACAAGGGGTGATGCTTTTAAACTAAAAGAGGGTCAGTTTAGTTAGATATAAGGAAGAAGGGGTTTTTTTTCACATTTTGGGTAGTGAGCCCTGGCACAGGGGATGGGATGGAATGCCCCATCCCTGGGAGTCTTCAAGGTCAGCTTGGACGGGGCTGCGAGCACTCTGCTCTGGTTGAAGATGACCCTGCTCACTGCAGGGGGTTGGACTAGATGGCTTCCAAAGGTCCCTTCCAAAGCAGACTGTTGACCGGCTGCGGCGCTCCTTGCCCTGCCGCATCTCCCGCGGGTCCCGCCCGGCGCGGTGCCGGCTCAGCCGCGGGGCTGCAGCTCCCCCGTGCGGCTCCCCCGCCGCAGCCGGAGCGCTCCCCTTCGCTCCTGAGACACACAGCGAGAGCTTGCCTGCAGGGGAAAGGAGTGGTTTGCCCCAGAAATTGCGATTGCTGTAAGGAAAAAAAAAAATTTAAAAAAAAATCAAGACGACTAACGTACTTCCCCCTCTGCCTGTTCTCAGTGATCCCTTACAGGTCAGTGATAATTCCCATCAAAAAACTAAGCAATGCAATAACCACATCAAACCCGTGGATATGCGTGTCAGGAGAGCTGGGAGATAGTGGTGTCATGCAGATTCCTAAAAACCACCTAGAAATGACATTTGAGGTGAGTACGTGCTCTTCACATTTTCCTTACAATTTCCTTACATGCTTCCAAATAAATATTAATTTGATAAGGGGTTTTAAAGAGCACAGCATTTCAGATTCTGTCCTGATTTTCAGCATCACTGTAGGTTCAAATATGTACAGGAAAGTAGCCTGCCCCTCTTGTGTGAGATGAAGGTTTCCTGTGAGCTTTTAACCACAGGCCTTGCTGCTGTCCCTGTCCAGCCCAGCATTCCTCACCTTGCCTATCTATTTCCGTGTCTCATTCCCTTCCACACCTCCTTGCCTAATTTTCCCTTTCAGTGCTTATTTCCAACTCATCTCCCTTCCAAGTTTCTTTTCTTTTCTTTCACTCTGTCTTTCCACTAACCACCACCCAGGTCCCTTTTGACCTCTGGCCAATCCCAAATTTCTTCTGAGCCCTTTGTCTGGCATTGCTCTTCAACACCCCAGCCTGAGGTGCCGCCCGTGGCACACCAGGAGCTGCCATCCCCACTGGGCTCTCTCCCCTGGGCTTGCTTGGGTTCTCTCTTTGCTTTCCCCTCTGCTTTCCCACCGAGCAATTACAGGCTGGCTCGGTGCCATGCCAAAGCAGCTGGTGGAGGGAATTGCAGGGAAAGCCCCATCAAGCTCCTCTAGCTCCAGGCTGTACCAAATCCATTAAGGAGTCATTTTGTAGGAAAATCTGCTACTGAAATTGAGGTTGCATCCACTGAGCATATGCAGACTGATCTTCAACAACAACAGCAAAAAAATCCTCTTGCCAAATGCAGGTCGATTTTGACAAAGAGAGGATATTTTTGAGAAAAATGCCCACGTCTCATTCAGATATTACTGTTTTGTAGAAAACGTCTCCAGGCTTCTAACAGGCAAAATTACATGTTTAGATATTTCTAAGGACCATATTGATTCTGTTCTGGATTATTCCTTTGGCTGAAGCTTTCCTAAAATATCAACTTGGGTAGCCACCCACTTGTAGAAAATGTCAACCCAAGCTGCTTGTTTGGCAGCATCAGAAGCAGTGAAAACCAAAGTATTTCAAGGGAAGTGTTAAGGTGACATTAACAGATGTTGTTGCCAGCCTCATCTACAATTAAATCTTGCACTGGAATTCACAGTGCCTTGTTTTCCTTCTTCTGTGTCTTTGTGATGCTGAGTCTCATGTTGGTGATTTTTGTTTGGGCCAACAATAAGCAAATCAATCTTAGAAAATAATAAAGGATCTAGGGACTGCTGCATAGTGTGGAGTGAGTCAGCTGAAGGTCAGTATGCTCCAAATGGGTTTTTGAAAAGCTGTTTCTGTTGAAGGTCTATTTCTTCTGCAAAAGCACACCTTTTTATCACCTTACTCAGAAATGTGTAATTAATACTTCTCAGAAATATTCATAGTGACTGCTCCCAACAAAGAATGTCATCTCTCCACAAGCTTTTAACAGTTTTGTTTCTTTTCTCTTGTCTTAAAATAATTATGCTGCTTTTGCAAATACTCTTTGCAAATACAAATATTTTGCAAATACTTGTTCTTTAAATCACAGAGAACTAGAAAACTGAATAAAAGCATATATTTGACCATATGCGTGCATGTGGTGGGGGTGTGTGTTGTCTGTTCTTTTTTAAATGAAGCAAAAACTGTTACTCATTTCAGTGCCAGAACTTGGGGAAGCTGACGACCGTTCAGATTGGTCATGACAACTCAGGGCTGCTGGCCAAGTGGCTAGTTGATTGTGTCATGGTCAGGAATGAAATAACAGGACACACGTACAAGTAAGCAACAAGTCATAATTTTCCTTGTCTGAAATTCTTGTTGAATTTAGAGACAGCAAGAAGGCATTTGCCTTCTCCTTCACTCTGATTGCAGGTGATTTGGGTCCCTGATAGGTTTGGGTTGGTCTCCCCCACCCCCCTGGTGCTCTCATTTCAGTAGCCCTAATTGAAGTCAGATAATCTGATAAATATTTAATGAGATTTGAATGCAGGATTTTCTTTGCATCTTTCTGAGACAGACAGACAGTATGGATACTTTTGAAGTGATTTTTATGTTTGTGTGTAATAATCAGATCTCTTGATTTAAAGTAGTGTGGTAAAATTATGCACAAATTAATTCTTAAAACTCTAAGAGCTGAAATGACGGTCTGGGGAAAACATTAAGAAAATAAAAAGTTTTGATATTTTCTTAATCTTACATTGAGCACATACCTCTGTGTCAAAATGGTCTCCTAATTCACCGTTGGTTTTACAAAATGTGGCTAAGCAGGCACAGTTTTTTTAAAATGTGAACTTGGAAAACTGCAATTCAGAGAGGTGAGCACCAGATCTCAGAGTTGGCCACAGTGTATACGGGAAAGTAGGAGTACATGGGATAAAATGACTGGGTATGGACATGTGTATGGATTTCATTAGGGCTGTGTATGGGGTCCAAAGGTACAGCAGTAAAATGTGAGGTGAGGTCCGAGTATGAGGAGATGTCATAGCCTCAGCTGGATGTAAACTCTGTGGGGATTTGGTTGTTAATCATCACAATGCTCTTAAAGGCTGCATATCAGTTGTGGCTGCAAGTGCAAAATAACTTGGCAGAAAACAAGATGCAGACCATAAAATATGTGTAACACAAGCTTTACATATTTCCCTGTTTCTAAGGATGATCAGTTGTAGTGCAGGGGCTGCTCCTGGTGAGAATTTCCTGGGAGCAAAGTATTCCCTGCCTGTTAGCAGTGTTGCTGGGTGCCAGCTGTCCCCAGCCTGTGCGTGTGGCTGACCTGTGCTTGTCCTGGGCGCTGCAGGTTCCCCTGTGGGCGGTGGCTGGGAAAAGGCGTTGATGATGGCAGTCTGGAGCGGATCCTCATTGGAGAGCTGGTGTCCTCCGCGTCTGACGAAGAGCTGGGAAAGCAGTGCCGCACCCCGCCCCAGCAGAAGTCTCCCACTGTGACCCGGCGGCTGAGCATCACTTCCCTCACGGGGAGGAACACCAGTAAGTCCTTGCCTTTCTCCCCAGTGTCGTGGGGAAGGGGTCAGCTGCCAACTGCTGGGGAAAAAAAGCTTCTGTGGACAGGAGGGTTCATCCTGAAGCAAGGCTTGGTGCAGAGCAGCAGCTGCAAGCCGATGAGCTTTTCCTGCCTTCCCTGGTTGGTGTTTGCTCTGTGACATACACGCTGCTTCTTTCAATGTACCCTTTTGACTGTTGAGAGATAATAATCTCTTTCTTTGGAGCATGGAGATATGAGATGAGGGAGGAGGAGGCAGCAGAATTTACAGTAGCTGATGCTGCTCAGCCTCCCAGCTCACTTTGCAGTCTGTGGGAGACAGGCCTCTCTGAGGGCAGCTCAGAGCTTGATGTGGCTACTGTGAGCTGCCTTCTGGCAAAGCTTATTTCTGCAGGGACCCTAGGGCACATCAGCTTCACATCCCTAAAATTAGCTTTTGTGAGTAACTGCACTTGCCTGCAACAGGTCACGGGACTGTGAGGGTCACACGAGGCATTCTCTGCTGAAGCACAGAGATGGACAGTGTAGATCCTGTCCATACGTCTGTCCAGCTCCTGTAAAATTAGAGGACATGAGTGCTGAAATGTCAAGCAGGCAAAGATGACCCTTCAGTTAGTCTGCTCTCCATCATTTCACAGAGCCTAATGCAGGGCAGATCCAAGAGGGAATCGGGGAAGCTGTGAACAACATTGTGAAACACTTCCACAAGCCAGAGAAAGAGGTAATTCCTACTTTTCATTACTTACCTGAAAAATTTTATAAACAGAAATGGCACTGAAGTACCAGTAGATGTACTGCCTTTAGATCTGAAGTTTCTGGCATCCAAACAAGGTGAGTTGTACTTACCTGCTCTCCCTTTTCCACAGAGAGGGAGCCTTACCATTCTGTTGTGTGGAGAAAATGGTCTGGTTGCAGCACTGGAGCAGGTCTTCCACCATGGGTTCAAATCAGCTCGCATTTTTCATAAGAATGTTTTCATCTGGGATTTCATAGGTAAGCTGCTATATGATTTGGAGGAGACGGTTTAGGGCAAAATGACTCCTCAAACACAGACCTTGGATCCTCATCAGCTAGGGTGCCATTTCTCCTGCCAGGCACCTGCTCCAGGTTGCTTAAAGTCGATGAGAAACCTGATGGCAGATGACTAAACTCTGTGTAAGAGAAGAGTGTGAGTCTGCGCAGAAATTTAAGGGTTCCTAGTTCAAACATCTGCTTTTCTGAGAGAAACAAAGTAGGCTGGAGGTTGGGGTAGAGGAGCAATCAGTGTTAGGGCGAGAACTAGGAAAGGGCAGGGAGTGAAAGGTTTGGATTCCTGGTTTATGAGAACTCTGCTAATTGCACTGGTGATCCTTACCTGCAGGCCTATGTAGGGGTAATTTAAGATGTACTTCCTCCCTTAGAACAGGCTTGCAGGCAGACATGCTCAGCCTGAGGGTAAATGCTTACTCGGAAAAAGTGAAAAATCACTGCTGATGGTATCACTTACAGTGAAACCATTGAGGGGTGCTCTGGTGCTGCTCCTTGGTGTTACCTGTGTTAGACATCAACCAAACTGACCAGTGCTATGCCAAGGCAAAGGTGGACGTGACCACCTACCTGTGGTCTTCAGAGTCAGGAATTCATAGATAAACTGTGGAATAGCTCTCAGCGGGTTGGTTTTTTAAGGACTCCCTCCATCGTGTGATTCTGTGTCACAATGAAGTGTTTCTTCTCACTGGGTTCTGATGTTTTCCCTACCACAGAGAAAGCTGTTGCTTACTTTGAAACCAGTGATCAGATTGGAGACAATGAAGAGGCCCTTTTGCTTCAGAGATCTTCATGCAAAACCTTCTGTCATTATGTCAATGCCATCAATACAGCTCCAAGGAACATTGGAAAGGATGGCAAATTCCAAATCCTGGTTTGCCTGGGGACAAGGTACCCAACTGCTCTTCATTATGTGTGTCCTCTGGCATTAGACTAGAAGAATATTTTTCCACCATTGTTATTACCTTTAGTTTTCCATTTTAAGACATCTCACACCTATCTATTATCCAGGGCCTATTTTAGGCAACTTTAGTACTACGTCAAAAATTGGAGCAAAGAAGCACTAATAATACATGGCTAGTGTCTAAACTGCTAAAAATGTTTCAAGCTTTTTTTATAGCTGTTAGCTTGACAGTCATGTGTATGAAATCTGTCTTGAAATGCTATTTTTGATGAAGTACTGACTTTGAGAATGCAAAGTTCCTTTTCAGGAGCTGGTGAATTTCTAAATCCTCATTCAATTGCTTGTGAAAATGGGATGCCTGTAATAATTTTGACAGAACTGTTCTAGATGAACCTTTATTTCCTAATAGGGCACTTTCTGTCTTGCTTTTGGGGAGAGGGGCGGGAGGATGGGACTTACTTGTATTTTGGAGGGTAGAAGTTGGTACATCTAGAAATAAGTATAATTTTTGTCTTATCTGTCTGGATACTTGGAAAAGCAGTTGTCAAACAGTCTGTCAGATTTTCCTTGGGTTTTACTTTCCTTGTTCCTGATCTGAAAATGTTCCTGAATTCTTACAAACGTCCAATTCCACTAATACCATAAAATTTTTGTTTCTACAGTAGGTAGTATTTTACTAACCAAATGAAGGGTTACATGGCAAACTTGTGCGTGCAAACAACACCCACCACTCACCAAAAGGTGAGTGGTGGGTGTTGTTTGCACACACAAGTTTGCCATGTACAAGTTTTGCACAAGTTTTGCATGTTTTGGGCTGTGCTCTTGGAGAAGAATTCCAGTGTGATATCTGTGGTACTTGGTGCTAAAACAATTCCTGTCCTGCCCTTTTCAGGGACCACCTGCTGTCTCAGTGGATCCCGCTGCTGGCGGAGTGCCCGCCCATCACGAGGATGTACGAGGAGAACGCTCTCCTCCGGGACCGCATGACTGTCAACTCCCTGATCCGAGTCCTACAGACATTGCAGGATTTCAACATCATCCTAGAAGGATCGCTCATTAAAGGAGTGGATGTTTAGCATGGCTTTGCTGAGAACTTCATTACTCCTTTCCCAAACAAGCAAACCACAATTGGAGACCTGTCAGGACTTGAATGCCATGGTAGTGCACCACTGTAAGGCAAAGCTGCTGGTGGAAGCAGGATTGGGAAGCCCAGTTTGTGCCCGATGGGGACTGGCCTCTAAAGCTGCAGAAAGCTAAGATGCAGTATTGTAGTTTATTTGAAATGGAAATTTAGTACAAAAAATAGAGTATTTTCATGTGTTAGATGTGTGTAAATATGCTATCTTTCTTTAAGAAATTATATTACTCTAAGAAATTTTTCTTAGAGTGAATGTTCTTGTTCTGACTATGAGTAGCTTAAACCCAGGGGAAGGACTTGGGGGAGGGAGGGAAGGACCAAGGTGGGAAGGGATGCCTCTACTTGCTTGCTAGGAAGAAGCCAATCAACGTGTAAATACAGCTGAAACGCAGCAGGGCTTTTTTCAGGTATTGCAAATTAATACAGCAAATATCCTTCTGTAGCCATTGTGATTGTGTCACTCTTGGAAATGCTGTAAGCATATGCTGGTTTACCCTACTGTACATGGTCTCTCTTAGTCTGTTGTTTGTTCAAAGACTCACTTTCCCATGCATGGAAGTAGTGAGTCGTACTTTTTTTTTTCCTGTAAGGTCTTTTGTGTCACTCCTGTTCATCTCCAAAAGGGGAAACAAGTGGTAGAGTGCTTAAACACTGGAGAGGAGGACTTCTGTCAGCCTCAGAGCCTGAGAGGAGGAGACACCTGTTGAAGCCTTGCTGCTGCAGCCTGAGATGGGGAATGGTGGCTTGCTTGACTGCTCAGTGTGTCCCTTCCCTGTCTAGATGTTCTCATGATTCACCCTCACCCTCAGCCAGTTTGTGTTGTGGATGACCTTTTTATTTTTCTCATTATGAGAAATTTGGTTTATGCCAAATTCTTGCTGTACTTAAAAAGAATCATTGCTGTAGACCAACAAACACTGCTGTTGCTGTGCTACCAAACTGCATCAGCTGGCTTTGAAATGCTGACAGGTTATGAGTCTTCCTTTATCCTGCAGAATGAGTGTTCCTAGGGGAGTACAGGATCTTGGATGACTTTTTTTTATTATCTAGCTACAAAAAGAAAAGGAATAAAAAGAATTAAGCAAAAGGAGAGAAAAAAATACTCTCATGTTGGTATTTTGAGGCTTCTCTCCTTCTCTCCTACACTCTTTCCAGTTAATATGTTACTAATACAGTGCATATATGGAGATACAGCTCTTGATGAGGAGCTGGGAGCAACTGTATGATACAAACTGAACAAGAGATTGTATCAAAATCACCTTGTGAATACCATGCAGCAAATACAGAGTGTATTTTCCATTCTTGTGGATGGGAGTTGGAAGGGTCTGATGACACAATTGGCTTCACCTGGTTTTAATTTTTGGAAGTTATTTTAAATATAGGCTTTTGTTTCCACTTGTTTATTCCCTACAATCTTGGGCCTCTGGTCAGTGGATTCTTTGGAGGTCTCACTGTCAGCTGAGGCTTGGGAAAGGCCCTGACTGGTTCTGTAAGTGTGCTGCCTTGCACTGTGCTCTCAAGTGGCATCAGGAGGGGCTTGGCAATGGGGGACAGTGGCAGGTCTTGGCATAGTGTGCACATGGTGGAAAGAGGGATGGGAGATAAGGAAAAAGAAAGAGGAAGAAAATTAGGGTTTGCTTTCTCACCTGCCTTTTGCCAAGCTTCCCTATTTTCCTGTGATCCTTTTGCTGCTCGATTCTTAGAACAGCACTCACTTCAGTGTCAGAGTTTCATGTCAGACTCCCAGCCAGAAGAAAACTCTTCATGTAACTTTGTTTCATTGGAGAGTTTTATGTTATAGAAGTCTTTTTGTTTCTAAGAGAGAAGTAAATGACACTGTCAAGGAGCCTTCCACTTTAAAGAGGGTTCCAGCTTTCAATAACCATTCTTTCCTCCTGAGCTTGTGCTTCTTTAAACTAACTGAGCTCATCCCAAATACTGCAGGCAGCACTGCCATTCACTGCTGTGGGTGTGAGTAACTAATGTAAAGGCTGTCTCGAGTTGGTAGCCAGAGCCCACAGCTGTGTGACGTCTCTTACATTTCCAGAAATGTGAAATTTGGGGTGTTAGGATTTTCTGTGTGGCCAGGCATGTCTGCTCAAAGTCAGCAGACGAAGCATGACAGCCCTTCAGCAGCAATTGAAAATGTGTCCCTGTACTTAACTCTATCAATGAATTATACATTTAGCACCAGAAACCATGTGGCAGCATTATTTGGTAATGACTGCTTAGGATGTTCTGATTTCTATTACAACTCAGGCCTTTCATGTCTAATGACTGCTGTACAGGATTTTTTCACGCCCAGCCCAGTCTAAGTGACTTTCATTTTACTGAAATTACCACCTCTTTAGTCCTCGGATTTCTTCATAGCATCATCTGCATTTGCAGGCTGGATGCTTCCCAAAGTACGTTGCTGCAGACTTCTCCAAAGGCTACATATGACTGGAGCAGTTGTAACATTCATCTGACATGACAAGGGTTAAGTGCAAGCAGGATAAAGGAGAAATGTAGGCACCTCTAAAGGTTGCTCATTTAAATGAATAAACCACATACAGAGAAAAAAGGCAATAACTACATTAAGTCTTTCTTAAGTTAAAAGAAGTCAAAGCCTGAGAATTTTTAAAATTCAGATCAGGGCCTTTCCCCATTTCAGACTACATTAAGAAACCTTTAGCACTTAACACAACTTCACCTCAGCTTTTTCAGCAAGTGTTGACTTGTTTGGTTTTGTCAGGTTTCACATCATATTAATAATAATACAATAAAAATTATGTATGTCTCATGTTTCCTTGTAGGCAATAAACCACCCCAAGCTATGTTGAAAGGGGCACAGCTGAACGCCTCAGATTCCTAGAGTAGTTATTTGACAGCCTTGGAAGAATAGTGAGTTTTTATTCTACTGTGTATGATTTTTTTTTTAGTGGACTACTCTTGTTGATTGGAAACTGTACGTTGTTTTTTTTTTTTCTGTAAGGTTTACAGAAATCATTCTACCCACTAGAATGGTGAGAAACCCATCAGGATTCTTCTAAGCTAACACAGCTTTTACTTCAGTGTTAAAGCACCTTCTTTGGTTGAGAAAGGGAATCTTGGAAAAGACCAAAGCTCTCTGGTATCTGCTTCGTAAAAAAACAAAAATTCCTATCCAATGCCCGTCTGCAGATGTCTGAGTTTGCATAGTCCAGTTGTACTAACAGCCAGCATGGTAACTTGAGGGAGTCAGAGAATCTAATGCCTCACTATGTACAAAATGTGTATTTATAATTCTCTGAAATAAATGAAGTTGTACTGTTTAGTGAAAAACCTACTCATGTTTATTCCAAGGTGGTTTGTGTAATTAGCTATCATTGTTCAAAACCGTGTTTTTAGGGTAGTTGCGCGGCAGCGTGTTTGAGAGAATTCCTTCTTTCAATCAAATGAAGGTGCGCGTCGTGAGGGGAAATATTGTGTGTTACACTTGAAATGTACAAATGTGCCCTGTATAGCTTGAAACGATCCCTAAATGTCTCCATTGAGTATATTTTGTCTTTACATTATTACTAACGGAATAAGAACTGGATTATTTTCAAGACAACATTAGTAAAAGTATTGTTATATCAAGCACTTTAACATACACACCACAAACCGACATGGGTTTTTCAGGTTTTGAAGTACATTGAAATACAGCTTTTCATGCTATGTCCTTTACAAATAAAACTGTGAGAATAATGGCTGGCGTCACTTTCTCCTTGCAGAGGAACCAAGAGATTTGGGTCTCAAGCTGAGGAGCTGATCTGAGCCTTGAGGGAACAAACCAAACAGAATGATCCAGCTGGTGCTGACTCTGGTACTGGGACCCTGCTGGAGCAAAGTTGGGGAGAAAGGGGTGTGAGGGACTGTTCCCAAAACCAGCCCTTCTGCCTCCCCTGACACAAAGGGGAGGCAGAGACCATGCTGAGCCCGAGCAGCTCTTTATTCCAAGGCTTGGGTGGAAAATGTGGCTGATTACAAGGAAGAAATGGGATCACAGTGAACTGAGCTCTTACCAGGGTGGTGTCTGCTCAGCAAACAGGATTGCTTTGCCCTTATCTGGAGGAGCGGGGAGAAGGACGATGGGATTAACTTGTAGCAAAGGGTCTCTTTCCTATCTTGATATGAGCTGCTCTGATATTTGAACTCAGGATTAGAATGCTGGGATGAAGCTCGTGCTCTCCAGTGTGTCAGACAGCATGTTGTGGAAGGAGGAGGGTTGATGGACAAGAAAGATGGATGCCTACAACAAAAAAGGTGCAAAGAAAAAAAAAAAGAAAAGATAGTGAAATGCCCTCTGTTCTAAGTTGGACTAGATTTTCAGACATTCCCCCATGCCCCTCCCAGCTTCAGATATGCTGGAATTCATAAAAATAGGAGAAATTTTGGCAACTTTGACAGTTTGAAATGCAGAGCCCTGCATGAGTGCGTGCATGGCACGTGTGAGGTGCAGCATGTCTGTTCATTTTCTTTAACTCTCTGTTTAGAAGAGGCAGAGCATCTCAGGACGGGACTGAAAGTCTCAGAGCTTGGGACCCATATATGTGAGAATCCTGAAATACATTGTGTGATGATACTGGTGCTTATCAACATTATAGATGTGAATAAAACCTATAGAGCTGCTTATTGTCAAATGTCAGTGGGTGGGGTGACCATACCTTTACTCCTCCTTACTAAATGTGTGAAATTAGAGATAGTGAAGTCTGACATATTAAAGGCAGTCAATACTTGAAGTAGGGCAGAGCTAAGCTTGTCCAAGTGAGCAAGTGCAAATAACTTCCTCTCCCCTGTGCTGTCGTTGATGCAGTCTGGGAGCACTGCAGTGTTTTCTGCCAAGGAGGAATAGAAGAAAACTCAGAAAACTGACATGGGTAGGAGTTGAAGTAGCTCATCAATCTGGTTTGTTCCTTTCCAGCATTTCGGGTAAGCTTGTTCAATTAAAAAATAATTGTGTTCAGTGAAATGGTGAGTGAAACTGCTTCTCTGGCTGTCACCCCATCAGCTCAGAGGCTCCTGTGGCTGCAGTCAGGGAGCATTTTGTTGCTGACATTCCTGATTTCTCCCCTGCTATTCTGTCAGCCATGTATCATAAGCTGTTTTGAGCCCAGCACAGGGTGTGAGGGGAATGGGAAAATTCCTGTCCGGGTCTGCTATCTGGTGGCTGGTTATGGTAAACTCTCTGCTGGAGCCTCTGCAGAGCTGATTTGTCAGTGGGGAGCTGCAGTGGTTCTGCAGGAAGGCTTGACACTTCCCAGGGCCTATCTGCATTCCCTGCAGACCTCAAAGGGCATCTCAGCTCCTCTGAATGAACTTCCTCTGTCACAATGTGACCAGGCCAATTATTTTTGCCTTGAACCAAGCCCACCTTTGTCCTGAGGGGAGGGAGGGAAAAGCCTTAGGAGCAAACACAGCCAACTCCCCAATCCCTACCCACAGCCTATTTCATGCTGAAAAGGAGCTCACTGCTAGGTGATCTGATGACTACCTTGTTACCATTCAGTAATGGATTCAGGGGGGTCCATAAATGTAAAATAGTTGTGGTTTGTGTAAGAGACACTCAGGTGTTCACACCAGTCGCTGAGCAGTAGAATAATCTGTAAGAGATGTCCCCATCTTCACACTGGACATTCAGTGGCAGATTTTCCCCTGCCAGCTTATACAAGTCTAAACTAAAATTAAACTCAATAGCAGCCAGATGTTGCATTTGGTGCTCTGCAATCCTTGCATTCTCCTGCTTTCAAAGAGAGGTTTCCACAAAGGCTGGTGCTGGCCTAGGAGAGCCTTTTCCCTTACCCTGCCCCTGCAGCCAGTGGGAAGAGTGAGCTCCTTCAGTGGGCCTTGCAGGGAGAAGCCTCACTTAGCTGCTTTTAATTATGTCTAAAGAAGTCCAACAGAGGCAGCTTGCCCTTGGAGGCTGTGCAAGCATTAATCTTTATGAATATTCTCACCAGCACTGTCCTCCCATACAGAGTTCATTCCTTCAAAGGCACCCAAGTGATACATTGTGATACATTCACAAAGCAAAAAAACAAAGTGTTTGCAAGAGTGAAATCTAAATGCAATGGACTCAGGCAGGGTTTTTGTGGTTTTTTTACAATATATTGATAATTTATCAATTTTAAAAGACAAATTCCTTATTTTTCTTACAGAGGCACACAATAGGGACCAGAAAATGCGGCTTCGATTTCTAAGTCTCCCTGACTTGCCCCAAGAGCTTTAAGCAATTTGCTTGTGTCATATCCCACCTTGCAGGTAGGGAGCTGATGTACACAGTGGGGGGCTTTGCTGCAGCCAGTTCTGCCTCACCAAGGAAGATTGTTCATCCCTGGGGTCAGCAACTGCCCCTGCAGCATCCACTGGTGTGTGACTGAGAGCTGCTTTTCAGTGCTGCTGTGACAGACGTGCCCTGAGGTCTCATCTGTGGTTAAATCCAGTTTAAAGGCATTGGTGAAACCTGTTGATTCGTGGTGTTCTGGGCTTGCAAGTCTGTCAAGCTGTGTGTGGTTGGAGAGTTTTGTAATTGTCCAGACAGAAGAACAGGCTTTCCTCCTACTTAGCTACAGTACAGGAATTATGGCTGCTATCAGCAGTGTGATTAAGCACTGCAGAAATGCATAAAAATCCTTGCTTGGCTCTTGTGTGGGGATGGCAGTGATTCCCTACCAAAAGGAAACCTATTTTGCAAAAGCACCTTTCCATGGCTTTTCATCTTGAGTCCACAGCTCTTGTAGGAGGTACAGACATTCATGAACATGGAGTTAATCTTGTCCTTTCCCTGCCCCACAGCCTGTCCCTGCTCATTGCAAGCCCAAATAGATCATACCAGATCCACCACCCCATACCAGAAAACGCATGGTGTGAAGTGCTAGGGAGAGATTTCCAATAGTAATCAGAAGTGGTCAGTACATGAGAACCACCTTTGGTGCTGTTGTTTGGTTGTGGGGTTTTTTTAAAGGTGTGGAATCAATTTCAAATGAACTGGGAAGTCATCCCAAAGACTCTTCTTCTGTACTTGAGCTAGTGTGAACTCTTCCATGAAGTCTCCTTAGCCTGTTTCTTCTGCTCAGTGCTCTCACCTGAGTTCATGTGCTTGCACACGTGCAGCTTTTGAGCTGTCATTGCCCCATGAGATGAACAGAATGTGCTCTAAGCTGGACCATGCACTATGAGCCCTCCGGCTCAGAATCAGTGTGGCTACTGGCTTGCCTGAGATCTGAACTTCTCGCAGATGGTGTGTGGTTCCTGGCTGTATAAATAGTGTGAAGCTGGCTAGAAGTGGGTGTGGTGCACAGGATATTCTCCCCCCGGCCACAAAATGGCTTAAAGAAAAACTGCATTCAGGGAATGTAAGTGGAAACATCACCCTATGGCTCTGCCCAGCCTTCATGTTCCTAAAGCTGTGGAAAAAGTTTCCATTCGTGGTAACAGGAATACAGGAGAACTAGGAAAAACTTGCAGGCCAGAGAAGCTATTTCATTCATCCTCGGGGTGGACTTTGTTAGAAGAGAATTTCAGATGTCAGCAGGAATTTGTGCTAGACAGGGGTAGTGTGGGTAGCTGTGTTGAGTGAGAAATAGGATAGCTGCTCTGGGCTTAGTCATTTGTGTTTAACTGGCACAATGCTAAAAAGTGGGGAATGAACTAGCTGATCTTCAATTCAAATGTGTGTCCTGGAAGTGCAAATACAAGTTGATCCACCATGGCTTGCTGAAGTCAGTGAAAGTTCCTAAAACTGATGAGTTTAGACAGGCATTCATGAACAATGTAGTCTGTAAACCTATTAGTTTGTGCACAGAAGAGAAGCAACCCTCTTTTGGGAAAATAATGAAATGACTGTTGCTGCTGCTTTCAACACACCGTGTTTATTAGGACAGTCCCAGTCTTCCACGTAAGAGTTGGCTTCTGGATGATCTCAGCATTTGAAGTACAAATAGTTATCTCTGTCAAGGGCCAGGCTTGTGCTAGGGAAGATACGGCACAGCCTCATGTTAATCTCTTCAGTTCAGATAGCCTGGGAGAGAACAGTGGCAGGACACAGGGTGTGACAAGCAGGACACTGACTGTGGAGGCTGCTGCGTGGACTCTGGGTAGAGCTGTGAGCAGTAGGGTTTGTCTTATCACAAAGTGCAGGATGTTCTAGATAGATCCCCCTCAGCAAGTGGGGGCAAATCTGAGCCCTCATTCCCCAGGGCAGAGCAGGGCCTGGCCATAGAGGACAGGCGTGTCCCTTTTGTCCCCTCCACAGCCACTCCAGGCCGCCGTTAGCAGAAGCATTTTTCAACAGGAAGCACACATCCATCTTTCACTTGCACTTGGCCTGTAACCACATTAGGTTTTCCTTTGACATTGGAAGTTCAATCTGTTTGCAACGTGACCGACTCCTGGGAACATCCAAAGTGTTGGGAAGTTTTCATGCAAAAATGGTGCAGGGCTACCAAAATGCAGTGCATTTTGCCAAGCACTGTAAGCCTCGTGCCTTTTCTGGTTCATCATCCAAGCTGGTCATGTTCCTGGAGATACAAGCTGAGCTGCTGAGCAAGGTCCTCCTCACAGAGCTCCCTGGGATGCCCCTCTGTCCCTTGGACCTTGCTCCTTCCAAGTTTCATAAGCAGGGGGATTCTGAGAGGCTTTTGTGCTGAGGATAAGGGTTAGCAAGGGAAGGAGAAGGAACCAGCAGCAAGAGGGGGGAGGAGGGAGTCCATAATTCATTTGAAGTTGTTCTCAGCAGGCAGAATTCCCGTGCAAGCACCTCCCTGACTTCCCCCCAGCAGAGTGCTGCTTGGGGGAGGATGGCAGGAGGGCTTGCACTCCCTTTGCTCCTCCCAAATGTTGAAGTGACTTTCCAGCTCTGGCTTAGGCAATTAATCAGGTAAGGAAAAGCTACTGAGGACTCCAGGCACAATACACACTGTAACATCTTAATCAATTTCCCCTTCCCCCTCTTTCAAAAAAATACTTGCCTGCAAGGGCCTGTACTATTTTTTCCTTTGTTGGCACAGGAGCCATGGGTAAGGAGATGATGGTAGCAGCTCTTTTTGTGTCTGTGTAACAACACATGACTCTCTTACTCAGCTAATTAAAACCAAAACCCCTCTAGCTACCCTGAAAAATGTAAATAACATTTATTAAAACATTGTTCTGTGGTATAACCAGCGCCCAAGTCACAGAAAGGCTGTTATGAAACAGGACTTTGCTTGTGAAGAAGTGGATGGCTTCAAATCAAGTGAATATTGGGCTTTCTTCATGAAAGCATTAAGCTGGAGACAGACAGCAGTGTGTACAATTAAAAATGCATGAAATTCAGAGGGCAAACAGCTGGCAGGGGCCAAAGCACTCTGAACACCTTTGCGTTGTGCTTTGCCCATCGCTGGAGTTAGCACAGATACACAGGGTGTGGAATATGCAGGGAAACAAGATTTCTCCGAGGGCATTGTGTTCTTAGCACAAGTAGCAAAAGCTAAACACACCAAAGCAGCAGAAAAAAGTTTTGATGAGACGAGAGAGTGTTCTTGAATCTCTGTCTAAATGCACAATGCCTGTTCAACAGCAGATCTGCTGTAATGTAAAATAAAGGGAAAAAACCCATGAATGTGAAGCCAGGAATAAAGTCAAGTCCAAAATTAGGACACAGCTCCTGTGTACTCACATTTATATCAAAATCCAAATGTGTTTCATTCACAGAATGATCCCTTGGTGCGAAAGCGAGTGAGTGAAACTCCTTGCCTGTTCCTTACACCTGATAAAGGTGCTATGGAGCAGGCCCGATTTAATTCTTCAGCTGTAGCTGTAGCAATGCCAGACTAGCTTGAAGAATTTGATCCAATTTTTGAGCACTCTAATCTGAATATATAAAACCTCTAAAGATAACTAAACTAACAACTCTGGGATTCCAAGAGCACGTAAAGCCAAGTGCATATTGCAGCCTTGCAAAGCAGACAGCATGAGCCATCCTAAATCCCGTTTCTTGAAAGATGGAGACACTTGGAGAAGTGCTTCTGCCTTAATGCAGAAACAAAACATTTCCCATTCACTAAAAGGTCCTGCCACCACTGTTATAGTCCAGTTAGCAGGGCTTTGGAAACAATTCATAAAGGGCTTGTAAAAGTTCCAGATGAGAACAGATATTTGAAAATGTATTTTCTTTTCCTTGTGTAGGAGTTAATATCATTCTATAATCTCAGTTTAAGTTATTAGTCCCAAAGAATCAGATCCACAGGCACAAATACCCCACTGAGTCCATGTTTGCCATCTTGTAAACAGACTAGGATTAAAAATATCATTGCATGCCTTGGTCAAAACAAAAATTACAGCTCCTTTCTTGTTTTAGTTTTGGGAGAAGATTGTGTCTAGTGAAAAACTTTGTTCCAAATGTTGCTTTATGTCAGAATCCAGCCTTGTTTAGTACCCAGAAATTGCACAGCTAACATGGGTCCATACAGAGAAAGCTGCTCTTGGACCTACAAGCTGCACAGTCTGGAAGAAATTATCAGGTAGTAGTTAGCAGTTTGATTTATTCTTTCCATCATTCTCACTTTCTGTCTCACCCTGGGCATCCTGTGTTGGTGAACAGTACGAGACATGAAAGCTGACAGGTTTTTTATGACCTTCTTACTAAGGTTCATCTGATACAATCTAGATCAGGTGTTTTTTATCCAGTCAGAGCAGTCTCCAATTCCTAAACAGTGAATAACTGGAGTATGCTTGGCTGGCTCTGCACTAGAACCAGTCTGCACATCCAGGTACTGCTTCATTCTGCCTTCCCAAAGCTAATCCCTGTTGCCTTTAGCCCCTAGATGTGCTCATGCTGGTCAGAGTCACCTCACAACCTGAGAACAAGGGATGGTCTCTGTGCCAGCCCCAGCTTTCTAGAAAGAGACTAGATTGATTTCTTAGCTGGACACAATGATGCAGTTTATTTTCCCAGGACAGAAGACCCACTCTGCTCACACACCATGTGTGGCCCTCTGTCTCTTTTGGGACATCTGTGTGGAACGGATGCTGTCACTTGATGAACACTTTGGACAGTCTTTTGCTGTAAGATCATTTTAGGGTACACGTACTTGGCAAGTGGTTAATGCTGAGTGCTATTTCTGATTACCTGTGACTGGTGTCCTGGGCATTATTGATCCTAGTTGAGAGAAACACAAGTTTTCCAGCAACAGGTTATTGACTACCTCAAATCAGTTACTCTCATTTCCTGTTTAAGGAGAGTAAACAGTAAAACAGGTGAGTTTTATAAACCCTTAGTGCCAGCAGAGAGCTAGCTCTGAAGGGAACGTGTCATGCTTCCTCAAGAAGTTTTTGGATGTTTTCAAGTCTAAAGCAGCTGTCACCCTCCACCACATCAGACTAATTCCTTAGCAGGGCTTCCTCCATTGATGGTAACAGATTGCACTCCAGCAACTCAGCCTAAATTCCTCTGAGAAATGTAGTTAAGATGCTACAGCCAGCTACTCTCAGTGTCTTTGCAAGGGCTGTGTGTGAATTTCACACAGGCAGATGGTCTACCATCCATTACAGTCTTGGTGAATGGAAAATGAGTAACTGCTGTCACAACTGCTGCCTCCAAATGGTCCTGGGCTGTTGAGAGAATGACTTGCCTGAAGCATGACTGCAGCTACCTGTTGGAGGGGAGTCTGAGTCTTCCTCTGCATTTAAGGTATTCAAAACAGTGGAGCAGGAAGCAGTGGTGATGGTAGATTACACAAACCTGGCAGGGAGGGGTGCTGTTGCAGAGGAGAAGCTGGCCAGCATGAAGACACACCAAAATATTTGCAAGGAAACAGTTGTGCAGGCATCACCGAGTCCTGCTGTCCCCAGAATGTGGGATGGATGTAGAAGCCAGCACAGGAGCATCCCAGCCTGAAGGCAAGGAGTGCTAGGAGTCTGGGACCGTGGCCAGGGAGGGGACTGTCACAGCACAGAGACTGCAAACCCACACTGTGGTTAGCAGAGCTCAGTGTTGCTGTGGAGAGGGGCACCTGTGCAGGGGGGTTTTAAGGAAAGGGGACTGTGGCACTGACCCGTGGCACTCAGTCCCCGAGAAGCTGAGTCTGGCACACTCTGCCTGCACCAGGTTCACATCCTGACATTTTCAGTCTAGATCAGGTGGTTTTTATACAGGGGTATATGAATAGGGGGCATATAAATAGGTGTGTTTATAGAGGGGTATATGGATTTATATAGGGGTATATAAATGGGAGTATATATATATATATATATATAGGGGTAGATAAATAGGTGCCACTGATTTGAAGCTGACTTCTGAGCGTAGCCATTGGTGTCTCTCTCCCAGGCCTCCCAGGACACCCTGAGAATGTCGTTTCCAGTGCCCCAGTCGGTATCTACATGCTGACTCAGTGTAAGGAGCATGCTGGGAGCCCATTTACCACAGCTTATAAAAGAGGCTTTAAAGGGCTGCTGCTGCCCTAAAGAATGGCACAAACAAAACTCCTCCTGTTTTGCAGACCTGCTATGAATGGCTACTTATTCTAATTTACTGCAGGATGGGTTTCATAAGAAGGTAAGTCTGGCCCGAGTGTGTAAGTGAGAAGCATTTGAACACTTACACAAGTGGGAAAGACCTGGACATTCCCACCTCACACACATCTGCTGGGTGGGCACCCTTGCTCCTGAGGGTGACAGCTGAGTCCCTCCTTGCCTTTTTTGTGTGGTTGAGTTGTCAGGTCTCTCTGGTTTGGAGCAGCTTGAGGGTCTAGAAGTGAAGGGAACACCTCGCTGGCCAGACCTGCAGTCTGGGGTCTGTCTGGGACTGTGGCTGGCACAAGATGGCACAGAGGAAATTACCTGGCACCTCAAACTCTTTTGCTCACCATGAAGGAGTTGGTCCAAGCAGGAGGGATTTAGCCCCTGTTCAAACTTTTTTTTTAACTACACAGTGTTAATGGGGTGTTTGTCATTCCCCAGTCCACTCTGAGTGGAGCACTGAGCCCTGACATATGCAGGGCAAAGAAGGATCAGCACAAGAGGTCAATTCCAGAACTATCCAGTTTTCCCACTTTCCTCCTACAGATAATGCAAATCAACCAGTAAATATTGCTCTTGCTTTTGAAACTTTGAGTTAGGACTGGTTCAACCACTGCTAAGGGTAGTCATCCTGACAAGAAGAGTCAGTCAGTTCAGCTGTGGATAGAGATTTGTTTTGACAGCATGTTGAAAATAGCATCTCAGAAACCACACTGCTAGGTGGTTTTAGAAAGGCCAGTTTCTGAATGTTTCTGACCAGCCAGCCTGTTACTCTGTAAATAGCAATCACTTTGTTTTGCTGTTTTTCAGCAAGTGCCCGTGCCTGGAGGACAATGCCATCCCAGGGCACCTCCTCACAGCCGGGGCATCCCTGCAGGCTGCTCCTGTTCAGCCAGTCCTGGGAAGGAGCACCCTCGTGTGCCTCAGGGCACTGCCTCCCGAGCCCCCTGCGTGCCCAGGTGAGCTCAGCCCAAGCTGGAGTGTTTCCTCTCCCACAGCTCCTAATCAGCCCTAACCCTCACGGACAAACCCAGTCACATCCCACTGATGCCTCAGGTTTTAGCTTTTATGTCTTTTTGTGCTGCTTTAGTGTGTAGTTCTGAGCCTCATATTAGGGGATGGTAAGCTCTCTTCACAGAGCAGGGAGACAAAACAATTGCTTCTCTAGCTGGGGCCATGGACAAACGATCCAAATCTCAGGCCCAAGAGCATAAAAAACAGTGGACTGAAGAGAAAAACAAGAAGGATGGGACTTCATTAGCTGAAGCTCTAAGTGGACAATTAACTCCAATATGCAAATATACCAGAACTTGTAAGTGAGATCCCATGACCAGTCGTCCATTTTGTGACCATTTTGGGTTGATCTTGGGTGTATCCCTGGCTGGGGTCTTGTGCTGCCCAAGGTGTAACCATTCTAAAAAACACCTGCTTTATTCTTTAGCTCTGCCTAGCCTCTGTTCTAGGTCAGCCTTCACAAGGCATCACTACTGACTGAGAAAGAAAACTCCAGCTGTGGCTTTAACCAAAGAAATTTCTTTGGGTGATAAAAGGCATGTGGTAGAGAAGTCCTAAACTCTCCTGATTCAAAACTCACCAGCTCGTTTCTGAGAGGCTTCTTACATTTTTCCTGGAGGTGGAAATTAGTTGCAAAATACTCTGAGCCTGCAGGGCAGTACCCTCTTGCATCCCTTCTCTTCTACAGGCGAATAGAATAGGTCCTCGTGTCCTTGGTGATCTCTGCATCATGGGGACACTGAAGACAGAGGCACTTTCCCGCTGGCCCTGACATGTCTATCAGATCACTCTGTGCCTGAGGAGCACAAGGGGTCACGCTGCACATGGGCTCTATGGCTCAGGCTCTGCCCTGGAGGCAACATCTGGGTCCCTTGGCTTCTTTTCATGCTGCAATTTGCAATCTGAACAGGCTGTCAGACCTGAGGGACGTCACTAAGGTCACATGTGTGTCCTGGTTAGGGTTTATTTCTATTTCATCACCCTGTAGAGTTCACTCCTGACTATGAACATCCATTATGGGACCTGACTTGCTTTTGGGGATCCCCGTGATCAACTTTTTGCTCAAATTTTGCCTGAAGCTCGCTTGCCCATCCTGCTTCTGCCCTCCCCTTATCTACATAGCTTTGTGAGTGAATACTTCCTCCTGGAAAGCTTCTCACCTCTTCTTATCTTCTTTTCACTTTCAGAATGGGATGCCTCTGCCCTGAGGAAGGGGGATGTATCCTGCTGCCTCCTCCCTTTGTGCTGCATTCTCCCTGCCTGCTCTTTTCCTCCACCTGCCCTTGGCTTGTTTTTCAGAGGATGTTGAGTGTCAAATTTGGTTGATTTGTTGCAGTCCAATTAACTGATTCAATCCAATTAAGCTATCTGAAGTTATCTCTGTAATGTGGTGGCTTTGTTAGTCAACTCCATTCCCTCCTACCCTTGCAAAAATTTTTGCCTCCAGCTCCTCCCTCCAGATTTTGGCGGAAGATTTCCACTTGGTTCTTGGCTGCCTGATCAAAGCTTGTGACCCGGACTGCAGATTCTGCAGGTTTCCTGCAAGGACCAGCTCCTCCAGCTGCCTGCTTTCCTTGGCTAGCCAAGTCTGCCCACAGCTCTTCTTCCTCACCAGAACACTTGCAATTACCGTGTCTGCCTTGGGCAGCTTGGCAAGAAGGTCAGCAATGCTTTATCTCCTCATGAGATTTGTCACTTGTACCTGAGCCTGGAGAGGCATCACCATCCTCTGCTTTGCTTCGTCTCACTGAAAACTGTCCACAGAGACAGATGTTTTCCATAGTTTCTTTGGCTTTCTGCAGTCAAAGTCTGAAATCTGAAATTCTATCACCTCCTCGAAGTGCCTTTTTGCCTTTCATTCTGCCTGCTGGTACTGTAGATTAAGCAGTGTCACTGAGGACAAAGCTTTCTGAAGAAAGAATGGGTGATGCTTTAACCTGGAAAGAACTGCCTCAGGTTTCTTGGTTTTATTTAGCAGAGTACCTTACACCTGTAAGAAAACCCTTCCTGGCAGGTCCTGTTGCCCCCCATGCTGGCTGCTCCCAGCAGAGGATTTCAGGCATCAGATATTTCAGACAAAAAAACCCAATCTGCTTCCCCAGGAGTTTCCATTCCCAAGCATTCCTATTTACCTTCTTGATTCCTGTTGAGAAAGAGGTCAAGATGAGAAGCTTGTCACACCAAAGCATTGCTTCCTGGACACCATGGATGCTCTCCCAGCTACCTAGCCTTGCTTTTCCTTTTCTCTCAGCCAGCCGTGTCTGTGTTCAGGGCCATGCAGTAGAAAATAGGATTGAGGAGATGGATGTACCTGGTCAGGAGTCTTAGGTTCAGTTAGAAACTTCAAAGAGGAAATTCTGTCCCCTAAGTGATCCCATCTGAGACCAAGCCTACACAACATTCTCCAAAGGAGTTATCAGCTTCCTCTTCCCTAAAGATTACTCTGAAATATCAGTATAAAACCTGGAAATGCTCCCCCAACGCTGTTGGGAAAGATGGGGGTCTCTGTTCAGAGGAGAAATCTCTTTTAAGTTTCCAAACACAGTCTCCGTTTTCAGAACTGCCCCAAATGACAGGATGAGGGGGGATAACTTTATTGACAGGAAACAGCCTGGCAGGCAGAGAGGGCTGATCTTCTTAATGGTGTCTTCAAATCGCCTTAATATAAATCCCCATAGAATAGTCTTACTGGCTTTAATAGGTATGAAAGCAATAGTGCTGCAAAGAAACCAGCAGGGCTTGAGAAGCTGCATTAAAGGTGTTCAACCAGTAATAAAAAATGGTAATTTTGCTATAGAATCTGAGGAATCCTTAGGAATTTAAGAGAATTATCTTCCTCTTAAGGAATTTGAAATGTCAATTAAAAATGCTTCGGAAAGGTTATTATTCTCTGTTAAGCCCTAATGGATTTCTTAGGCTCGGCTATAAATGATCTGCCTTGCTCCTAGGAGTAAGCCAGTTCAGGGTCCTGTCTCTCTGAGCCTCATAGCTTGAGTACTTCATTCTGGAAGCATGAATATCATAAGATCAATTTTGATTATCATCAAGCTTTGCTGTCATATTTTGTAGCCATCTGTTATTTGGCCTAAAACATGAAATGGTGAAAATCCCATTTTTTTATTAACCTGCTTGCTCACAACTACAGTTTTCAGAGCATTTGCATCTTCAAAAAATTAACATGCTGCTACTTGCATGGGCAACTGGTGAAAGCAGAACTAAAGAACTCATTTGTTGATGGCATCTCACTCTGAAATTGTACTCCTTAGCAAAACCTTATTTACAACTCTATGTCAATCAGCACTTTTTTTTCCCTTAAAGAATTCCTGGTAAATATTTTCAAAATCTTTTGGCCAATCATTAAGGCAAGAAAGTAAATTTTCAAATTACTCAAGTTACAAAAAAAGCATTTACAGTTTGAGGAGCATTGAGCAGTTCCTTAAAGCAGGAACAGCTGTCTGGGCTTTGTCTTGACAGCTGCTCTTCACCTAAAAACAAGTAGCCTATTTGTGTTTACTTATTAATATTGAAGAATAACACAATAGGATCAGATGTCTTGGCTGGCAAATGCCCTCCTTTTTCTCTGTGTTAGCACCTCTGCCTCAGCACTGATGATACAAGTGTGTTTTATGTTTTAAAAACCCTCATGGTTCACTTTATCTTTACACCATTGACATAATTTATCTTCCCAGATAAAATAATTAAGAGTCCAGGCAGGGAAGGTGCCAGTTTAAGTGGAACACAGCAGCAGTCCAATTAGTTTTCCACATGCATTCTTAAAGTAAATGTTTTTCAGAACTGATCTGGATGAGGATAAATCCTCTGGTCTAAAGCTCATATTCAAGGTCACCTGGGATCTCTGTGAAATCCCATATTCCTCCTTTATACCAAGCTCTGAGTGGAAAGGAAGATGCTTAATTTTTTAAAGCAGAGCCTTGTGAGATGAGGCTTTACCTGTAGTGTAGAGATGCGTGCGTTGTTTCAGATGCCTGCACTTTTAAATTAAACTCTCCAAGTTTGTCCCAAGTTGGGGGCTATTTTTCATCACCCTCTTTCCAAACCGTGAGGTCAGACAAGGTGTCCCTCTGATGCTGTGGAGAGCACACGTGGCTTGCTCAAGGGGAACCTTGATGAAGGCTCATTAGGTATTTGAGTGCCTTTTATTTATTTCCAAGCTGGCTATCAGCCAAAAGTGAAAACTCAGACCACTGTGGAGTTACAGCAGAGCCCTGAAATGTCATCAGCAAACACTTCAGGGGAACCAGAGATGTTTCAGAAATGAAGGTGGAAGGTTGGACCATGTTTTTCATTTCTGTGTTGCCATTTGGAATTCTGTGGATAGAAGGGGTTTTTTCTTCCTCTGAGAGGACAGGAATGACGGAGCTGTCCACAGGCTGGAGCAGCACTGAATTTGGAAACTCACATCCTCCCCAGGCTACAGCAACACCTGTCCTCGTGAGATTTGGAGTGGAAGGGCACAGAGCTGTGAAATAAATACCAGAGAAGTTGTCCTGACCCTGGTTTGTTTGCAATCAAAGCCCACCCTGAGATGTTCTGTGAACGTTCAGCGTGGTGGTGACAAGGGAAGCAATTGATTGGCACCGAGAGATCCATTTTGTTCTATTGGGTTCTGCTTGATATCTTAGGGAATCCTCCTTGGAAATGCCATTTCATTGCCACTTGGAGATTTAAATTCTATATTAGGTGGTGCTGGACTAAAAGGAATGTCACCAAGGGGCCTTGAGAAGTGTACTAGAATAAAGAAATGGGGAAATAATGGGAGAAAATCTGGGAGAGCTACTCCCTCCAATCAAAAAGAAAGAGGCAGATGAAATCAGACACATTATATGTAAACAAAAGTTGCCAAAAGTGCTGGTAGAGTTCCCTAGATCAGCTAAAAGCAGTAAAATTATAGAAATATTTTGAGAAATTATTCAGCATTTGGTACATCTGTGGCTCGAAAGTTGAATATGGTTTGGATTAGCTGGGTCTGGAAGGAAGCCCTGGTAGCAGTGGCAGCACTCTGTGATCATTCAAAAGGAGCTCCCAAAACTCAAGTGACAACCTGGAGGGATCCTTGGGAGGTGTTCTCCTGTGCTTTGTGCCCAAACTGACTGGTTTGGCAGCACTGAGAAAGGAGATGGAGTAGAATTACCATGGATTTACAAGCAAGTAGAGAAGATGTAAGATCCTCAAACTAAGGTAAGGAAAAGTAGCGTGTCCCGCTTCTCTGAAAATTCCCAGATCTTAGCTAGAGCTGCTGATGGAAGCAAAAGGATAATTTCAGCAAAGTTCTTGGTGAGTTGTCAATTCTGTGCCTAAATCAGGATTAGTCTGCAAAGGTCACCGTCATGAAAAAAACCCCAATATTATAGAAATATTCATTGGCATTATTTCAGTGTTTTAGAGAGTCCAACAACACCTGCATGTGGTGCCTGAGCTGCAGTTGATTCTGTGGGAAACTTTTCAACTCTTAAGCAGTTCAAAAGAAGGGAATCCATATTTGGGCTCGGTTTGAGTGCCAGCCCGGGAGGGAGCAGCTCGCAGCTTTATTGCAGTCACAGGCTGTAATGGTGCTAAGTCATAACTCCTTAGGTGTTACCTTGTATATCACATGCTAATCCGTCTGACACAGTTTTCAAAGGAAATCTATTTCAACATAACCTGCCGGCCGCCTCGTGAAGCAGCTCTTCCAAAATTGCACAGAAGAGCGTGAACCCAAAGGTTGTGATGACGCAACTTTTCAATTCACTCATTGTGACGCTGCAGGAAAAATTACGTAAACCACTGATGGCTTTTAAAGCGCTTTGGAAAACGAACATTAAAATTAACCCGGAGCGGAAAAAAAAAAAACCCTTTCCCTGTTCCCAGCGCCGCTCCCCCCGCGGGTTCGGTGCGGAGAGGCAGCGATGGCCGCAAACGCCGCTCGGCGGGCCGGGATGCGCCGCGCTGCGAGGGGGGCGGCGTGCCACCGGCGTGCCACCGGCGTGTCACCGGGGGTGGCAGGGTCCTGTTGCGGGACTGTGTTCCGGAGCTATGTTTGCAGTGCTGTGTTGCGGGGCTGTGATGTTTGAGGTGATGTTCGGGGCTGTGCGGTGTTTGCGGGGCTGTGCGGTGTTTGGAGGGCTGTGTTTGTAGGGTGCTGTGTTGTTCGGTGGGCTGTGTTCGGGGGGTGGTGTTTGGGGGTCTGTGCGGTGTTTGGGGTGCTGTGTTCGGGGTGCTGTGTGTTGTTCGGGTGCTGTGTGTTGTTTGGGGTGCTGTGTGTTGTTCGGGGTGCTGTGTGTTGTTTGGGGCGCTGTGTTTGGGGTGCTGTGTTCGGGGGGTGGTGTTTGCAGGGCAGTGTTTGGGGTCTGTGTGTTGTTCGGGGACTGTGTTCGGGGTGCTGTGTGTTGTTCGGGTGCTGTGTGTTGTTCGGGGTGCTGTGTTTGGGGTGCTGTGTGTTGTTCGGGGTGCTGTGTGTTGTTCGGGGGCAGTGTTTGGGGTGCTGTGTTTGGGGTGCTGTATTCGGGTGCTGTGTGTTGTTCGGGTGCTGTGTGTTGTTCGGGGTGCTGTGTGTTTGGGGTGCTGTGTTCGGGGTGCTGTGTTTGCAGGGCTGTGTGTTGTTCGGGGGCAGTGTTCGTGGTGCTGTGTGTTCGGGGTGCTGTGTGTTCGGGGTGCTGTGTGTTCGGGGTGCTGTGTGTTGTTCGGGGTGCTGTATTCGGGTGCTGTGCTCGCGTTCCGGTGCCGGGCGGGGCGGGGCGGCGCGAGGCAGGTGCGGGGCGGGGGCGCGCGCGCGCCGCGTGCGTGAAGTCACCTCCGCCGTCACGGCGGGCGCCGCCCCCTCGCGCGCTTCCCGCGCGGCCCTTTCTGCCTTAAAAGGACAATGGGGCGCGCGCAGCCGGCCGGGCTCGATTGATGAGAACGGAGCCGTGGGAACGGCGCCTGCGCAGAGCGGCCGAGGGGCGGGCGGGGGGCGGGGCTCGGGGGGGCCCGCGGGCTCGCGCGCCGGCGGCAGAGCGCGGGGAGGCGGGGAGCGCGCGCAGCGGCGGGAGCGCCGCGCACCGCACGGGTGTTGGTGGGCGCAGCGGCGGTGAGTGATGCCTTCCCTCTCTCCCGGGTGGGCTCCGTGTGAGCTGCTTGCTTCTTGTTGTTCGGGGTCTGTTCTGTTGTTTTGCGCTGTTCGCTCTTGGTGGGTTTCCTTTTTTTTTTTTTTTTTTTTTTTTTTTTGCGGTGGTGTTGGGATTTATTTTCTTTTTCCCCCAGTAGCCGGTAGTTTCTGTTCATTCCAAGTTGCTCCCCGGCGCTCGTCCGCAGTTTTGCAGCGGCAAAAAGACTTTGCCGCCTTGAAACACTTTGACACGCGCGTGGCTTCTGCGAGCGGCGTTTCGCCCGTTTTTTTTCTTCGATTAGCCGAGTTTTAAAGGATGCGCGAGCGGAGAGGAACGCCTCCCGCATTGTTGCGGACCCATCCCTACAACTCTGACTTCTGCCCCCCCATCCCAAAGTACGATTAAATCTCCAAGTCTTTAGGAGGAAAGAGTAGCCAGGTCCCCATTATTTAACTCCGAAAGCAGTTCCGAGGTGCCGAGCGGGTTTGGAAAACCGGGCTGCTTGGCGATGACGGGCTGCAGGGCGCCTTTCCCGGGCCGCGGCTGCCCTGGCTCGCCACGCGGGTGGCGTGGCCCCGCCGGTGCGGAGCGGGTGCCGCAGGTGCGGCCCCGGCGCGCCCCGCAGCGCACACCTGTAGCTGCCGCGCACAAGTTGGTGCCAGCGGCGTGGCGGAGGGGAGGGGAACCCGCTGGTGCCCGCCATCCCTTTCTCCCCGTGTTTCACGTGGGGAGAGCGGGGCAGTTCTTATTGTTTCCAGTTATCGTCAGTAATTGCGGGGGAGTCCGAGTCCGTGCACGCTGCAGAGGAGCAAAACGTGCGGCCGTGGGCTTGGCGGGACACGTGCTGTCGGTCGCACAGGTCGCGGCGTGGGGCCTTCCCCGTCCTGCCCCCGACCCGGTGCGCGGCGTGGGGCCGGTGCGGCGGGCGGCGATGGCGTCCTGCCGCTCCGCAGCTCGGTGCCAGCGGCTCCCGTTCCTGCCGGCGTGTGCCCGCGCCCGGCGCCAACAAGTTTTAACTCGGGGCTCCGGAGGGCGGCGGGGCGAGCGGCGTGCCCCCGGCGCGGCACGTAGGCAGCGCCCGGCTGCAGGGAAAACAAAGGGCTCGCATGTGCTGCGGGCGGCGCGGCTCCCCGGCGCGCCGGGGGAAAGCGCTCCTCCGCGCCCGGCGGGGGCTCGGCCCCGGGCCGGCGGGTGTCGGTGGGGTGACACTTGTCGTGCGCGGGACGGTGTTTTTTTAGGGGCTGCCTGCTGGTTTTGGAGGAGTTTGGAGGGGCGGTGAAACTTTGGCTGCGGGCGCGCTCCGCCCGGCTCCGCGCTGCGCGCACGGCAGTGGGGCGGGCGGGCCCCGGCGCTGCCCCGGGTCCGGGGTCCGCGTTGCCCCTCGCGGCGTGCCCGCGTTGCCGGGAGGTCTGCGACGGCCCTTTGAAGTGAAACTGTTGCCATGTTTGAATTACGTCAGGGCCGAGCCATGAGGAACCGGCGCGGGGCGGGGGGGAAGGACGGGGGGCGGCGGGGCACGGTCGTCGCCGCGCCGGAGCGAGGTCCGGGTGCTCGGCGGTGCGGCCGCGGCTCCATCCCCGCTTCCCGCCGCTCCCCCCGCGCCGGATGGGGCGGCTGCTCCGCGACCGCGTGGTGGGGCGGCGTTTGCAGCGCGGGGGCCGCTTCGCAGCGCCCACCTCCGCGCTCGGGGCTTTCCTCCCTGGCGCGCCGCCTTCCCCTTCCTGCGCTCTACTAATTAATTTTTTATTTTACTCGTCTTTCGGCGAGTTGAGCGCTTGGCAGCACCGCGCAGGGCAGGGGGGGCTGTGGCCACCCGCGTGTGCGCTCCCGCGGCTCCACCTGACCGGCGGGGCCGCCCGCGAAAGTAGGTCGTGTGCCCCGGGGGGGTCTTTGTTCCCGGCGCCGCCGCCCGCCCGGCTCCGGCCGCCGCTCCGGCCGCCGCTCCAGCCGCCGGCGCTAACGGGGGAACGGGGCCGTGCCCGGGGACACGCGGTGCCCGGCGGCAGCGGCGCGACCGAGCTCTGCCTTTTTGGGCGGCTTTTACCGTTGTTATTTAGGGTTTGGTGTTTTTTTTGTTTTGTTTCGAAGTCACCGTCTTGCGCCAGGAAAGCGCTCCCCGTTGCGCTCTCACTTTGGCGAGATAAAAGTTGCCGTCTCCTCTCCTACCCCCCTGTCCGGATGCGTGTAGCTGAAGGGATTTAAAGGGACCTGCCAAACCTGTTGTTTACTCGGGCCGTGCCCGCACGCAGCGAACAGGGCTGAATCCCGCCTGCTCGGAGTCCCCCCAGCGGCGCTCTCCTGGCGGGAACAACCTCGGTTCATCCTACAAAGAGCCCTGTCCCCGACTGACGGCCCGTCCTTCGGACCTGAATTATCCAATTAACATTAAAATTGCAAAAACTTGGGAGCTGCCCCCCGGCGCTGCGGCTGTGCCGGCAGCCGATGCGGGATGCTGCCCGCTGCTGTGCCCTGAACACGTGTCTGGGCTGGAGGCCGGGCCGTGCCGCCGTCCCCTCGTGGCTGGGGAGCGGCAGGAGGAGGCCCAGCGTCTTGCATTGAGCCCGCGACTGCAGCAGCAGTGGTTGTGCTTGAGCACAGCCTGTGATGCTCTTTTTTTACTTTAGAGTTTTAATTTGGCGCTTAGGAAGGTGGCAGGCTGACAGCCGTGCGCACGAGTGCTTCGCTCTTTGGACGAGGCAGTCGGGGAGGCTGATGGTTGCTCAGCAAACTTCTTTACTGCTGCGTGCTCGCTTCCAAAGCTGAGACTGCTCCTGGCAGCCGTGTGCAGGGTGTGTGCACCCCTTTCTCGCCAGCCTGCAGGCAGACAGATCCACGGCGTAGTTTACACAGTTAAAATTAGAGACTGCACAAACTCTGCACCGTAGGGACAGACAGTGAACTGGAAACCTTTCCGCTGATACCAGCGGGACACTCAGCTCCTTTGGTACACGGGTGAGCTCTAGGTTTCTTGGGATCTGTGGTACCTGGTAGAAAGGCAGCAAGGAACAAGTCGGGATTTTCAAACACACCCACAGGCATGCAACATCCAGCTGCCACTGAAAGTAGGTGGGATTGAGTGCCAGAGCCTCTGGGAAAAATTCCTCCTCGCTTCATTCTCTTAAAGAAGCTAATTGCCGATGTATTCAGTCTTCCTTTAAGAAGAAAATATCAGTAACTTCTTTGCAGAAGATGTTAAAAAAGCTGATAAATTCACAGAGGCTAAAAATAAAGTTAAAACTGTGACGGTTTGTTGTCTCACTCATGCCGAACAGCTCTCTCTGCGTCAGCTAACTCTGCTTTGCATTGATTCTTAACACCTCATTTCTTGTACCTCTCTCATAATGACATGAACGACATCCACAGGGTCCTACCTGACAGTCAGCTTCGTTCTTGCACCCCCTGTAGCACTTGCTTTTTAACACAAAGAAGAAGCCAGTGAGCTGGGACTTGAAAATTGCCCAGGCAGGGCTCCATTTCACAACTCAAGCCTTTGCATTTCTGTAGCATGTGCTCCGTCCAAAGTCCAAGTGAAATGACCAGTAATACTGCTTAAGTACATGGAAAAGTATCCTTTTTAATGAAGTGACTTCAGTTGTTCTGCCAAATAATTACTGCTCCTTCTGCTTAAGTCCCCATCCAGGTATGTTATCCTCTTTAAAAACAACATCAAAGAACCTAGCCAAAAAACACAACCCAAAACTGTTCAGTGTCTCATGATCTGAAGTGGCTGTGATGCTTTTTCAGTAGCAGGTGCTCGCAGACAGCATCATAACAGAGTGGTGACTGCACTCAGATAAGCATCTCAGACTGAGCTCCAGCACATGTTTGAGAACATCCCAGTTTTCCTTGCTGGGCTTGGGCTCGTGCTCGGGCTGAGCGTGGTGTTAGTTATGCAATCGGAGTTTCAGGCAGGGGGAAGTCATCTTTCAAGATGGAATGTCTGCAGGTGGGACAGGTTTGGAATTTTTTTTTCCCCTTATGCAAATCTTGCTGATTATTGTTTTCATGCTTTGGCCTATCCCTTCTGGAGCACGAACCACATGGCAGTTCAGAGGAACACCCACGTGGCTTAGCCTTTCAGTTCTCTAGTCTAAATGAGTTAGGAGCTTCCTTCCCAGGGAAGATCCAACAGGTGAGAGCGCTTCTTTATGACTTGATGCTTCTGCAAATGTGACTATAGGAGCAGCTTGTGACCCAGCTAGGATGCCATGGAGATTCAAACGTGGGAAAGAAGTGTCCCATTTGGTTTTTGATACGTGCTTAGTAGCTGCTGCTAGGTGCACCGGCTGTGCTGAGTTTTCACTTCAGCACTGAGCACACACCAGTAGCTGTGGACATCTACCAGCAAAAGGGTGAGTTACTTATTTTGTCAGAGGGAAGATTCCTGAAGATGTGGTTTTGACCTTTTCTGGTTTTCCTGAACTCATCAAGTGAAAGCATTCTCTGACATTCAGATGTTCCTGGTAAATACAGCTTTCTTCCAAGTAAAGTTGTTTCGGGTGGAGAGAGGAAGAAAAGTGCAAGGAAAATCTGAGGATATAGGGGACGAGAAGAGTGTACAGTATGCACAGTTCTAAGGTTATGGTTGTTGGTTATTAGTAACTCTGTTTTAAACTGTAGGGGAGAGATGACTGTAAAAAATATTTTTGCAGATACTGAAGTTGCAATTCCAGATGACTCCAATTAGATTGGTCTCTTACCATCCTTGGAGCATTCTGGCTCTGTGCATGTTTAAATATTCTTTTTTTTGAGGGATCCAATCTTAACTTCTCTTCCAAGGATTTTTTGCAGCAGCCTGTGAACTCAGGGGAGGTATGTTTATGTTGAGTCTCTGATACAGATCAGTTCCTCTGTTGATGTACAGTTCTCTGTCTTGCAGTAGATTTGCAGTAGAGGTATTGCAGTTTATTTCAGCTGAGGGACAGGCTCAAGAATTTATTGTGAGCTGGGCGACTCTGCTTCTGGCGCCGTAGACAGCTCTGGAAGCATTTTTCATGTGTGTGCATGTGCCTGGGTGTATGCTCTTGAAGATGCAAAAGGCAGAGCACCTATGTTCTTTCTATATTAAGGCATCTGTTTGGTTCCCTTTAAAAGAAAAAAAAAAAGTGTAATTTTGGCTGTGTTTCTTAGCTCCAATGAAATGCTGCAGGGATGACAATTGTAGGTTTTTTACTGACAGGAACCGGCTGCATCAACATATGTAGGGTAGATGGTATTTTTCTTAGCCCAGCTTCAGGGAGGCTGTGCCAAAGCTGTTGTGTACACAGAAAGGGAAATCAAATCGTTGTTCTCCTCTCTGACAAAGGTACTGGCAGTTCTGGGTTGCACAAAGGGTGAATGATCCCAGGTCAGAGAGGGGAGATGGGAAGAGAGGAGGATACTAGGTATTTGGACTGGCATGCCTCTGCTCTCCTGTAACTGCAGGGAATGTTTCTCTTTCAGCTTTGCCAGAAGCAGGTGAGCATGTTCGTTCCCACTGGCCTGGTAATTGTGTTACAAAGGGAGACATGCCTGTCTTCTAGGAATTCCATCCTTTCTATTATAAAAGGTTTTCATTCTTCTTGGGTGATCAGAAAGAATGCAGAAGGAATCTGGAAAAGCAAATGAAAGTGGCTCAGCTTACTTTAAGATCTGAAAGAGTTCAGAGGTTCTTCCCTAACTTGAAAACTTAATGAGCATCTGAAGCAATGCCTCCTTTTAATTTAGATCATCAAATTAAATTTTGCAAAGAAAATTAAGCACCAAATTCTAGTCCTGACAGGTAACAAAAACATGAAACCATTTTTACACACATGCTTCTTTGTACCAGCCTTTCACAAAGGTAATAAGCAGGGTGTGGGGATTTTTTTCCTTTTTTTATTTCCCACTACTTTTCTCTTCCTGACTTTACTGTTCTCTTTTGCAAGACAAGTTTCTATTTTTGATGCTGCTTTTTCAAAACTGAGAGGGCAGAAGAATGGTGAGAGCCCTTTCCTGGAGACTTTTCTGAGTCCATTCAGGTTGCTAAAGCAGATCTTGAGGGAATAGCAACTTCTGCAAGGAGAAGCTGTGGAGAGGGACACCAGGGAGGGAAGAGGATCACTTTTCCCCTGGCTTGGGGAAATACTGCTTTCCCACTAGTGCAGATAAATCTTCATTTCTGCAGAATGATAGATAACAACACTCTGCCAAGATTCCTGATTCTTTTTTGGAGATCGGTCCCTTTCACTTCTCTGCAACTGCTGATATATTTTAATAACATGCTTAAACTTGGCAAATAATAACAAAGTTAAATAGCATGCTTAGATTTGGCATAATTATGTTGTGTAATGCGTTTTAACTTCTAGGCAAGTTACTTCGTTTCTACTTGCCATCTTTTTTATCTGTCCCAAATTTTGCATGGTTAAAGTTCCACAGCTAAGATTCAGGTGTTGGGGCAGCTGGCATCCTCACTCTCTGGTTCTAATTCGAGATCTAAATTGCAAAGCTTTCAAGTTAAACCTTTTAAATGGCACAGTCATATTTACTTCTAAGTCCATATTAGCTATTAAGCTCTCCAGCTGACAGAATATTTTCGTGTATAATGGTCAAATGGCAAGTGTTTAGGATTAAATGTGTAACTGGACTGACGCCTTCCATTTATAACTGCACTTGGATACAGTTGTCAGAGAAATCTGTTTAACTTGTGGTTTTGCTACTAGCTCTTCCCCATTCAGGCATGATGTGCGGTAATACCATTGCTGACCATTCATCAAGTGGGAAACAGATGGCACTAGTTTCCCTTCTATTGAAGGATGGTGTTGAAAGGCTGCTCCTGTGAGAATGGCAGCAATGATGCAAGCCAAAATATTTTCAGAATATATGTGTTTTCCAGTCTTTGCCAGAACATTGATTGTAAAACATGCATCTTATTCTACTGTGGTGTAAATACCAGCTGGTGACAGAGATCATCTTATCACTCTCTGGATTCCTAGAAGAAACTTGGTTAGAAAGTAAACTGCATTGTTGATAGTTGTTTCTTGCCACATAGCAGTCGAGATTTTCTTGCCGCTTAAGTTTGGCAGCACGGGTGAACTTTGTGTCTGCAATTAATCTTCGACTTTCTAAAGAAAAGTACCAGACCACAGATTTAACATTGGAGTAGTCAAACAACATCTAAAATTGCTGTTTGGAAGTTGAAAATTCCCAGGTGAGCACGCTGTTGGATCTCCAGAGGCTTGTTGAGCAATGTCCTCAAGAGTATCTCCTGAAGAAGCACATCAGGTGCTAAGAAACTAAACACTCAAAGTGTTTGCCTAGATACTCTGTTGTTTATTTTCTTGACAAGCCAGGAATATTTACCTGATTTGGCTGTGCATTCATGTGCTGCACATCCAGCAGAGGCTGAGAGTAGTTCTGAGACTAGCCATCCCTCCATGAGTCCATTCAGCAGGTCACTGCATGGATACCTTCTTTTACTTAGTAGATCTACTCCTGGCCTTCAGGCCAATGCTGTACTAATACAGGGAGCAGTGAATCTCCTAAAAAGCCTGACACCTTTTGGGGTGACTTTGCTGGATATTTGCACAAATTAGCCTCGGGAGAACGTAGCCCTAGGTGAGCTCCTTGTGCTGTAAATGTGAAGAAAGGAATTCAGCACTTCAAGCCTGTGGAAGACAGCATGACCTGGGACAGGAGGGAAGGAAGGACTTATCCTCTCCATCTCTCTCCTAGGCCTGGAGGATCTCCTTGGCGTTCAGCTTAAGTGCCTTGCCATCAACAGGCTCTGCAAGTCAAGACAAGCTTTATGGAGAGTTGAGTCTTCCAAAATGTTGGTGCAGTAGGAATTGCAAAGAGCCACAACCTCAGTGAGCCCCAAGTGGTCTCGTATATGCTAGACTGAAATGCAAACATGCACGCTTTCAGCTGGAAACAGGTTCCTTGATGGATTTTGCATCAGAGTATTAGCCAACAATATTGGATACGATTTTTACTTTTCTCTTGTTCTCAGGAGTCTGGGAAACTGCATGTTTATTTTGCTGTGCTCCTGTACTCTTGATCTTCCCCCCTGGGGTGGGGGGGATGTGTTTTCACCCCTGCATAGGACTGTGCCTGGGCTTGGGTGTTCCCCAGCTTTTGCTGTGGTCCCACAGAATTGTGCGGGATCTTTTCCTGTTGCACGCCATCCCCCTGTCAGTCAGGTGAGCCTGATGCTGGGTATGATCATTTTGTGGAAGCATGTTTCTGACCTCACCTGAACCTGTCTTTCAAAATATTTTATTGCCATAATGATGTGGCAAGTCCTGGCAGTGTAGATGCAATATTTGAGATGATTTTTCTCTGTACCACTGGAGGGTAAAAGGATTCCAGCCCTTACCTTTCTGAAGGTGGGAGATTTGGGGACAGATGCCTGTGCCACAAACGCTAACCAGTAACCTGAGTTGGGTTACTGGGATTTGGTAGTACCTGGGACTGAGAAGTCACTGAGAGTTCCCCCTCACTACAGTTGCTCCTCTCCTGAAAGTCCTTCCTGAGCTGCTGTGTGTCGTTCAGTAGGTTTTTTTTTTGTTAGATTCTTAATGAATTCAGCAGCTTGGCCTTTGTTAAGGAAAGAGAGGGAAATGTTGTGTTATTTGCATGGCTCCGTCCAATTTTAATTTTTTAAAGCAGTGGGAACCTATTCTCCTGGAGCTTCCTGCAGCCTGTCCCCTCTCTGGGCCTTGGTGCGTGGTGAGCAGCAGACATGGCTGCTGGCTCCTTGCGGCAGGTGGTGGAGGCAAACCTTGCACCAGGGTCTGTTCACCAGAGAACGTCTTGGAACAGTCCCTGCCTGCATTATGAGGCTGGTGCTGTGTGGCCTGTGAGGACTTGCTGTGTGTCCAGGCCCGGTGCCAGGAGAGCAGCAGCTTTGCTCAGTGGTTGGTTTGGGTTTTTGAAGCGCTGTGGGAGCCCTGTTTGCCCTGGCAGCATCTCGTGCCGTGCCTGACAGGGGTCTGCTCTGGGGAACGACCAGCGAAGGGGAGAACTGGTTTGGTGCAGGGTCATGGTGACTGCGGTGACTAACTTGAGAAGTTTCTGCCTGGAAGATGGCTCCACTGTATGATACCTGCTCTGATAGCAAATCCCAGCCTTGGTGTGCTGAAAAGAACAGGAGCAGGAGGGCATTCTCGGCTCTCTTGCCTGGCGCCAAAAAGAGCAGAGCTGGTGGTTACAAAGCGCCAACTTCCCTGTGACTGGAGTTGCATCCTTTTGGCCGGGCGTGTGTGGTACGCGCATGCTGAAATGTGCCCCAGGGTCCTGCTCCCTGGCCCTTTCTTTCCTAGCTGGTTTCCTTCCCATGGAAAGCAGGGTGGGGAAGGCAGGAGGCTGAGACCAGAGCATGTGCTGACATGGAGCTGGGGTGCTCACCCAGGCCCTGAGAACAGAGCAGTGCTCCCGGGTCCTGCAGTGCAGACAGGGCCATTGAGGGCTGGGTGGGACTCCACCCTGCTGTTTTTAGAGCAGCTTTTCAGGTATGTCTGCTCTACAGCCCGGGGGTATGACTGCAGCTCATTTAAAATGACTCCTACTCACTCTCAGCAAAGTTTGCCAGGGGTGTTTCCAACCAGCACCGCTGGTGGTGATGAAGGAGTTCAGTGACCCAGAGTTCAGCTGCCAACTCCTTATCCGTGGGCTTGGACACACGGCCCGTCCTGCAGGCTGTTCTGCCACATGCACAGGGCTTCCATTGGCCAGGGTGGCTGCATTCACACGTCTGGGTTGTGCTGCCTGTAGATGTGCCCTTGGAGTAGATTTCTGCAGTAAATGAGCTTGTTATGGGTCCTGCTGGGTATTGCTTAATATTCCAGCTGTTAACTATATAATTTTTTTAACAACTGCATTCTAGGTGCATCTGTTCTTCTGAGGCAACGTGGGATAAAAAACTATGCCCTAATCCAGCATAGATCTTTTTTTTCTTTCATTATCTAACAGTGATAATTAACACCAGTTTCTGTTTGTTTTCACAGGGTACAGCTGGGAGGAAAAGATGTTTGGCTTTCACAAACCGAAGATGTACCGGAGTATAGAGGGCTGCTGTATTTGCAGAGCTAAGTCTTCCAGTTCTCGTTTCACTGACAGCAAACGTTATGAAAAGGATTTCCAGAATTGTTTTGGGTAAGATTCCCACCTTGGTCAGCAGTTTTGGCATTGATCTCTGAGCTGCAAACCTGATGTACTGTGCTTCTTGCTCTGAGAGCCTGTAAGGTTAGGTTAGCAGAGGGGAGTGGTGGGAGAAGGCTGCCTTCAGCTTCCTCACAGCATCCCTGGGCAGACCAGGATGGATCTGTGAGGGGCTGGATCTCTCCTGCTGTGTATGGTACTATTTGATTTTCAGTCAGTTGTCACTGCCCAGGGAGAGCTGGTAATTCATAACAGCAAAAGATCAGGCTCCTGTCTCCCACCTCACAGCACGTGCAGGGATTTTAGACTTCTCTCTGACTCTGCATTTTTTGCTGGTTCCATAGAGGTGTAAACACCTACATAAAATAATGAACTCTGCACATCCTTTCTGTGGCTCTTAAAATTCAAGAATGTTAGATGAAACTCGATGAGTGAATATTAAGCAGTTTCAGCAGGGTTTATGCAGAGCACCCTGTTACAAATATTGGTGTCTTTGTTCAAATAGGACAAAGCAATGTGTTATTTGAACTTCTCATTGGAAAACCATTCTCTTGGAAAGTGATTAGCTTTCCAGTTATGTTATGTTACTTAAAAGCATTGGTAAATAAAACTATAAATACTAGAGATTTCTTGTACCAGTTACTGGGATCTTTGAATTTTTTGGAGTACTTCTGAAGAGCTTTGAAATTTTGTATAAAATTCACACATTTTCCCCACTTTTTCTAGAAACACTCTTTTCTTATAGTGAACTTTAGAGTGCTTTGTATTTACCTTGGATTTTTGTACACAAGTCTGGTGCTGGCAGTTTTCCATATCATATTTCTTCACTACTGTCCTTGGCAGTCAAAGGCTGTGTGCAGATCCATTGCTTTTTTTTTGGTTGTTGTTTTTAACTGCAGTAAAGCAGTTTGCAGTTTACCAGGACCATTGTTGTGCTATCTGAAATATGTTTGCCAAGGTAAAAATGCAGACTGACCACTGGGCAAATAATGGTTTTCTGAGCCTGTCTTATTCATCTAGAAATAATCCAAAGTCTTCCTATTTAATTAGCTGAAAAATTCTGTAGTGTTTCCCTGTTATATTTCTTTTAGCATGGATTAGCAGTAGAGATTATTCCTGAGGAAAGCTTGTTAGAGGGAGCAAGTATTGCTGTCATTCCAGTGACTGCTGTTTCTGAAATCTTATCCTGTGCTCGTGTGGGAGTGTGTTAGGTGATGTTTGTTACTCATCCTTGAAGCTCTGTGGGAAAGTTTAAGACCTGAGTAAGCTTTTGATGTTTGTTCCCAAGTGTACGTTTGAATAACATGATTATTCCTCCTGCTCCAAACTAACCAGTCCATTGCAATTGTGTCTTGGTTTTGGGGGAAAAGATTCCAAAACCTGCAGGTGATGGGACTGTTGTTTTCAGTGCCCCTCTGGAGGCAGATTGTGACACCTTTTTACTTCTGTGTGGAAGAGTGCTTTCTGAAAGTGAGACCTGGTCTTTAAATGACACTTTTTGAGCATCCCAGGTGAACTGTAATGTCAGAAAAACAGAATTTCAGAACCCTTCTTATTCATCAATTTTTATATTTCTTGCTGTTACCAAGTGGGGGTGTGCTTTTAACTGTTGTTGAGTGATCTTTCTTTCTGTTTTTACCAGGCTCCATGAGGCTCGCTCAGGAGATATTTGCAATGCCTGTGTTCTTTTGGTGAAAAGATGGAAAAAATTACCAGCAGGATCCAAAAAAAACTGGAATCACGTTAGTAATTTATTTCTCTTCTGCCCCAAAACTAACTCTTTCTAGAAAGGGGAGGTGCTGGCAGAGGTTTGGGGTTTGCTCTTTCACCCACACTTTCCCTTCCCACCCTCAGCATCTCTAAATCCTTCCTGCAGTATTTACTGCTGTGTGGCTCCTACTTGCTTATGTGCAAATGGTGATTATGCAAGCCTGAGATGCAGTCACAGACCAACTTGCCTTGTAATTCCTTGTTTTCAAAAGCTCATGACTTTGTCCAAAAGTCTCTTATGACATTAAAAAAAAAAAAAACAAAGAAAAAACCAAAAAACAACAAAAAAAAATTCAAATTTGGCCTTTATCCAAAATTGGTTGGTTTTTTTTTTCCCAAACAGAATGACTTGCTCAAGCAACACATTAATCAATCTCATTTAATCAGATAATTACCATGACTAATAATCTTGCAGCTATTTTCACTCATATATTCTGTTTTGATATAGCTAATTCAATTCAGGCCTAAGGCTGGGAGGATGATCAGGATTCCTTGTGTATATAATGATCTTTATCCAGGATGCCTTGATAGTAATGGGGAGCCATAACTATGGTTATTACTACTACTAGCTTTACTCAAAAGTTGAATTTATGACTAAAAAACCCCCCAAAAACCACAGGGCAAATGCTTGGCAGACACTCTTAACTGGACCTGCATTAGCTTAAACAGTTACTCTGTTCTAAACTGAATGTGTTAAAAATGGGAAGTTGACAAAAGTTGAACCAATGTGCTTTTTAAACTAGTTTTCTGTGTTTTCCTGCAGACACAGTCTCTTGCAGAGGCTGAGATTAGCCAGATTTAAATGAAACATGAGAGTGTCAGTGCACAGAGCTGCCTTGGATTAACTGAGGGGGTTTGGAACTCCTTCTCTAAGTCAGTACCTGTGTCTTGACTGGGGCAATACCTGGGCATGATGCACAAGTATTCAGGCATGCTTTTTCTCTGTCCTAGGTGGTAGATGCCAGGGCTGGACCCAGCCTTAAAACAACGTTGAAACCAAAGAAAATGAAAACTCTCTCTGGAAGCAGAATAAAGAGCAATCAAATCAGCAAACTGCAAAAGGAATTCAAGCGGCACAGTAAGTGGATCCAAAGAGATTCTGGCAATAAACTTCAGCCTCCCCTAACACTGTTAACTGGCCAAGCTGAATCACTGCCTAGATTTGGTTGTGCGCTCCCACATTTGGGCTCTCCCTGTTTTCACAGCCTCTTATCCTCTGAGAGTTTTGGGAGGGTGTGGAATGAGAAGGAAGAGCTTGTGTGCAGGGTGGGCTGCAAGACAGAGGTGGGGAAGTGGCAAGGAGGCATGAGGAGTCTGGCTTGAAAGTGCAGGCAGTTGTAGCTTATGTCCCACACTTAAAAGACCTATCCGTAGAAAGAACATCGTGGACAAAGATCTCATTGAATCTGAATCTGGAAGAGGCTTCTCCCTGCTTTCAGTAATGTGCTATGGCTATTTTCAACTCTCTTTTTCCAAAAAACATTGCAGTAATTTTCTTCCATATGTACTTTTAAACATAGATTTACCCCCACCCCATAAATTCCTACCATGATTCCTTATACCTTCCTCTGCCAGTCTCAGTGATTTCTTTCCAGTAGTACAAGGACTCTCCAAAGAGATTTGGATTCATAGCTTTCCAACAAAACCATCTGCCAGTTATGCTCTAAATGTGTGTCAGTACTTAGGGCTTTTCTTCTAAAGCAAACCTTCCAGCTTCTTCACTGTTGCTGACTCGGTCTCTCTCTCTTTCAATTATCCTGCCTAGTCAGAAGGAGAAGTCTCCAAAGAATCAGTAAAGGCCCTGGCCCAATGAGCTTTGGTCTCCTCATTCAAGGCACTGCAGTTAATCTAATTTTGTCACTGTAGCTGCCAGAGATGGCAGCTGAAAGGTGGGAGAGCAGACACTGTTAAGGTGTGTGTCTGCACTGGGTCTGCAGTTCCAGCAAAAGCTCAATACTACCTAACACATAATGAGAATATATATATATTATATATTCTCATTATATTATATATATAAAAAATGCACTATTGGGAAGAGCTTTGCAGCACTTTACCTGAAAGAAAAGGTACAGTAAGAGAAAGTCTGGAGCATGGATCTTCACTGTCTTGAGGGATCTCCCAGTGATTTCAGAGCATGGCTAGGTTTGAGAGCCAGAAACTGAAGCCTGGTCCTGAACCTCTTTCCAATCTCTCATGTACAAGGACTCCTTCCACTTCTGAAGGCTCTTTCACAAATCCTGACATTCTCTATACTGAAACAAGTAGGAGCAAGTTAAATAAATGGGCTGCTGTTGTTAGGTTTTTCTTGTTAATTAAAGCCCATCTGTGCCTCTGCTCCCGATCCACAAATCAGGAGGAGGGTAAGTCGTTGGATGCATGTCCTGATCCTTGCATTTCTTCCTTGCCCTGCAGATTCTGATGCCCACAGCACAACTTCAAGTGCCTCCCCGGCTCAGTCACCCTGTTACAGTAACCAGTCGGACGATGGCTCTGACACAGAGCTGAGCGCCGGGGCCAGCAGAACACCGGTGTTCTCCTTCCTAGATCTCACCTACTGGAAAAGGTAAAAAGCAGCAGAACCTGCGCTCTGTGCAGGCAGCAAGTTCACTTTGCATACATGCTGCTTGATTCTGCTTCTTCATCCTGGTCTGGTATGAGGATGTAATTTAAGTCACAGGGCGATATACAACACCTGCCTGTTCATGCTTGGAAAGAAATGCCTTGTGTTTAAGACAATTTCCCCTATCTCCCTTCAGTTCCCTAAACATTAAAACAGTTGCTGGGAAATATTTTTGCTGGTTTTGGGAATAGCAGATTATATTCCTGTCTGTCATTATCTCTTCTTAAAACTATGCCCTGTAGATATGATGTGTTGCTACATACAAGAGTGCTCCCAGCTTGCCAGCAAAACACAGCATTTGATTTGGTTGACCTGTGAGGGTAGTCATTTGGAAAAAAAAAAAAAATCTGGAGTGGGAGGAAAACCACAAGGTTTTCTGGGAGCTGACGAGCTTGTTATCTTTTATTGCATGTTGTGACACAGTAATCCCTTGTTTAGCTAATTGCTCAATTGAAATTGTTGTGACTTTGCTGCCTCCTCTCAAATAATATTTGCAAGTGCATTGTAGCCAAGGTTAGTTCAGACCAGATGATTGTGTCTGAAGCTTCTCTGGGAAGCAAAGTTGGAGACTTGGTTTTTGTATAGACATGTTTGGGTTTTTTCTCTTTTTTTTTTTTTTTGTTGGTTCCTCTTCCCCCCCAAGACCTGTTGTGGATTTAGACACAGACTTGTTTGCTGTTTGTGAGCAGTCTTTTTGTGTCCTCTGAGTTGGAGGCTCAATAAAGTAGTGTCTGGGGTCAGACTTGCTTTTTGCATGTTTGTGAATTCTGTATATTCTAAACAGACAAAGTATCTGTCTCCCTGCTGTTTCTTACAGGCAAAAGGTCTGCTGTGGAATTATTTACAAAGGGCGTTTTGGAGAAGTCCTCATAGACACTCATCTCTTCAAACCTTGTTGTAGCAATAAAAAGTCTGCCACTGAAAAGCCAGAACAAGAAGGACCCCAATCTCCAGCAATCTCCACCCAAGAGGAGTGGTGACTTCCTTGGATAGCTGCAGAAGGTTATACAGATCCTCTTATTCTCTGGAAAAATACTAGAAAAGTGACTCTTCACTTTGGACACCTGCTATGCTGCCAAAAGACTATTCCCTAGAACTGTTTTGGGTTTTACTGCTACGATTCCACAAACTCTGAAGCCAGTTTGTATCCTTTCAGAAAGACTGTACATAATATTTAAGATGCTATGGAACACTTGGCAAAGCTGAATGCTGCTGCAAGGTTGTCTAATTTTCCCCCACACTCACTCCCCAAGTGAATATGAGGGTGGGGTTTGTATATTAAAGTATATGTAGTTCATGTTTCTGTATGAAAGAAGCAGTGGTTGTAAGGCTTTTGGGGTTTTTTTTTTTCTTTCTTTATAAGTTGGTTGGCAAACTTCATGAATTCCCAAGAAAATATTTCATTTTTAGACATGTATGAGTCAAGAAGATGAACTAATACATAGAAATGTTATAAGTCCCCTCTCTAGTTATATAAATATCTATTTTTAAAGGTGTGGCGATTTCACCCTATACTACTGACATAACAAAGACAAATATTTCATCCCTCCCATGTGACACAGACTGGTAATCTGCAGACATCTCTACTTCAAGTGGTAGCTATCTGAGAAGGCCTCCAGCATAAAAGTGCTCTTGAGAAGGGGTGGGAGAGCTCTCCACCTTAGCTAAGGATTAAGATTTTCCTAAGAACTGAACATAGCAAAAGGGGAGGTTACTTTTTTTAAACCAGCAGCAGGCACCCTGGGCTTGGTGTAATAACCCCTGTTGGTTAGAGATGGACCAAGAAACCCCTTGATGCCCAAGTCAGGTGTAGATGGCAGCCAAAACTGAGTAACTGCTCTCTGTAGGCCCAGTGCAGCTGAAATAGGACCACAAACAAGACTCCTCCTGGCTTTGGACCTGACAAAGAACCAAACCCCTTGCTAAGCAAATCAGGCTCTGGTCCAGGGACATAATCTGGTTGCAGCCTGGGGTTTGGATTCACAATAACTGTTTTGAAACCCTTCCCCTGCAGTGCTTCTCTGTGTTTGGGTTTTGTTGGGTTTTGGTTTTTTTTTTTTTCGTTTGTTTGTTTAAGCAACTGCCAGGTCAACACTTTTGTGAATACTGAATCTGAAAAGTTCTGCTAAGAATGGTGCTGTGCTGAATCAAGGCAGCAGCTCTGTTTGCATATGTGATCAAAAGATAATACTTTATACATAGATTCCCAGACAAGCTCATGTGCAAATCGTTGTGACACTCCTCCAAACTCTGCTTTGCCTCTAGGGTGGAAGCAGCTTCCTGGAAGATTGTGCTGCAGTTTTAGCTCCCAGTTGCTTCACGTTCCTTTTATGAAGGTTTTACTTGTGTGAGTTGGGAATTCCGCTTTTTGTTTGGTTGGTTTTTTTCTGGTTTTAGGGGGAGGGAGGATTTTTTTTTTTACTATTACTCTTTTGGGGTATCGTACAATGAATTGCTACATGGTGTGATTCTTGTGGTGTCCTGTGTGGGGCCAGGAGTTGGAGTTGGTCCTGGTGGATCCCTCAACTCAGCATATTCTATGATTCTAAGCTTTCCTTTTTTGTGAGAGTCATTGGCATAATACTGTGGTGGGTAGGGTTTAGGACTGGATTTCCCTGTAGTCTCAGTTCCTGAAATGGGAATACTTAGCAAATGAAAATATAGATAGGGAAAGATATGCAGGTTTTAAGAGGAGCCTCTACCCTCAAAGCTTTTTTTTTTTTTTTCTTTCTTTTTTCCTCTCCTGTTGGGTCAACCAGTCTCTGGAGAGAAAGAAAATCAGGGGAAACAGGGCTTTGACTTATCACAGCCTTACAGCTTAGAGCTTTCCTTGGACTCAATTTGCTTTTTCTAAACTCTGAGGCTCTTAAGGGAGGACAAAGCTGCTTACCTTGCTTTTATTCTCAACCAAATAGAATCATTCAGGTTGGAAAAGACCTAAGCCCATTGAGTCCAGCCATAGATACAATGGATACTTGATTGTATAAAGGCATAACTAAGTCGGTCATGTCTAATAAGGGCTTGGGCAAGAGTCCTCACTGTGTTTGCAGACACCTATTTCATGTGAATTTGTGTTTTCAGCATCAATAATTCTGTACACCTAAGAAGGCTGCAGTGTTGGTGGTAGGATGTGCTCTGATACAGATCATCTCTTCTGTATTTATTTATTTATTGCTAGATTTCAACCAACTGCTTCCCCTACTCCCTCCCACCTCTTCCATTCCTGGTAGTAATGCAAAATGAGTAGTCATGCACTTTGTATTAATGTATTAGAAATCTATGGAACCTGTTTTGTACTTTTATACAGACACTTGTAATCCAAACTTTGTTTTTACTAGGGTAATGAATAAATTTAGTCTTATTTAGAAAATAAGCAACTTCTCATGTGTTTATTTCAGCTCTGTTCTTCTGTTAATTAGATTTAGTGTTGGAGCTGGCCCAGGCAACCCATGTTTCTATTTGAACAAGACCAAGCCTTTTTTTGAGGGGGGTGTGAGGTAATTTCCTTCCTATTTAATTTGGAAAGAAGAGCAGAGCAAGGGAAGGAGGTGGTGTTTGTTATGACAGACAGTTGTCTCAGGGCAGAATCACAGAGCTTTCCCCTGGCACTGCTTGTGTGTCAGGCATTCCTTTGCTGGCAGTGGGTGGTGCTGGCATTCCGTGTTCCCAGGGGCCTTGCTCTCTGTCTAGCTCACCAGCATTCATCAAAGGCCAGCTGAAGTAACAGCATTGAAGGGTTGGTGCTGACAGCATTTGGAAACATCCCTTTCCAAATCCAGAGCAGTTGTGGAAGAGGCTTGTGCTCCTCGGTTGAAGCTGGAGCCTGGTGTGTCCCTTCCCACGGCAGGCACAGGCAGCTGGATGAGCTCCAGCAGACTGGTGGGAGCAAGGTCTCTGGTAGGAGCTGTCAGTGAGTAACTGAGTTTAAAAGATAATGGGGAAAACATTGCAACCTTAAGCACAATGGCTTGTTGCAAGAGGCTATTTTGGACTTTGGTGGAGATGCTGATTTATTCCTGCTGATGTGCTTGCTATTTTCTTACAAATTGAGCATGATGATATTCAGAGATACATGTAGAAATCATTTCAGAAAGCTCTGCATAGGCTGCCAGATGGTAGGACAATAGCATCTGGTTTTGACATACTTGCATTATCTGCTGTAGATGCCTAAACATACCTGGGGCATAATTCAGTTCGCCTAAAATGTAAAGTCTGTGTAAAGTCACTGAAGAGAAGCAGATGCACCAAAAGGTGGTTTAAAGCAGATCACCTACTGTGTAACCCATTATTTGCAACTTTCTGCCCTGTTTCAAACAATTAGTTCCTTTTCTCACTCTCCCTTAGACTGCTGCTGCACACCAGTGACTGCAGCTACCATCAGGGTAACCTCTGGGTGCTGAGGACATCTCTGCTGATGGATAGAGGGCTTTGTGGGGCAGAAAACCCAACAGGTTACAGCTGTGGAGGAGGAAGCTCCTCTGGGAACATTGGGGAGGCATCTTCAGAGCAATGGGAAACAAAATAGTGAGGGTAAAGCCCTCCTGTGTTTCACCTGGGTCAGCTATCACAATGACAAGTGTGACATTGCTAAAATACTTCACAGTGCATGCACTATAAAGGTGCTGTACAGAGGATTGTATTGAAAGATGAGAAAAACACGGCATGGGACAAGAAGATATTTTGTTGGAGGTCACCAGTGGACCATGATTTCCAAAGCCTGAGCTGGGCATCCAGGGCTGCTACTGAAGCATGCAAAGGCAAATTCTGTTTGCTTTTGTGTGGTGCTGCATGAAGAGTAATTGTATTCTGGTTTGTACAGTTTTGAAGTCTCTGTGACTTCTACAACACTGAACCTGAGGCATGCCTTCTGAGCAGATGACTGGGTCCCATCCAGTCCCAGTGACCAAAAAGTTACAGCTCTTCTGAAGTCAAATAAAAACTTCATGTGAATATAATTTAAGAAAAAAAATCTCAATGAATTGTCATTTACAAGAAACAAGAAACTAAATGGTTCTTGTATCACCTAATGTAATTTTTTAGGTTGTCCAGATCAGGGTTAAGAGCAGTCTGACATGTATTCTGCAGACCTGGTCTTGCAAGTGTCAACGTCAGAGTCAGAGACACAACTAACTCCTTTTTGGCTTTAGTTTTCTGTCTTTCCCCTGGACATCTGTCCATGATGAGGAAAGGGAGCATGTGTCCACTTCCTTGTTCTCAGATACTGGAAGTGGCACCAGGGAAATGCTGCTGGCTTCCTTCACAGAAAGTCTACAGTAAAGCAACACAAAACCAGTGCTCCTTTCCGGGACAACTATATGTAGGGTTTGTAAAGCTGTTGTGGCGCTGTTTGGTCATGATGGACATCATGTAGCCAACCCAGCCTTTTCAGGAAACTCCATTTTGCTCTTTGGTGGCATTTCTGTTGGAAAATCCATGTTGCTGTTGACCAGCAGCAGCTTTGAACTCCATTAATGGAGAACAGGTAAGTTATGTGTGTATAGAGAAGTTACACATTCTGAGAAAAGAAAGGTACAGAGAACCTTGCGAACTCCAAATCCTGAATGTGCTTGAAATGAATGTGACACTAATATTTCACACCATCTAGCGTTGTGAATTTAAGTTTTGTATCTCTTATATTTATTAATGAGACTTATTTGGCAAATACTTTCTACTGTATCTGAGAGAGGTTATCACTACAGGAGTGTGGGACATTCCTTGCCATTGCCTCTGGCCCAGCAGAACAGTGACTGGAAAGGAGCAGACTGCCCAGGCGTCCTAGCCCTCAGTTCTGGGCATGGGAAGGGACTGGTCATGATCCTGCTCAGCCCTTGCCCTCGCTGCTGATGGCTCATCACCACAGACGTGGTTTCATGCCTCAACTGCAGCCTTGGCCCCGCATCCCTCCAGAAGCCAGAGGATGGGAGAGCCCTGGAAATGGTCTGGAAAACGCCGTAGCTGAGACTTGGAAAGGAATGGGGCAATCGGACACTTCGAGGGTTGCAGAGAAGGGGATGGCACGGGTGGCTCTTATTGCTGACCTCTACAGCACGGCCTGACAATACCGGGGAGACCACGGGCGTTTATGAGGAGGTTGGAAAGCCTCAGTCCCCGGCGGTCCCGCGGGAGCCATCGGGGCCGCTTCGTGCCACGGGCGGGGCGCGGTCCCCGCCGCTCCCGGAGGCCGCCAGGTGGCGCCGGCCCGGCCCGGCCCGGTGCGGGGCGGCAGCGGCAGCGCCCGGGCCCGGCTGCGGCCGCCGCGCCCCGGGCACTCCCGGCTGCGGGTACAGCATCCCTGCCGTGCCCAGCTGCAGTGCCAGCGCCCCGGGCACTCCCGGCTGCGGGTACAGCATCCCTGCCGTGCCTAGCTGCAGTGCCAGCGCCCCGGGCACTCCCGGCTGCGGGTACGGCATCCCTGCCGTGCCCAGCTGCAGTGCCAGCGCCCCGGGCACTCCCGGCTGCGGGTACAGCATCCCTGCCGTGCCCAGCTGCAGTGCCAGCGCCCCGGGCACTCCCGGCTGCGGGTACAGCATCCCTGCCGTGCCCAGCTGCAGTGCCAGCGCCCCGGGCCCTCCCGGCTTCGGGTACAGCATCCCTGCCGTGCCCAGCTGCAGTGCCAGTGTTCCTCTCCCGCTGCAGTCCCGGCGGAGCCCCGGGATCGAGCTGGGAGCTGCCGCGGCTCAGGCATCGCCGGCAGCACTCGGCTCTCTGCCCCGCACCGGCACGGCTCCGCTCTCCTGCCGCAAAAACCGAGCGCGGACCTCATCGCTGCTCTTCCTTGCTCACAGGCGCAAGAAACTGGGGCTTTAATTGCCTTCATTTCATCTCGACAAAGACTTACTGGACACAAAAAAAAAACCCAAAAAAAAAACCAAAACAAACAAACAAAAAAAAAAACCACAAAAACAAGTTTTTTACCAGGGCAAATATAAGTTATGGTTGTCAGCCTGAGTAAATTAGTGTCATTGTGTCACACAAGCCAGGTGGTACCAGATTTGGCCCCGCAAAGCAGTTGGAGACTATAGGAGAGGTGCAAAGGAGCTGCTGCCCCAGCAGGATCCCTTAGCAGGGAAAGCAGCTCAGTGGGTGATGCGCACGTCTGTGTGCTCTCGTTGCTGCTGGAGCCGGTGTGATGATGTGAGATCACTCGCGGTGATCCTGGCCCGTGTGCTGCTGTTCTGAGGATGTGTCTGCTGCCCTGCGAGGTTCCGAGAGCAGCTCTCCACTTGGCCAACCTCCAACCTCCACAGCAAAGCACGGCACAGGCCCAGCGCTGCTGCAGCCGGGACACAGGGCAGGCAATTTTCTTAGAAGCTGAGCTAGAGATACTTCCCTGCTGCCAGGTCAATTCCCAGAAATTTTAACTATGGAACAGCAGGATGCCCTGATGATTAGCAGCGCTGCACCTAGTAAATGTTTCACCTTCTGACATCCAGGCAGTAACTGCTTCCTGATGGCTCTGCCCGATCAAGGAGCTGGATCCTGGATGTTTGCCTCCAAGTGATGATCTCTGAGCTCCCCGTCTGCCTGAAATGAGATGACCAAAGACTGTGACCTCTTCCCTACCACCTGTAACCGTGAAAGAAATAGATCTTATATCCACCTACAGGCTTTTTCCAACTCTGCTTTAGGGAGAGCACACAGCTGGTCACAAACCAGTAGGTGGGCTTTGCTGCTGCATTGAGAGGCTCTGGCATTCCATGTTGCCCTGTATCTGCTGGCATGCCTTTTGTGATTTTTTTTCTTCAAGAAATGGAAGTGCAGGATGTGCAGGAGACACACATGGCATCTATACACTGCAGAGCACTGGGCCAAATCCTGCTCAAAGATGCAGGTCACTGCAATTGAGTCAAAAGGCCCTGCTCTTTCATCTGAGAACAGGTGCAAATTAAATGGCTGTGAAATTTACAGCTGATTCCCAGACACTACATAATCAGAACCAACAACTTCTGTTCCACTCCAACGAGATTTCACATCCATGTGCTCCTGCTGCTCGTTAACATTGCCTTAATTAGGCCACTGCATTCCACAGCAGTCTGGTACTGCAGCAGAGTTCTGGTCTAGAGGGAGAAGGTCTTCCACCTTCTTGAGAAACCTCAAGAAACCTCAAGAAACTATGTAATTGGGAAAATGCAATGCATTGAATCCAGGTGAAGCATCACAGGTCAGTCACTAATGGCTCCTCACAAGGATTACTTCCATGGCAAGGCCACCTTGCGAGGAATTGGAGAGCAAACCACAGCCTTTACAGAAAGGCTGCCACCTGGGAATGGTGGAGCACAACTCTCCCTGGCACAGGGAGAGTTTCCGAGGACCTAATTAGATCTATGTAAATTATTAACAGTGAATGCAGCCTCTTTATGTCTGATTTACCAAAATGCCCATGATCCAACCTTTTCACAGAATCACAGAATCACTGGGTTGGAAGAGACCATCAAGATCATCGAGTCCAGCCCATGCCCTAACACCTCAACTAAACCGTGGCACTGAGTGCCACATCCAATCTTTTTTTAAACACATCCAGGGATGGTGACTCCACCACTTCCCAGGGCAGACAATTCCCTGGGGCTCAGGGGACTCTGTGCCAAAGAACCCTGCTGGAGGCCCTGGCAGGGGTTGCAGTGCTGGGCAGGATGGCTGCAGTGCCACGTGTGTCAGTGTGACAGGCTGCACCTGCAGAGGTATGCTCCATGTGTGCTCAAATCAATGTGCCTGGGGCACAGCAGTGACATGTGTGCCCTGGTGCCACACAGCCAGTCCATGGCCTCCTGCTGAGCCAGCCAGAAATGCCAGGGAAGGAAACAAGCTAGGCATTGTTCTTGAAGCTGCTGTGGCATAGACACTACTGCAGTTATCTTATGTCCTGAAGGGGCATCAGATTTATTGTGCCCCTTTATGTCTCACTGAAATAAAGCAGGAAAACAGGAACCTGTTCACTCCTTTTTTTTTTTTTTTTTTCTTCCTGCTATTTTCATCTTCTAAAGTTACAGAGCTTCTAGACATTTCAGAATAGTCGTGAACAGAGGTCAAGGCACCCTAGAAAAAAACCTTGAGTAAAATCTAACCATGTTGTGTACTAACTCTCCTAAGTATTATCACATGCTTAGTCTGATCCTGCCCCTTCTTTTCTCCCTCTCTCTCAGCTTTGTCTCTTTTAATGTTTCTGTCATTTTTTTCTAGCCTGTTGGACACACTTTTGAAGTCTGAGTGATAACTAATCATCCTGGGTTTGCTGCTGACTCTGCAGCTTTGGGGGTAGATGGCAGTCCTGGCTCTAGCTGAATGTTTGGGACAAAGATCACGTGGAAAGTGGGAACAGAGAATCCACACGGATTTCATAGGAAGACTAAGCAAACATGCCTCTTAAAAAGAAACAGAAAAGAGTACGTTTCTAAATGAAGGAAAAGATGTTTTTTTCCTAAATGTAAACAGGAGTAAAATACATACTCCAACTGCAGGTGAGGAATGTGCCTTTTAGGAAGGGTCCGAGAGAATATGGAGATATGTGGGAATACTGAATAGGAGGAGAACTGAGAAGCATCAGGACCTGAACAGCTTTTCAGTAGTGCTCGCACACAGCAACCATCTGTTGTCTCCTGGGCTGCTGGAAGGCCCCCGTCGGCAGCCGGGAGGCAGGAGCCTGCCCTGCTCTGTGTCCGCAGCTTTCCGCGCCACTCGGGCTGTTCGCTGGGCAGGCGCTTCATCCCCCGAGCCAGCGGGCGCGGAGCGCATCCCTCTGCAGCACCTCTGCTGGTTTACACAGGCTAACCCCGGGCTATTGTCCGTGCCTCTGTGCACAGCGCTCTGTGCCTGTGTCCCTGTGTGCCTCTGTGCCTCTGTGCCTCTGTGCCTGTGTGCCTGTGTCCCTGTGTCCCTGTGTCCCTGTGTGCCTGTGTGCCTGTGTGCCTCTGTGCGCAGCGCTCTGCGCGGCGGGACCCGAGCCCGCGCTGCCGTGCGGAGCTGCCGATGGCAGCGCGGGGACAGCTGGCTTCGTCCCTCGAGCGACACCTCCACCCGCGGGGACCGGCGGGCATCCCTCACAGCCAGCCTTACCCGCAGGCTGCACAGAAAGGAAGCCGAAACTAAATCGGACTGGCTTAATATCCATGTAGGAAAGCGCCATGCAGAGCTTCGTAGGCTTTGAGGGGCTAGGGAGAAGTCATGGAGGGGAAATTTTTGCCGTGTGGTTTGGAAGGCGATTCTGGCGCTGGGGTATATAGTGAGATTTGATTTTGATTTTCTACCTCAAAAATGTCAGGGAAGTCATGCCTTCTCCTTTCACATTAGTGCTTTACTACTTCCCACATCTCTTGAATTAGTTTAAAGCAGCAATGTCTGTGAGCTGTGACCACGAGGTGGGTTTCTCCTGATTTTCTCATGTGGAGATTATGTACCTATGAGCTGGCCAAAGTAAAAGGGCAGTGTTTGTATAAGGGATTATGCTTTCTGCCTGCCTGTGGCTGCAGGGGAACGAACCCACGCCATTACCCAGGATGGCTGCTCTCACAGCTCTGTGCTCTGTAATGAGCATGGAAATGGTATTTTAAACTGTGTAAATTATCGCCTGTCTCCTTGTTTAGAGGAGTTTGGCCAGTTACTGCCAAGTTATTGGCTAAACCTAGTGAGAAGACAGTACAAAAATCATGCTGTCAGGTCTGCTTTTGTCTCAATAAAAAAAGTGAAAACTGCGTCTTTTTGTTTCAGTCTTTTCTCTCATTCATAGTGTAGCAATAGTGTAAGTTATATGTGTATGTGTATGTGCATGAGATGGGGGCTTACCCAGGCTCCTTGCTCACTTTATAAAGCTGTCCCTTTCCCTTGGAATTTCCACCTAATTTCAAATATTTTTTTTTTACTTCAGGTTTTCTAAAAGCTTGTGGGTTTTTTTGGTTTTTGGGGTTTTTTTTAGATAAAAACCACAAACAAACAAAAAACCAAACCAAACCAAAAAAACCCCAGCAAAGCCAGACAAACAAAACCAACATACAAATTAGTAGCGGATACTAGCTGACCACTACTGCTCGTTTTCAGCCATAGCCCTCATAAGTACAGCAGATGTTGTAAGCAACCACTGAGAAATACTAAGGAAAATGAGATTTTTGTTTTCAGCACTGTCTTTCTGTCATCCCTTGTAAACCATAAATTCATTTAAATTTTCAGGTTGGTTGAAAACTTATGTCCAACAGAATAAATAAGTCTGGCTTTTAAAAACCCCATATGTTCATCATTAGTTCTACCTGCCTTAGTGTCTAGATAGCATCAAAAATAACAAATCCTTCAGTCTTCAGTACATTCATTTAATAATTATAAACATTCACTGGGCTAAAAGGATTCAGAGGAAATTAGATGTGCAAGCAACAAGCCTCATGACTATGCAACGAAGTGGGAAATTTTCAAATCACTGTTTTACAGCATGTGTATGAGTTCACCGTTCTCTATTATCTATTTAGAAATCAGTGCCACAACTCTCTTATTAATGTATGAGGTAGAACCCAAATGTATAATAATTTCAATCACCTTCATAATTTTTTAAAACATTGCTTTAAGACTCTCCATTATCATATGCAAAACTGCAAAGTCGATTCCACTTGATTTATTTCATATGCTATTCCAACAGCATCACAAACAGTTCATTGTTACGCATCTCTCCAAATAATGAGTTCAAGACATCCTTTCCTTCCCACCACTTCATGCTGCACATTTCATCATGTGTAATTGTCTGATGGAGAAGGGAAGCAGGTAGCCTGGGGCTATGAGAAAGAAGCAGCATCAATGAAGAAGTGTTGGACACAGGTCTTATACCCCCTAAGGACCAAGGAATATTTGGAGGATAGATTAAAAAAGGAAACAGGATGAAACTAATCAACAGACGATTAAAAAAACATAGTTGAACTTCCCTCCCTCATCAGAATGCTATCCCTCATCACAGATGTTCTCTCCTAGGATGGGAAACTTCCAGACAACCATGAGATTCCCATAAAAGGTACTGGATAAAATTAACTGAGCTCTGTCTGAATGCTGTAATTACAGTACTTGTTGGAACAATTAACATGAGTCTAACAAACCACTTATTAACTAATCAGTATATTTTTAAAAGCCTAAGGAAACGAAAAAAATCACATAATGGTGCTAAATTAAATTGGAGTAAATTAATTTCTTGTGCACTTAAGCCTGTGCTTTGCTGGACTGGCAGCATACTAATCACATAAAATGCATCTCCTTAGAAATACTCCCATTTCTTCTCAATCTACAAAATGTAAACACCCCCTGTTCCTACACACACAGAGTGAAGCATATGTTCCTCTCCTGATGATTGTGATGTAAAAGTACAGCAACTTCTTCTTCCTCTGTATATTTGGAGGAGCAGACTGTTTGGAAGGCAGAGAAAGCATCTAGTCAATTTGCTAAAATTCAATCTGCTACTTGACACATTTTTTTTTATCCTTGATGCCAGTTTTCAAGGAAAGTTCCCATGTGAAGTTCTATTCAACTGCACCTGCTGCCTTGAATGAGCTCCTAATAGCAAGAGCAACATCAGCTAGATCAGTAACATGAAAAAAAATTTAGAAATATTTTGTAGCCCATTAAATTGCTATAATTTTACTACTTGAAGTCTGTATGTATAATTTCAGTGTAAATAACCACATAATTGTTTGGCTGTGAGAAGGGTCATTTGCTGTGAGGCTGGAGGGGCAGAAGTTTCATAAAAATATTTACCTTAAGTTACACTGGAAATTTAGGCAACTGATTTTAGGTTCCACCCTAAGATCATTCATAATTGTTGGGGTTTGGTATGTTGAGTTTTCTCTGCTACATCCCACCATGCAAAGCAAAGAGCAGAAGAGGAGCTGAGCAGTGTTGTACTGCCTTGTGTAGAACCATTCTATTCCTGGGAATGTTCCAAGTCTGTGGATCCCCTGTGTCATTTAAAAAACTCCACAGCTCTTAAGTAAGAGAGTCTGAGACTCAGCACATGATCCACCGAAGGAAGACAAATAATAACCACCAAATTAACAGTTCTAAATTGTATGTGCACTTTGTATGGCCATCACACCTGAGTATCTTTATAAAATCAGGATGAGTAATGCAGTTTCCAGTGAATTTTCAAGATCCCCTGAGTTTTTACTGTGTGTTTCCCTGCAGAGAGCAGAAGCATCCACCTAACTGCAGTCAGGCACTGCTTGGGGGACTTTTTTGTAAGGGTACAAGAAACTTGAACTGCACAGCAAAAGAAACTTTCAACAGGAGCAAACTAACATGCAAACCTGAAACTGGTAAACCTTTGGAAATGTGGAACTAACAGCAGCATCATGTGTAGGCATCATGGCAAAGTAAGGGGGAATGTGGATGTTTTTGATTTAAGATCTTTCTCATAAAATACATACAAATATTCAGAGTGAGGGTTTTTTTGTTTGTTGGGGTTTTTTTTGTTTGTTGCTTTGCTTTGGTTTGGGGCTCTTTTTTGAGCACAGAAGTCAAATTTAGGTCTCCACTGAATACATATGTACAGAGGGAGTGAGGGGCAAAATAGTGACTGGTAAGAAGCCTCCAGCAAAATTCCCAATGCCTTCAATGAAGGCTGGGTGATGTCTTGCAGGATAACTTACGTACTTCAACATAAACCTGTGAACGAATACTTACAGACCATGGGGCGTTCGGTTTGGTTTTCCGAGTGACTGGACCTTTCTGGTTCCTTCTGATGTCAGAGGGAGCTTTTTGTAGTGGTGTTTGTAGTTTTCCCAGGCTCATTCCTGGCTATTTGTTTTGTTATCAGCAGAGATGGTGCAAGACTGCTCTTCTGAGGATCTGAAGACACTCGGCTGCTGTTACCTTGTCTGGAGGCTGAAGGCTCTCAGGGTTTTTATCCAGTGTGCTGTCCATTGAAAACCAGGAAAATTTAATTATTCTCCTATATCCTGTCAGGCTTCAGAGATGGTTCTGGTGTTTTTTTACCAGAAAATTTTCCTGGTATTCCACTGGCTCTAGGAGGTATGAGAGCAGTATGCTTTTGACAACATTATTCATTGCTTTTTTTAACTACATGTCTGCATGCTCTAAGTGCTGCAGAAACACTAAGGTTTTTTGGTTTGGTTTTTTTTTTTTAAATAGGATGTCTGAATTGACCAGTATTCATAACCTTTAAAATATAATAATACATATGTATCTGAATTAGATGAAGGAACAATACCAAGAATAAATAATTATTCATAAACACTCTAAGTAAAGTTCTTTCATGTAAATTTTTCATTGGAATCCTAATAATGTCCTGGAAAGCTGTTTAGATTTTTTTATCTGAAGGAAGCACTGGCTACTTCTCTTTGAGAAGATGAACTATCCCTTTAAGATCACAACTCTTGAGAGCAGGAAAAACAGCAAAGGCAAAAAATGGCATGCTTTTCAATATTAATCTTCAATAAAAATGAAACTTGCATGTTGCCTTAATTAAGTCAGTGGGATTAGTCAATTGCTCAGAGTTAAACATGGGCTTATGCAGATGGCCAATAAGGGTCCTGAATGAAAAAAATAATTTGCAGGTTCAGCTGCAGTTTATAGTTCCTGTGGTTCCATGTTCTGACACTCATGTGAATGACTGCACTTCCATCAGCACAGCAAACATAAAAAATGCCAAGTACTTAATCAAAAACTATGAAGCATATTTAGATTTTACTTAAGTTGCTTCAAGTGAAAGCTTCCTTCTTGTGGCAAAACTTAATAAGGTAAGAGAAAACCAGATTAGTTTCTATGCAGGCATTTTAAGAGGGAGCTTTCTTTGTAACAGAAATCAAGAGTAAATGAAAATGGGAGTAGATGAGGCAAGGGTTTAAATCAATGGCCAATATTGAATTAATTTTGATAGTATAAAAAATATTAAGACACAACTTGTCAGAATCCCTGGACAAGGACATGCTGCTCTGTGAGTGCTTTATGAAATTGTTGGGGTGGTTTCAGCCTTGTTAAAAATTGTCAACAATATTCTTATTTCTCATAAAAATTGGTGGCTTTTTAAAAAAATATAATGATAGATTTAGGAACAATTTGTTTGCTGGTGAGTCTAAGAAAATAATGGTTGCAGGATAAGCTCTTCTTAGAATATAAATGAATGAAGAGCATGGATTTTATTAAAAAGTAGAAAAATCAAGGACTATTATCAAAATTGGGTTTTATACTTTGAAGTCTGCAAGGAATCATTGGAAGACTTCAAGAAAGACAGAGCCTATTCTATAAATCTTGAATGGGTTTATTTGCATTCATGTGTTCAGTATTGTTCTATACTGTGACAAAATGGCCAAAATAAAATTACACATATGCATGCACCTATTAGAAAACCCTTCTCTGTTTTATAAAAGTACTAGAGAGATATTTTGGGTCTCTGCTTTGTGATTTTCCTCTATAATATGTATTTACCATGCATGTTAAACTTTTGTCAACATTTTCCCCATATAAATACCATGTTATATCATGTAAAATTTAAGTATTTACAGGAACACAGATTAATGAAATAAGTTAATAAAAATAATTTAAAATAAATAATAAAAATTTAGCTCTGTTCACAAATAATTTTGGATGGTTTTTTCCCCTCCTAACTGAATCTCACAATAGCACTTTGTGAAGCTGCCAAATTTTGCCCCTCTTCTTATTCAATTACATACAGATGCACAACATTTTGCACATTAAATTGCTCCAAACTTGAAGCAGGAAAAAATGGAGCCTCAGAAATTGAGTCCTGAACTCAGGTCACAGAGAGATTTCAGGAATGTCAATTGTCTACCACTGATCCTTTCTTCCTAATGAGAAAAAAAAAAAATCAGAATGTGGGGCCTATTTTTTCCTTTCCTCCCAACTTATTGGGTAATGATGCAGAGGAAGCTACCAAATTGCAGAGATAATCTGCAATGGTCTGAAATCAGACTTTTAAATTAAGTTTAATTGAGTCCCAGAATGCATCAGTGACACAGTAGGATTCAAAGGGAAACACAAGTGAAAACATTTTTCACTGGTCCACCTGAAAAGCCTGAGATCAAAGGTGTTTAGGTGGCAATAAGAAGGAAATAAATCTGTCATTAGCGTTTCCCTGGGAATAATAAAAATCCATTAGCTTCTCTGGAGGAGCCAGATTATTGGTTGTGGAGTACAAGACATGAAACTCATTACTATCTAAACCATACTTAGGATGATTAACTGGATCAAAATCCCAAGCAAGTCAGGCTGTTACATTTTTTAAACCTATTTAACTTAAATATTTCTGCCTCATGCACCACGGTTGTAAGGGTACAGCAAATCTGAGATTTAACACAGAGACCAGAGCCATGAGCCATTCAGGATTCTGTAGCTGAGTCAGTGGACAAGCAAACCAAATTCTGGGAGAAGAAAATGTGATCACATAAGAACTCAGAAATCTGAACAGGAAGGACCTCAGAAAGATTTTTTAAAACAGCTGGAAAACTACTTTCATGGAAGTGAAAACCATAGCAAAAAAACATAGTGCTGCAGTGGGAAAATACAACATAAGAGTAATATTTTAATGGAGACTGCAGCATCCAAGGGCTCTTTGGGCTGTGATGGAAGGACAAGGACACCAAGCAATTCACAGGCACTTCTTGGGAAGCAAAGAATCCCTGGGCTATCGAGATTCTGCCAGAGGAGCAGATGAAGGTAGCACACCCAGTATCTCAGTAACATATGGTTAATCACTGTGCAGAACTGGGAGCATGTGCAGTTTTATAGCTCCTCTTTTCAATAAACTCTTTCCACCACAGAACTCTCCTTTCCTTTTAGGAAAAAGAAAACATTTTCCCACAGACTAACAAAAAAAAAAAAAAAAAAAAGTCTGTTTTAGAGACACTGTTGGTTTCAAATGGACAAATAACCTGGGCACTTTTTAATCAGCATTCCTGTGAATGGTGGAGGTGGGATTATCCCCCTTTTCTACAGGCAAAAGTCACAGATGCTACTAACTTTGAGCACATAATTCAAGACATAATTCCTCAATCTCCAGGATATTTGTATTCAAAGAATCATATTATGCTCAAAGCATCCCCTTTGTTTATGCTAGTTGCAGCTGTGAATGCTCTGTACTTCCAATCAGATCCTAATTCATCTAGTAAATGAATAACACATCCATGTAAAATTCCTCAGAAATTTGTAGCAGAGATAGCTTAATTTAGCTTAAAAGTCAATGGTCACTTGCATTATGCAAAATAAAAATATTTTTCCTGCAGTTATTTTGCTCATTCACTGTACATCTTCTAAATCTGGCAAAACCTAGAAATGTATCCTGAACTCAACTGTTTCAATGCACAGCCCAGCTTTGTTCTAAGGCCACATCCATGCCAGGCACAGTAAAAAGGGATAGGAGAGGTGTTGTGGAGAAAATAACATTCTACATGCGGTCATGTATCAATGTATCAAAAAGAAATATTTCTGACTCAAATAAATCCACTTTCATGGACTGGTCCCTGTTTTGAAGTATTTACAGGCAAATGACTCTTTAATCTTACAGCTGCAAATTAGTGATTTTTTAAAAAAAACTTTTCCCTCGTGCACACACAATAAAGAAATCCCATCTGAACACCTGCTCTGCAACATTTCCCCTTTTGCTACTGAGGTTTGATTAACTCCTAAGCAAGGACAGAGACATTAACAGAGGCAGGTGCTGCTGCTTCCACTGCTCAGATCACACAATCTTTCTGCTTAGCTGGGCCCTCTTTTTACTAAGCTTGCCCAGAACTTTTAAAATTTGCTTTTGCTTTAAGACTTTTTCTGTTCCAAATGAACTCTTTCATTCTGGGTGAGTGCTTCAAATTGAGCTGAGATGAACTAGGGCCTGGATTAAGTGATCTTTAGATGTCCCATCCAACCCCAATCTTTTGGCGATTCCTGATGGGATTGAAAAAACAGGCAGTTCATAGGATCCTTTCTACACTTTCACTGAAATTCCAGAAATCCACAGCCTGGAAACAGGAATTTCAGCCTCTGCCAGGCAGCATAACTCCATTCCCTTGCAGATCTTATAGGTGTTAACACGGACTTTAATTAAACACATGCTGTTTGGCCTGGAGCTACGTAGGTGAAATTTGGCTAAGCTTGTAATGGCTGCTTCCCAGCACAGTAACTATTTCTATTTCATTTTGTTGCTCCTTTTCTTCTTTCCCTTGAAAATTTTGGGAGAATTTTTCTGATGAAAACACAGAAAGTGAGTAAAAAAAAAAAGAAAAGCAAAATGAGAGGAATGGAAAGGAATCTAGAATTCTGGTGAGGTGAGAAGTGAACCAGGCAACTGAAACCGTCTGGCAATTGGAAAAGAAATGGAATGGAAATGCCTGGCACTGTTGGCATGCAAAGAGCAGGAACATGAACCAGTTTGCTGGGCAGGATTGAACATGGAGGAAAAAAGGAGGAAAAGTTTCTATACAAGGAAACTGCAATCAGGATCTTGTGACAAAAACACAGAAGACAAGGAGCTGGAGTGTAAAGGGAGAAGTTTATGTTTAAGAAGCATTTCTGAGGTTAGAAATCACTGTGAGATGCAGCAGCTTTTGTAAGGCAATGGTGGACACTGAGTGGAACAAACTTTCTCCAGACCTCTTGGCTCTGAGTTCTGAACAGCAGACAGGCAGCTACAGGGTTTATATGTGGAAAAAACTCCTTGCAGCATAAAACAGCCTTGTAGCAACATATTTCCTCTCCAGGTCCTTCCAATAAATTGGGAAGGAAAAAATTGGGTGTAATTCTGACTAACAATCCTCTTTGTGACACCTAATGTATTCATCTCATGTTGGATCCAGAATTCCTTAGCTTTCCTGTCTGAAATATGTTCCATGACTGAAGCAGGTTTCTCTAGTCCATCGGTGGATAATCTTTCCAACATCTTCACCGCCTCTCTTTCTCTGCTGAAGTTAACAAGGAGCTGATCTTATTCTACACATCGACTTCCTGGAGTTTCTCAATGCAGTAACAGAAGGGATGGTAGGGAATGAAAATGGGAACCTGGTCTCAGTGTTCACCACAGCTGGCTGGGGCTGGCCCACTGCAGCTGGAGGGACACAGCTAGCACTGAATGCCACTGGCATTAGGGAGGGGTTTAGTGGGCTGGATAAGGAGTCGGGTGGGGAAAGCTGGAAGTGGTTGGGCAAAGGGTTGGAATTGTGTGCAAAGGAGATCCTACTTCTCAAAGGAGCCTGTGACTTGGACAACATGCAGACCTGGGGAGAAAAACTGAGCCTGGGGTTCAGGAGTGGAAATTGGAATCTGAGAAAAATGAGAGTGGGATAAACTTCTGGGACTGGGAAAAATTAGGGCAGTCCCAGTGGGAGGGGATAAGCAGAATCAGTCAAACATGACAAAAAGAACAGAACAATTGTCTTCAGCCATTAGAGTGTATTCCCCTTCTGATCCTAGAGAAAAAGGCACAGATCCCCATGGCTGTGACTGATGCATGGCTTGACTATCATAACCTATGATCATCTTAGAGATGATCTCACAATGGATCTGCAAGATGGCATTAAACAAATTAATTTAGGCTGTGCTTAATCCTGCCATTTCCTAACTTCACTGGACTTGACCTCACCACATTAGTATGCTCTTTACAGTGCTCTAGAGACTACAGATATATTATAAATGTATATAGCATTAGTATCAATTAGCTACTCTCTATTTTCAAAAAATGAAATTAAGATATTATTTGATTTTAAATATGGATTTGTCTTGTATGGTTTTTCCTTTTGATTTTTCCTTTTATACAAATAATTGTAAAAGTGCACTATAAAGCAGTTTTTCACTATGACTTACAGAACAGTCCCAGGCGTATGAACATTAATTATGACTTATTATTAACAAATGCATTAACTGATCATTCATTTTATAATTACTTTGCAAGGATCTAGCCCATTCATGTTAGCTTTGCAAAAACCCCACAGAAATTTACTGGAAGGACTCTCAGAGCACACTGCTGATCCTAGACACAAGCTGTGTCTTACTTATTAGCATTTCTTTTCAGTCATGAAAACTGCCTCACAAAGTGACCCCATTCTAGGAGCCAGGGCTTTAAAAAAATGTAGACTTTTGGGACATGTGGTTAAAGAATTTGACACATTGAGAAGTGGCAAGATTGTGGATATTACAGGTGGTTGCATACAACTGAATCTGAATCTGTGATACTCTGTGAATTCTCTTTATTGGTTGAATCATGTACCATTTGCTTGTTTTATTTAAAAAAGCAATCTTTCTTATGTATAACCTTTCCTCCCCTGTTCTCTCATCCATCCATTGTCCTACATGAATACTTGTGTTCTGTAAAACCTGTCTTTGCAATCCTTCCTCACTAACTCACTTTTCTCTCTTTCAAAATGTCTCTATTTTCATTATTTTCACAACTTTCAGGATTGCTATGAACTTACCATATAGTTTATTTATTCTTTGTGGTAATGGCCACAAAAACAGAAACACAGAAAACAGATTTCCAGCTTAGTCCTCTGATCTTTAGACGGTCTGTTTTCCCTAGTCTTGCAGCCTTCCATACCTTCCATAGCAGTGATTGTTAGGGGTTACCAGAAGTTTGTTTGTGACTGCTTTACAATCAATTCACTTCAAGTGCTTTTACTAGTTATCAAGAGTTTACACAGTTGGGTGGCATTGAGTTGTCCTACAATGAGTGGCTGAGGGAGATGGGGGTGTTCAGCCTGGAGAAAAGGAGAAACAGGGGGGACTTTATCACTCTCTACAACCACCTGAAAGGAGGCTGTAGCCAGGTGGGGACTTGGGTTCTTGTCCCCAGTAACAAGGGATAGGATGAGAAGATAGGGCCTAAACTGTGCCAGGGAAGGTTTAGGTTGGACATTAGGAAGAATCTCCTCACAGAAGGGGCGGCTAGACATTGGAACAGACTGCCCAGGGAGGTGGTGGAGTCAGTGTCCCTGCAGGTGTTTAAGGAAGGACTGGGCGTGGCACTCAGTGCCTCGGTCTAGTGTACAGTTCAGTCATAGGCTGGACGCCAATCTAATTGATTCTGTGATTATTAGAGGACATTCACTTTTTTTTGCTACATAAGGTGACCCACAGTCCTGCAGGTCTCCTCCAGGACTTCTTATGGGCCCAGAGGTGCCCTTCAGCTGGTTTACAGGCACAGACCAACACTTTTCCCGTCTCATCACACCAGCCACAGGGTGTGACTGAACAGTGGGATGGGAACGGGCAGAAGCCGAGGGGATCCCCTTGCACTGGGAGGATGGAGCCCGCATCGTGGGGCTGTTCGGAGAGCGCTGCCCGTCTGCCCAGGGCTCACTGTGGCGAGAGGCTGCTGCGATACACGCGATGCGACAGCGCATCGTGGCTTTGCCAGGGCCCTGAGCCAAACCTCGCCCTCACGGACGCACATGGCGGAGTGGCACACCTGACCTCCGTTCCCCTCGAAGCCGGTGACAGGGCCACTCTCCCCGGAGGCTCCGTGCCCCGCCAGCGGCCTCGCTCAGGTCCCTGCAGGAGCGGCACACCCCACCTAGGAGATTGCCCGAACACTCCCCACAGCTGCCGGGCGGACGCCCCGACCTTCAGGGGCGCCGCCCCGCCGCCCCGCCCTCCAGGCCCGGCGCAGGGCGGGCGGGCAGGTGAGGCGGCGCCGGCCATTGGGAGGCGGGCGGTGACCGGCGCGGAGCCGCCCCGCCCCGCCGCTATATGAGGCGAGGGGCGGGCGGCGGGGCGGGCCTGAGCGTGTGCGGGCACCGAGGTGAGCGGGGAGGCGGGAGCGAGCCGGCCGGTGTGGGGCTGGCGGAGCGCGGGCCCCGCAGCGCGGCGGCCGCGGGAGGCGGAGGAGGTGAATCCCGGCAGGAAGGAGCCGCTGTTCGTCCCTTTCCCGCTCCTCCGCCACCGCCCCGCTCGGGGAGCCGTGGCGGCCGTGCCCTTCTCCCCCCGGGAGGCGCTCCCTGCCCATCCCTGGCAAGGACGCGATGGAGGGCTCGCCCCGGCTCCCCCGGCGGCGGAGGCTGTCCCGGGGAAAGGCGGGTTTTGCCCTGGCTGCCCGCTGGGGTGATGTGGTGCGGCCTCCCCGGCGGCGGGCGGGCAGAATTGTGGTGTCATTGCTTTCCAGGAGCAGGTGTCCGTAAGTAGTTGAAGATGAGGGTGGCCGAGCATGTCTTGCAGAAACTCTGCTCAAGGTTACAGCCCCTCCAATGGAAGCCGGGGTCTTGCCGTGGCACAGGCACGATTTTTGGATGGGTGTAGGCAGGGACGAGTTCCTCACGAAGAATGATGGAATGATGCTGTTGTTACTAAGCTGGCTTAGTTTGCTTCATCAAGCATTTTTTAATTTTTTTTTTTTTTTTTTTTTTTGTCTGTGTGGATTTTTTTTTTTTAATTGAATTGACTTTAAGTTCTTGGTTGGATTGCTGCGGAGGTCATGAAAGGGTAAAACCGATTTAAGGGGAGCGAGAAAAAGAGGGGCTACACCTTCAGGCATGGCCCTTGTAAATTTTCATTCAGGCTGCAGCCCGGATGCCAGGCTGGCGGTGTGATTTGCAATTGCTTGCTTGCAGTTTTTCCCCTGTGGGTGATGTGTGCAGGAAACCTGCCTAGTTTTATATGGTCACTATACTGAGTTTCTGGAATCATCCCCTGTGCTGTCTAATTCTGCCTATGTAAAGTATTTTTGGTGTCTGGATGGGTGGGGAGGCTGCGAACAATACGAAGTTTGCCTTGCTTTGAAATTCTTGCTACAGATATTTTGAAAGGGAGGGAGAAGCGTGGAAAAATTGTGGTCGGTCCTTCCCGAGGCTCAGTTTTGTGGCTAAATGTTCTGAATGCGTGATGTGACAAGAAAAGACGTAACTTTAAAAGGGGGAGCAGGGTGTGAGAGAGCTAAATGAAAGAGTTTCTTTGCAGCTCCATCCATTTCAATGGTGCGGCTTTCCCAAGCCCCTTTCCATCGTCCATCATCACCTTCAGGCCGGTCGGAGGAAGGGGAGGAGAAGAGGATGAAGGCGGCCAAGCAGCAGGTGACCCCGGCTGGGGAGAGCCCGGCTCCCGCCAGCCCCCTGCAGTCCGCGCTGAGCACGGCGGCCTCTCCTTCCCAGGCCTACGAGATCTACATCGACAACGGGCTCATCTGCCTCAAACACAAGATCAGGAACATCGAGAAAAAGAAGGTAACTTGTTTTTTTTTGCCTATGGCACCTATTGAAGCTGCCGATAGTAAAGCTCATTGCCTTTAAAATAATATTTGATGTCATTTCCATTATTTTTAACAGCTAGAATAAGGTTATGTGTGTGTATAGAGAGCCAATATATGTTGATCAAAACTGAAGATGCTTCTCTTGACCAAATCAGTTCAGAACAAACTTGCATCTGATTTAAATGTGTTTATAGTCTTGCAGAAATCTTTCATCAATCATATGCATCTGATATTAATTTAGATGTAAATTGTTTGTGAAATTGGAAGTTATAACAAGTATTTCCTCTGACAGTGGTAATGTCAGATTATATTAAATATCTATTGCCCTTTATTTTGCATAAATATTTGACTTATGTATTTTAAATACAAGCAAACGTTATTGACTTGAAAACTTTTGTACAGAAATCCTCCAAAACTTGATCTCCCATTTTGACCTCTGCTTTCCTGAGGCTGGGGGGACAGAACAGTGTTAATAAGAATAATAACTAAGGTAGTTATACACCTAAAACATTGTAGCTGTGGCTAGTCAGACTTCTGCATTCTAAGGCTTTTCAGCTGATTGGCAGGTGACTGTGTGCTTGGTTTTGAGTTGAGAGAATGTTCTTTTCCGTGGGATAAAAGATGTAAAGGTGCTGTTGCTTTCAGTGCTGGATCAGGATTACAAGTAAAGCAATTGTGTGAATATGTTGTGCTACTCTACATGTCTGAAAAGCTGTGTGTTTTAGGGCAAGGAGAGAGAGTAGATCAGACATCTGGCCATGTGCTTAGGGGACTTGAATCCTCCTGCAGGAGATGCAGTATTACTGCTGTCTCATGTCATGCATCATGCTGTAATTTTGAATAACATCAGACAAGCATGTTTGCTTTGTGTGATTAAACAACTTTGTGTTGTATTCTCATTCTGTCCAAGGGAGCTTCTTCTTGTGAATTTCTCTGGTACCTTTGATTTTCACATGAATAATAGTATGTCCTTATCAGCAAATAAAACTGTGACTTACTAAAATGAGTAGAAAGTATTTCTAGTCTTACACTCCTATAGGTACTGTATCAGAGAAGCTCTAGATACACAAATGGAATAGTATTTGACTTCATGGCAGTAAAGTCACCTTTCTTTTCCCTAAAGAAGTTTTGCAGTACCAAATAGTTTCGTTTTGTATTATTTACATCAGTATTTAAAGACTGCTTTGGTATATTGGAAATAAATCTCATTTCTTCCCTGAATGCACTTCTCCACTTTCTTAGGGAACAGGGCTATAAATTTTTGATGTAACTAAAGCCAGATTTTTGAAAGACATAACAAGGATTATTCAAGGATAATATAACTAAATTCCAGCATTGACTTGAGAAAGCTAAACAAGCCTACCTTAAACAAGGACACTGGATGTATTTGAAGCCATTTAAAGATCTTGGATCAATGCATTAATAGTTCTTAAATGAAACAAAAGTAGCAAGTAAGAACTGAATGATCAGTGATAGGGAAAGGAAGTAGACAGTCCTGCAGACTGAAATTGCCAAATCAAAGACAGGGCAAAACTCTGTGTTCCTTTCTCCAGAAATAAGAGGAAGTAGGAGGTTTTCTATTCTGTGTTACAGTATTTCACTCATACCCCTTGCTTAATTTTTTGTATTGATTTCTGTATAATGTTTTCTTTGAATTTTCTGCAGCTCAAACTAGAAGACTACAAAGATCGTCTGAAGAAGGGGGAAGCCCTCAATCAAGACCAATTGGTAAGCTTGCTTTTTATGCATGAGTGGAAGGCCTCAAAAAACTTCTGATCTGGCAGGAAGGATGGGTTGCTGAAGGAGATGAGGGTGTTTTTATAGAAGCAGTACCTAAAGGTATTTTTCACAAAGCCAAATTACCAATTATTGGTTGTCAGGCTGAATGTTGAGCCCATAAGCTCTGTTGTCTGTTTTAACCTTCATGGTGTTCCCTGAAGGAATAGAAGATCCCTGTTTATCTTTGCTCTGTGGACTTTCAGCTTCAGTGCTCCTGCACCTCTGTTTCTTAGTGAGGTGTCTGTGTACAGTTGATCTATATGGCAGTGCAGTGTTAGGACCCAAGCCTCAAGAATCCTGAGGTGGCTAATTAATCTTCATGATTTCTTCATTAGCAGCTATTACTGGAAATTGCCTGTTGTCTGCACAGGGCTGTTGGTTACAAGTAGCTGTTAATATAACTGACAGTGCTGGCTCTTTTTTGTCTTGGTCTGGAATGCATTTTAGATCTGAAACCAAGTTTCTGTAACATGAGAACTTTAGCAGAGCTCAGTAAGAGTGTCACATAATCCAAAGAGTTTATTGCACTACTAATCTAGGAGTTGCATTTTTAAAATGTAGTGGACACATGCTAAAGAGTAATTGTCTGATGAGGGGTACTGACACTTCAGTGATGGTGCTGATCCTGCTAATGAACCAGCTGGAAAAATGTCACTGATTGCTAACTTTATCACAGTGCAGCTGCCTGAGAACACAAATTCTATTTTCTTCCTGTGAATCATTTGTAAAAGAGTTATACATATGTGGGATAAGAGGGGGAAAATGGTACCTTCTTAGAAGTAGAGTAAACCTGTTGGAGGAAATTGTCACTTAGTACTTAATTATGAAATCTGATGTGGTCTCTTGCCATATCAAGTGCAAAAGTAAATTAATTAAATCTGATGGTTTGGAGTAGGTTGATGACCTTTCAATTCCTCTCAACTCAGTCTTCAATCAGGTGAGCAAGAAACTTTTGTGTTTAGATCATCGGTGTTCTTCACAATCTGTTTGCTGCCATGAACAGTGAGACTATTGAACAGTGTTCTGTAAGTTGGAATAGTCTTGGATGTATTGACTGCTTTGGTATGTGCTCTGGACTGTGAAAAGCTGTTAGGTGACAGTGTTTGGAAAATGGCATTAACTTGGTTACTGGTTTTTAGTATTCCTAGCTGGGCTTCACTTTTTGAGTTTGTGTCTTCATCCCAGTTTCTGGAGTTTCTTAGGCTACTAAAATGGAGAACTAGATTCAGTCTTCATAGTGAACTGACAAGTGGTAGTCAGATTAAGGTGACCATTGTAGAAGCACATATGCACTCAATATTTACCCTGCTTCAAGTCCCCTGCTTCAGTGGTCAAGATATAGAAATACTGCATTTGTAACTTTCAGATGCAAATTTGTGGTGTATATACAAATTGAAGCTGGAGTAGAGCTTAATAGATCTTAACACCTAAAGAAACCAACTGCCTTATAATACAGTGGTGTTCCAATATAATTTGATGTTGTCTATAGCTTTAATTTTCTCACACAGAGGAAGAAGTGCATGTCTGGTGATGAACTTGTTTTGCAAGCAATTTGGATTAAAGCTGTAATTACTTATGGGGCATGCCTGCCAGACCTAATGTGTGTGCTAGCCTTACATTAGGAAACATTTGTTTCAAAAATGAGGAGCTTCCAGCAGCTTATTGTGCTGTTTTGCAAGCTGAGCAGATTTTCCTCAGTACTGTTCTTCCAGCATGCTGTTAATGAATGTTAATAACAGGTGTGACAGAAGAAAGCTATTGCTTTCCTGTGGGCTGAGCTACAGCCTGTCATGAGAGCAGTGGTAGCTGTTCTTGATGTTTTCAGGTGCAGAGTTTTTACTCTGCAATTTGTGTTGTTAGAAGCACAATTACTGTAACCTGACTAGTAAATTGTTGGTGTTAATTGTGAGTCTTCCTCAAATGTGTGGGCATTGGGTTCTTAGGAGTCATTCTCTCAAGTGCTAAGTGAATTGCTAAATAGTACTTCAAAGCTGCTAGGTAAATTGTGTGAAGACAAACCTAAAGCACCAGGTGAGAGCTTGCACTTTGTGTTGAGTAGCATTTAGTCCAAGTAGTGTGTAGTATGTCACAAAAAAGGGAATAAAAGTAACTGAGAAATCAAGCTGAACAAATGAACATGTAACTTGTTTTCCAGTTGCTTAGGGACACATGTGGACTTTGCAGATGTCCCAGATCTTATTGGGACAGTAGATTAAGCTTTTGTCACTGCACTGATGAAACACTAAATGCTAACACTGCTGTGAAAGAGCTTTATATTAGACTGATGGGCCTGTTCTAGAAAAACCTGTGATATCATGTCAGGAGTATAAATCAAATTGGGTGTCAAGCACATGTGAACAACTGGAATTAAACTTGTTACTTCATGCCTTGTGGTGTGAAGATATGGGCAGCGTGTCTGGACCTACAGCATTTTGCTATCTTCAGAGCTGTCAAGGGAACTTAGAGAAATTAACTGACCCATTATAAATGGAGTATATCAAAGTGCAATTATTAATATACTGCAATTAGTATTTTTGAAGACTAGCCAGTAAAATACTGGTTGAAGTCATTAGTGAAGACAGGAACATGGCTTCTTTTGTGGACTAAACTAAATTGCAAAGACTTATTTCTGGAAGTATGGCTTGGCTTGTATATGTCTAAAGTTTGAAAAAATTTTCTTTAAAAGTGTTCAGTTAAGCATGAGGGTAGAAGATCTGTGCTGAATTTCTTCTGTATTCCTTCCAGGCTTTTAGACCAGTCTGATTTTAAATAGCTGTTTACCTCTGATTGCCAAGACCTATATAGGCAAACTTGTAGGATACCTGTCTGGTAATGAGCTGGCTTTGAAGTGCACCTCAGACAGTTACTTTAATTGCAAATACAATTCACCTGTATCAGCCACAGACACAGTACCTTTAAAAAGCTACAGTTTCAGAAAATAACACTAAATGACAACTTCACAATGAGAATTTAAGTACAAGGCAATAGAGTTGCAATCAGTAGTCTTTGGCATGAAAAATCCATTTTTATCTATTCCTTTGTAGGAGGCAGTAGAGAAATATGATGAAGTAGTGCACAACCTGGAATTTGCCAAGGAGCTTCAGAAGACTTTTTCAGGGCTAAGCCAAGATGTAAGTATAACTATTTTTCTCTATATTAACAGGAGGTAACTGCAAAACTTTGTGCTACTACTTTAATGGCTACACTTCTATTCCAGTACACCCCTTGCTAGGAGGTTCCTGTCTCGTTTCTCTGCAGCAGTGAAGCTTAGGCATAGGCTGAGGAGAAGTTGATTAAAGAGAACTGATTATTTGGTGCTTGTCTGTTTCTGATCACTTGGTAGGCAAAGGCTAAAGAAGCTTCAGTGACTCTAGTGGGGGGCCCCTGAATGGCTGGGGCCTGGAAAATGAGACCTGTGAAGAGCCTGGAGCCACTAGGCCTGTTGGGCCTGGTGAAGTGAAGTCTTGCCAGGAGATGCACTACTATCCTTCAGACAGCAAATACTGAAAGGGTGGAGCTGGGATTTTTGCTGAGAGATGTGGTAGGAGAAGCAATGGTCATTACTTGAAATAGATGCTAACCAGGTAGGAGGAAATGGTCACTCAGTGGGTGATTAAACATTAGAAGCATGCTCCAAGCAATCTGGGCTTGATTCACTGTAGCCTTTCTGGAAGCTGAGCTAGACAATGTCCCAAGATCCCTTCCAAAATGAATTTTTTTACTGCTTCTGGTGAGGGAAAAGTGCTGGTTTGAAGTCACTTTGACTTCAATGAGAAGTACATCCCTCAGTAAAATTTAACTGAAGCTGTGGAGTTTGCTACCCAATCTGCTGTAGTTGTCTCTAATTGTGGCAAGACACTGATTTAGTGCTTTATTTAGGTCTTTGTTCAGGATTTAAGGCACTCCATACATTATTTTTATGCAAGCAAGTGTTTTATCTTTGGAGAAACTGGTCTCTTGGCTCAAACAAATTCTACGCTTATAGAAGATTTGATCCAAGGTAGTGGTAGGGAAACTAAACCTGATTAGTCACTGCTCTGGCATTATTTCTACAGAATGCTGAAGGACTGGTACTTTGTGACCCAGTGTGTCTTTGTGCAGGTGTTTTAAGTAATCCACCATTCTATCAGTGCATGTTTGTTCTTGAACTTATGCTGTATTTAAAGGCTAACCCACCTTGTTTTTAACTTGGCTCTGCTTCTGCTGATATGGATTCTACAGCCAACAGCCATTACTGGAACACTAGGGGCCATTCTGGCAACAGCATCCTTGCATCCTTTGCAGTGTGTTGTAGGGAGCAAAATTTTTATAGATTGTGACACATCTTGAGGCATTTTAAATTCTGCAGTTACTTGGATAGCTTCTGCTGGGTAGTTAGTACATGATGAGAGACTTGAATGCATATTCTGTATGTGTTCTGTAATTTCATGTTGTTGAGTGTTTTAGCCTTCTGCCTACAGAAATAATTCTAGGATTCTGCTGTATCCTTTAAGCTGGGGTATTCAAAAGTGAAGGAGAAACTTACTAGGAGAAACTTGAGACAACTTCTGCCTCTAACTCTGTTAGAGAGGTAATTGTTAAAGGTCAGCTAGGCCTAGATCAATGCATTGGTATCAATTCTATCAATTTCTTTAAAAGCTGTCACCATAAAACAACTAGCAGGCATAATCAGGGTGTAGATATCACAAAAGCATATCACAAGCGAAGCTACCAGTATCCAGTTTGACTGAAAATTAGATGTGTAGACAATTAGTAGATAAATGGGGAGCTCTTCCAAAGGAGCTTAAAAGATTCCGGATATCTGAAGAATTAGGAGCTTCTCTTATTTAAACAAAATGAATAGTTGGTTTCCTCATTGTAGGATAATCAATACTAGAACTCAATGTTTTGTCCTAGAATCTTGTTACTAAATGGGATTAAACACTAAATTGTGTTTAATTGCTGAATTTTGCATTAAAATAGCTGCTGAAAGCACAGAAGAAGGCTCAGCGGAGAGAGAGTCTATTGAAGCTTGAAGCAGAGAAGAAGAAGCTGCGTACAATACTTCAAGTCCAGTATGTGCTGCAGAACTTCACTCAAGAGCATGTTCAGAAAGATTTCAAAGGTGGTGTGAATGGTGCAATATACTTGCCTTCTAAAGAACTAGACTACCTCATAAGATTTGCAAAACTGACATGTCCTGAAAGAAATGAGAACTTGAGGTAAGTTCAGGGGTTTTTGTCTAATTAGTATGCTTCATTTGTTGTGGTAAATGTCCTCTGTTTGACACTGCCATGTCTTTAAATACCATGTTTTGGAACATTAATTAAAATTCTCTTCAGTACACTTGCTTTTGTCTGAGATGAGGAATGTGAAGATTTACCTCACTCGGAGCTTTAGAGGGAAGCTGCAGTAATTACAGCCTCAGGTGCAGGTTACAGACAGACTTTGCCATTTTCCCTCTCCCTGTGGGGCTGAGGGGACATAGTCCAATACCATCCTTAGCAGGGAGGCTGGGGATGTGCTGCTTCTCTGAGATCTCACTGCTCATGAAATGAAAAAAGAGCAGTAAAATCAGAACTCTTTCTGTATTCCATTTACATTGATGATTCAGGTGTGCTTTTTTATTGCAGAGGAATGTAAGATGGTGCTCCTGAGGTGCTCTTGCTGTTAGCTTCAAAGTGATTTTAAAAGATTGCCTGAAGTTTTTGATACCCCTGCACTAAATGTCATGCATGTTACCGTGGTGTTACAGAGGTCATGTCAGTATCAGTGCTCATGTGACACTGCACTGGTGCTGTGATGGCTCATGCCTGGTGTGACAGCCTGTCTGGTAGCGTAGTGCAGCAAGAATTGTATTTGACTATGGAATAAGTAGTTATTAGGTGGTAAGTTGAGACACTTTATGGATAAGTCATGTTTGACTATGGACTAATTCTTTAAGTGCCTCAAAATTCTAGTCACTTGTCATACATTAGACCTGCCTAATCTTTGCTCTTTAGTTTACTACTTCCAAAGGACAGCTGCTTATAAAAAGCTACACAACAGGAGTGTCTCATCCCAATGAAGTAACTTTGTTTCTAGTTTACTCTTATGGTATTACTTCTACAAGAAGCATAATACTTTCCATTGGGATACTGTCTTTCATTGCAGTGGACTGAAAATTCCATCTTCTGGAGGAGGTGGATCTTGGACCTATAGTAAAGTTTCCCAGGAGCTGCTGGTTAGTGAGAATGGCAGCTATTGTTGGCTGCACCTGTACAGGTTCACCCAGTAAATGTCACCAGCTGATTAAACAGCAGTTGTTGCCCTGTTTGGGAATCCTGGCTTGTAATGAAATTCAGCCGTGTGGTTTTGTGGGACAGTGCTTAGGATCTCTATATTGACTAACAAAAGAAGTTAGGTTTGCTAGGTTAAATCCTGTGCAGACAGACAGCTGAATTGCTTCCAGTGATTTCAGGGCTTACTATTCACTCTGTGTATGCAGGACATGTATGAAGGCTGGACATTAGTGAATGTTGTAAAATGAGGGGCATTGGAATAGTGCAGCACTTGATCTTTGCTATGGTTCTACCTGGTAACACTGTCATTTGTTTTAGTGTTGAAGACCAGATGGAGCAATCATCTCTCTACTTCTGGGACCTTCTAGAGGGAAGTGAGAAACCTGTGGTTGGAACAACATGTGAGTGTCTTGTCTAGAGAAATAACAAAGATCTAAAACTTGTGCTTGTTAAACGTTTTTAAACCAGTGAATACAGGTGGAAGGCTACCAAATTAACTACTTTCCAGTGATGTGTGTATCTTGATTGTCCAAGGATGAATGGCTGTTCCTAGTTCAGTTAAGTACAGGTCAATCAATGCCATGTGCTTTCATTTACCAGTCAAGACTTACTCTTCAATCAGTGTACTAGCATATTTTTGAGGAATGCTGATGATAGCAATTCAAAACCTGATGCATGAATACCTTACAGAACAGTGGGAAGCTTTTTGTATAGTTACATGCAAATGGGTTAAGCTTGGAATAGTTCCCAGCCATGAAATGCTTAGTTGAGTACCCTGATGTATTACAAAGCTGGGCTGAAGGTTCCACAGCATTGAAGAGTCTCCTTTCTTTGTAGGAATTCTAGACTCATACCTGTTGTCTCCCTACAGTGCAGAACACCGCACTAGTTGTTAATGGAACTTGCTGGTATTTCTCATCATGCACAGTTGCAGTCTTTCTTTGATGTAATGGAAGTGTCCTTACTTTTAAAGCATACCAAAATCTGTAGGACTCTACAGATCTTCCATTTGTGGCACAGTTCCAAAACTCTGATTGTAAGCCAACATACACATTGCAGTCCTATTTACAACTTGCTTGTGAGGAAACTGCCCTTAATTGAGTTGTAGTGTCTTTCTATTGCAAACAGCCCTTGCTTGTTGTGTTTATGCCAGTCTTGTAGAAGCTGTGTGGCAGGAATTTTCATTTGTTACTGACAACAATGCTGAAACTGTTAGAGCATTAGTGTGAGCTGTTTAATTTCCACATACAGGTAGCTGAACTGACAGCTATGTGTTAAATCTTCCCATGTAGTTCTGGACAAACTGCAGGCTTGGATTGCCACAGGCTGGTAACTTAGCCTTCTATTGTTGGCATGAATAGATTGTTTATCAGTATCTCTATCCCTTTAGTGTCAGTCTTGCATCCCTTTGTGTGCAAGCTAGACTTCAGATAAAGCTTTTAGGTTGTTTTATTAGCATCCATTGCCTTGGAAGACAGTTTTTTTTATAGCCATAGTAAATTCTAGCTACAATTCTTGTTTGTGGGGTTGTCACTGGCTAGCAGTGAACTTTTACTGGAAGTTCTTCCTATTCTCAAGGCTGCCCTGTTTCCAGCTTCTCTGAAACAATTTCTAGGATCACTGTTACTTCTGAGGTCTTACTCTGTACTCTCAGCTGCTGTCTCTTGTTTGCACAGAGGAGCAAACTGGACAGTGCTTCTCAGAGTACAGTTAAGCTTTTGTTCAACCATGTCAGCTCTGAATGTTTTCCAGCTTCAGAGGAGTAAGTTCATTCTGGGATCACTCCCTTGCAGTTCCCCTGCTTGTTTCTACAGTTCTTAACTTTTCTTTCTGAGACACCATCCTGTTATCAGCAATAGTGTCTTGGAGAGTAGTTCCATTGTGACTATTTTGCTTTACCTCTGCTGCAGTCTCACATGATTTTAATATCAAAGCTGGCTAGCTTATACATGGTAAACAAAGCCCTTTCCAAGCTTATGGAAGACCAGGTGGCTCTGTGTTTACCTTGTGGGCATTTAAACACAAGCTGCAGTCTTGCCCTGGGATTGCAAAGATGTTTTCAACTGCATTAAATTAAGCAGTCTAATAAATAATTTCCTTTACTGAAACATTTTGTGATAGCTTGGTAAGATATGTGAACTTGGAGTAACTGCAGTTCATATAAAGGGGGGAAGTAACAAGTCCTAATCTGTAATCTGAATACCCCTCAATTTCAGACTTTGCTATTTTAATTTTATGGGTTTTTACTCTTCAGATAAACACATGAAGGACCTATTGTCCAAGCTTCTAGACTCCGGCTACTTTGAAAGTATCCCGACTCCTCGCACCACTGTGCCAGTGAAAGAATTGGAAGAAGAAGTAACTAGAAAACCTGAGAAAACAAGACAGCTGTCAAAAGGAGAGTCTGCCAAAGAATCAGGTGGAATATCACGGGGTTCAATTTTTATATCAGTGTTGGGAAAGGCTTGAACTTAGCACTGACTTTGCATATAGCTTGATGCTAAATCTAATGCTGTGCTGTAGTTTACTTGCAATGTAGTAACTGAAATGGAACCTGCAGGGCTTGGAGCCCTATTTTAGCTAGTAACATAAAAAAACTTGAAATCATAGTAATAGAATGCTTTTGCCTTCTGAGCAAGTTGAAGATGTGGAGACTGTCTGGTATGTAGGGAAAGTTACATATTAGAATAACAAAATTATGAATACTATAAAATGTTTCTTGTTTAACTCTAAACTTCTGCAGCTGTAAAACTTGGAAAATAAAAGCTTGTCTAGAAATAGCATGTTGAATGGCAAGCTGAGCTTTCAGAATATCTGGTTTAGCAAACTGGTACTACTATTTAAATAGATTTAAAGAGTTGCTACTGTTTAATCTGCCCTTCTGCATTTGATCAGTTGAAACCAATTAACATCTTTTCTCTAGAATCCATTATGGAGCTTATGAAATCTGAAATACAGCCACAGGAGGTAAGATACTCTACTGTTAATTGCTTACCTTTAGTATTGTGATTTTTCAGCCACATTTATAAATGCTCTTGTGCAGCCCTTTTTTTAAACTTAAATTACTGTTCAGACTCCCTTTTTAAGTGTTGCTTGATGTAGGAAACATTAAAGACTTGGTTGCATTTGTTTTTAACCCCAAATTTATGGCATCTGGTGCTGTGTTTTGGGATGAATGGAGCAGGATTACATGAAGCAGTATAGTACTTTAATGCTCTGGCACTTTCCTGAATAAAACAAAGCATCTGCCTTTAGAGTGGGAACACTGATCTTTTGTGTACTGTGGAATAGAGAAAACAGACATCTACTAAAGCTGTCTGTAAAAGCTAAGCAATGCAGTAAGCTTGATATTGGTGGGGTTGAGAATGATGTTGGTCTTACTCTGATTTGTCAGGAAGGTAGGAAAGCCAAGACAGACTCATGTGCACAGGGGTGTGTAGACCTGTTTCAGCAGCTCTTCAGACTCCTGAACTTAAGCTTTGACTGTCAATAGCATAGAAATAATTAGACTTGGTTTAAAAGGTGGGGAAGGGTGTATTTTTCCAAGTGGAATTACTGGTTCTTAAAACGCTGAATCCCTGTTTCCCAGGTATCCCACTAGAGGGTGTACTCTAGAAGAAGTTTTTGTAATTTACTGGTAACACTGTTACCTGACTCTCATCTGGTATCCAGCCAGAAAAAATGTCTCAGCCAGAGAGTGTTGTACATTCTTCACTTCATGTATTTACTTCCTGTTCATGACCAAGTGGTAACTTAGAGAAACTTAGGACATCATCATTGAACTCTCAGACTTAACACTAAACACTGCCTGCAGTTGAAGTCCAGTTGTACCTAATCTGAGGCTCTGGTGACATTTTAGTATCAAAACTCCACTAAGAATGAGGGTTATACTTGTGTACTGGGTCTAATATTTTGGCATGCTTAGCAGAATGTCTGCTAATATAGCACCAGAGCTTTTTAGGTGCTTAGAAGGAGAGCTACTTTTATAAATCACAATTGAACTTGACATTGTCACTGCCTAGGAGCATGAGGTAGCATTTAGGATAAGGGCAGTAGATTCTCTCAGCTGAGTTTTACTTGTGCTGTTCAGTACTGTTCCCTGTTTCTCTGTGGCATGCCAAGCAAAGCTAGTCTGCAGTGTTGTAGGATAAAGCCATGGCCACATAGTTTCTATGACTAGTGCTTAGACTGTCTAGGCTCTGCTTTTAGTCAGCAGTTTTCAGTAGCTGGGTGACCTTATTTAACTGACCTGAACTGTAGTAGCGAAATGTGTTCTTGGGAGCCATTAAGTTTCTTTGGTCTATATAGTTTCTCAACAGGCGTTATTTGCCTGAAGCAGAATACTCTGTCAAGAAGAAGCCAGAAGAGCCCAGATCTTGGGAAGCCGAGTGTGCTAGAAAACAAGAACCTCCAAAGTCCTGGGAGATGCTTGTTGATATTAAAGAGCAGGAACAGAAGCAGAAACAAGAGACCTTAAAGCCTTGGGAAGCTCGTGTTAGACAGCAAGAACTCAAGAGACCAGATTCTCCAAAGCCTTGGGAAGCTCGTGCTAAAGAGGAGGAACAGAAGCGTGAGTCTGCAAAGCCCTGGGAGACCCATGTGGAGGAGGAACAACAGAAGAAGCCGGAAGCTCCAAAGGCATGGGTAGCACGTGTCCAAGAGGAGCAGGAGTCTCCCAAACCCTGGGTAGCAAAGGTCAGGGAAGAGCAGGACCAGAAGAAACAGGAATCACCTAAGCCATGGGTAACAAAAGTTAGGGAAGAGCAGGAACAGAAAAAGCAGGAATCCTCAAAACCTTGGGTAACCAAAGTTAAGGAAGAACCAGAAGAAAAGCAGGAATCTCCAAAACCGTGGGTAACCCAAACTAGGGAGCAACCAGAACAAAAGAAGCCAGACCCTATGAAAACATGGGAAGTGCCTGTTAGGGAAGAGCCAGAGCAAAAGAAGCAGGAGCCTGTGAAGGCTTGGGCTGCACATGTTAGGGAGGAGCCAGAACAAAAGAAGCAGGAGACTCGAGAGGCTTGGGAAAAAGCTGACAGGCAGCAGCAAGTGTCATCACCGCAGTTACAGAACCCTCCGAAGTCCTGGGCAGCTGCCAGTATGGGGCCAAAGGAACAGATGGGCCCAAAGAAGTTTGATATGGAACCCAAAGAAGTGAGTTGGTATAAGTAGTATTATCTGTCATAAGCTTTTGACATTAGTGTATTGGAATAAAGCCACCTGTTAGCAGAGGGTATCTAAGGTGTATTTTGTAGGCCAGTATATAGACTCCCATTTCATTCTTGAGGGAAATAATTCTGGTGGCTGAAGTTTATATTTGAATAGCAAGATGGTCTGCTTTGCTTTTTACATCAGCATAGTATTGCTGTGTTTGAACCTTGAATAACTGCTTTATCCATAAGACAGAAGAATTAACTTGGTTCATCTGCAGCCATTGGCTCTGGCCTCTGTTAGCTGTACAAAGCAGGTATGACTCATCCAGGGATCAAATACTTTGTGTCTGCATGTGAATAACACTTCAGTAATTTTTAGGCTTTTGATTAAAATAGCTGCTGATTCAAGAGAGATCTAATGTCTAGATCAAGCAATACCAACTGTACAGGGGCTTAAATATGTATTTCCAGATGAATGCATAAACCATATTGCTGTCCTGGGAGTCTGACAGTAGCATAGTGTTAGAAATATAAAAGAAAAGCCATTGCATAGCTTACAGCTGAACGGGCTGCTACCCTTTGATCACATTACCTTCTTTCTCACCTGTACCTGGGTAGCAGCAATACTGGTCCCTGTCAAAATAGATAACTGAGCTCTGCTATGTCTGCCTTAGGTCACTAAGAGAAATGTTCATCTAAAGGTAGACTTCAGGAAGAAAATATGGGGAATTGAGCCATTCTCTGTACACGGTGTTGTAACCACAACTGTCTTCCTGTGAGAAAGCAGGAACCAGTATATCCCATGTTACTCATGGCAAATGGTTAAGCTTGTATCTTGTCAGTAAACTTGGCAAAACTGAAAAAATGGATGTTCTTGTGTCTAGAGGCGGGACCGCAAACCGAAGGTTGAATATGAGATTAAAAAAGTATGTAACGATGCAGCACTGGGTAACAACATGGGATTAAGGTGTTTCAGCTTGAGCCATCTTTACACTCAAGCTGAGTAGAATCTTGTGTCCACTGGTGGCGGTGGGACAGGTGGAAGACCTGGTTGCCTCACTAAGTAACTCTGAGCACAAATAGGTGTTGAGCACCCAGCTGTGCACAGTATTCCTGTAACTGAGACTAAGTACTGGAATAGTCTCAAGCACTCGTAAAGTGCCTTGGGATTTCTGGTGTCAGATTACCTTAAATGCAAGATGGCTCCTAATGAGAAGATGCTTCCTCTTATTTTTATATGGGATGGATAGATGGATGGCTTAAGTGGTTGAGAAAACTGCTGCAGTGAGTAAAGAGAAGGGTCCAGTCATCTGGAGAAACTTGCAAACTGCTTCAGAATCTCCCTAGTAGTGTGCAGCTGTGCAATATACTGACAAAATTAAACACTGCTGGAATGTGAGGTCACTGAAGGGGGATTGCTGAACTAAGTAAATAAAGCATATTTTCAAGTATTCAAACTTGGTTTTACATAGACTATAGGAAAACATCAGCTGCCTTTATTTTTGCTAAGTAGCTTTTGAGAAATGCTAATACTAAAAGTATATTGAATGAGTAGAAAGCAGTCTACTATCAACATAACTAGTTTCTATAACCAGTTTTTTAAAAAAGATGTCTTTGACTTAAGGTGCATACAAAGAACAATTAAAATAATGTTAAGCTTTTCAGATAACAGTTTCTTTTGCCCTTGCTTATGTAAAAAAGAGGGAATGCAGTGCTGTAGCTGGATCTGTTTGACTCTGAGAATCTATAAATGCTTTTGTGCAGGGATGTAGGCATGGCAGATAAGACCTGTGCCACTGTTGCTGCCCTCTGAGCTGAATCTAAGTGTTAGAGCTCCGAGGTCTTTAAAAAAACTATGTTTTGATATTAATGTGCTTGTTTAACTTAATGTACTGTAAGAAGCTGAGCCTAAGACAGCAGGGTGAGCTGATGTGCAAACTGTTTAGCTGTTGTTCTGTTTAAATGTTTGTGCAACCTGTGGACCAGCAAGCTTGGTTAGAGCTGAATTTGTGGCCTGGTACGGGAAAGCAAAACAGTTTGGCTTGTGCTGTCATCCAGCGTGTCATTTAATTCATACCCGCTGTGAATGCTGCTCTGAGTAGAAAGCTGATTTTAATTGTGTATCTACATGGCAATCACTACTTACAGCTTAGGTATCTCCATTCCACCACATTTAGTACTCCATAACTAACAAACCTAAAGAGGAATTCAAGTCCTGTCTCATAGAATGAAGTTTCACTAGTAAATGAGATGGTTGAAGTGGTGTTTTAGTGTTGCATGTAAGTAGACCTTCAGTCTCTAGCTTTAACTGGAGTCCCTGGTAAATCTGCCTTCTGACTAGCCAAATTCCAAAGTGGTCATTGGTTTATTTGCAATGGCTTAACTTAACTGGTCCTAGAAAAGTTCTAGATGTTTCACCTCTACTTTTAGTCAGTCAGTTCTCTGGATCTAAGTCAAGATACATTTTGCTGAATGCATGAGTAGTGTTGAAGTTAGGTTTCAGAAACATTTCTTATGACAAATTAAACACTGAATTTACCAGTGCTGTTCAACTGTAGTGGTTCAAGCAACATACAGGTTAATGTTAAGTGATCTTGGCATGTACAGGTTTGATCTGAGCCAGACTAATAGGTCAGAGTCTGCTGCTACCTTTTAATGACTACCAGAAACAGCATGTAGTTATAGGCTAGAAAGAAAACATCTTAAGAATGTCAAGTACCTGCTCTTCTTCAAAGCATCTTTTTATTAAAAAGCATAAAAACTGAAATACTTTAATTTCCTGATACTTTTCTCTATACAATCTTATATTGCACTTAAAAATTGTGGTTTTGAACCCCTGGGTACCCTCAAACCAGCAAATCAATATGAAGTAGCTTCACTGCAGCTTCTTCTGGCTGGTGTATTTTAATATCTATACGAACCAGAAAATAATTTCCATGGAAAGTCTCAGTGTTTGAGCCCTAGCCTAAAGCCCTGATATCATGTATGTAACCCTGCATTCTTGCACTTCTTGAAGTAAAGAATGCTACCAACAGAATGCATAGAGTATGAGCTGGGGAAGGAGGTAAAAGCTCTGACAAATTGTAGAAGCATACAGGAATTTTATCATATTTGGAAGTAAAAGTGACAAGTCTTTTCTGCTTTCATATCCTTGGAGCTTTTTAAACTTTTTTTTTGTGTTCAATGTACGAGTCTCACTTACATAGCTAGTGGACTATCTTACAAACTTTAGACCGTGCCAGACTTGACCTAGGTCAAGAACTTGACCTTTAGGTCACCTGAAGGTGAAAAGCTTCTGTTACCCATTTTCAAACACACAGAACCAGTTTGGTCATGTCTCTGTGTCTTAGTAGAAACGGTAGTGGAGGAGGCAGAGGGTAACAAAAGCATTTAATCAGTTTAATCCAGAATGGATTTACTATGACAGTGAGTGCTGTAAAATTAGGACTTTTTGTAAGTGAGGACTAAAAGTGATGGACAGAAAGATCCAGATTGCCAGTAGCTTAATCTATTAACTCACTGAGATTAACTCAATTCAGCTGTGTCTTTTGTCCTGCACTTATATCCTTAAAAGCTGTAGTTACTGTTTATTATTGGAAGCTATAGCAATATAAATTGTACTTAACTGTTAGTTAAAGATAGTGCTTGTGCAGCAGCATTTCTAATTAAGATAGAGCTGTACAAATATGCTCTCTTTTAACTATAGAATAAAGTAAAACTTCTCACAGCTCATCAAGCAGTTATCATGTGGGCCACATAGGTACTAGAAACTGAGTCCTCCAGAGTTAATCATGTGCCATAGGCTTCTTGTCTGTGCATGGCATTGGAATTCTGCAAAGGCCACAGATTAGTTTCAGAAAACTGTTGAAAGGAAATGCAAGAGGGTTTTAGGCTTGTCCTAGGAGTGGACAAAGAGCACTTCATCAGTTTGTGGTGGATTTAGTGTGACAATTGTCATGATAGCACAAATACCCTTCTGCCATACATTTTCTAATGACTTTATGCAAATAACAACATTGCTGTACAATATATTGAAGTTGTAACCTCCTGTTAGAAACACAGCTGCTTGTTCTGTAGGGAAAAAAAAGTCTTTCAATTGTTCCTGCATATCTTGGCATTTGGGCCAGTTGAAATTATGCAATAAATGTCTTCAGATTTGCTTCCCTCTAGCTGCACAGACCAACGTAAGAACAGTGGAACTTTGGAGAACCACAAAAAATTATTGGCTTAAAATACTTCTAATGAGCCTACCTCTTCTCCATGCTGCTTTCAAAAGACATGTTAGACCATCTAGACAGTCTAACATTATGGTCACCTTATAAATAACTGGGCTTCTGCTGCTTAAGGAGCTTACTATAGTGATTGTTACCTTAGACTGACTTGTTCCCTGACAAAACATTTCCCTCTCTTAAAGTGGAGTGAGAACCAGTTGGGATGAACTCTTAAGGAGCCAGCTGAAATAATCAAGGAGTAATAAAGCCCTGCAAAAGTCCATGTTAGGCTCTTGTGTGGTAGCATGGGTGTATTTATGCCAAACTGGGTTGTTATACTTTCTGCAGGAGGTGGTGCATTGAGGTTTTTAGTTTTAGAAAACTTTTAGTAGAAACACTTTGGTCTCACTCTGAGTTACTTGCTTGCAATATATTTCTTAGGTGCAATTTCTTCAGAATGTGTGGAAATGCCCTCCAAATAAAAGATCTGTACTTATTGGTGTAGGCTCTATTGGGAGAAGTAAACCTCGAGTGATGTAGCTTTGATTTTTAAGTTTGTTCTGGCCTTCAACTGAAATGTGAGTTTCCTTAGATGGAATTGCCTCATTTTGCACTAAAGCAGGCAACTTTTTACATTTGGCTATAAGAAACTGAAGTGAATTAATCTACTGAAAGATGTTCCTGCCCAGGGCAGGGGGGTTGAACTAGATAATCTTCAAGCTGTCTTCCAGCTCAAACCATTCTATGAAATCTGTGTCTTGACTAGTTGTAGCAACAGGAAGCTGTTTTTTTGGTTTTTTTTCCCCCCCTAATAAAGTGAAAATGTGATTCAGGAAATTTCAGTAAGAGCACAGAATTCCTTGGCCCACAGTGTCTGACACCTCTAGGTTACTCTGGAAGTACATTGGATAAGGCAGCTTGTCTTACTTCCAGTATTAGATTTAATGTAACTTCTCCTTATTAGGTGCCTAAACCTGTACATCAGCCAGCTGCAGAATTTTGCTCTACTTCCACTCTTCCAAAAGATCCAGTATTGAGAAGGGAAAAACTTCAGGATCTGATGACTCAGATACAAGGGACTTACAACTTCATGCAAGTATGTTTTTCTCTGCTGTTGTAGCACAAAGCTCCTGTTCCTACTGGGTTAGGGAAAACAGTGCTAACAATGTGTGTTGGCACTGAATGAATGAATTTAGCCCTAATTAGCTAAAAGCAGCTTGTCAAGTGAAAATGTTTCATTTGTATCTAGAGTTTATTTTTTTTCTACCCACTGGTGATTTTTTTTTTCAAAGGAGTCAATTCTGGATTTTGATAAAGCTTCACCAAGTGCCATTGGTTCATCCCAACCTCCTTCAGTTACTCCAGCAAGTAGTCCTGTAGGTAGGTGATACTATAAGTGTAAATGGTATGTACAATTTTGCAAGCATTAACAGGGTTTGCTTGGGCTGTAGATCAGTAGGCCTGGTGAAGATAGCTTGTTTAAATAAAAACAACAGACCATGCTAAAAGACTGGTCTTGGCCTGTAGATCTTGGCCTGTAGAACTGAATTACTCAGTTGATTAATTTTCTTTCTTAATCTGATAAGTTAATATCTTTTCTGTGGTAAAAATATTTTTGTCATTGAATACCTGTCCTCTTCTACCAAAAACCTGAAGTCTTCAATTGGGTGTAGTTTGTTGATGCTAGGTTTTAAATATTTGAATTCCACATGGTAACAATAATTTGCATCTTCACATACCAAATGTTTTTTTAAAAAAGTGCACACCAGAACTATATGTAGTGTTTGAATTTAAAAGTAAATGTTTCTTAATGCATTCTATTTTTACAGCTTCAAAAGAGCAGAAACTGCCAAGTCAGAGTGATTTTCTTCAACAGCCCCTTCAAGTAAGTTGAAGTTAGGACTGCCCTGAAGAGGCAGGTAGAGGTTATTTACCAGCAGGGACTTATACTTGATTTATTTTTCTTGCCAGTAGTTTTGTGTTTCATACAATGTAGTAGCTTGCAAGTCTAAGCTTATTCAAATGCTGACAAAGCTGGCTGGTCTTTTGGTTGAAAAGGGGCAATAAATGCTTGAAGTTTCTTGAAGTATGTTGAAGACACACTGAAATAGTTTGCATATTTTCCCTTTAGATTCCGGTCATAGCCAGTAGTCATGTGCAGAAGAACAGCTAGTTTCTTTCCTAGATAGTGTTTTCATCTTCATGATCCTTACACCAAAGACTGTATCTCAAGCTTTGGTAGTTGTGGTTAAATGAGCCTTAAATTCAGTCACTGTGCTTGCGTGTCTTGTGACTTTTGCTTTTAAATGTTTCCTTACCACAAACAAGAATTCCTAAAAGACTGACTGACTGGTCAAGACACTTTAGTCCCTAAATTATTCTGAGATTTACTTGGATATGCTGAGGGTGTGAGTTTTAGTGAAACCAAACATTTACATTTTGATATTTTCAAAACCTTTTGTCTGTTTTGTCTCTTTGCAAGGCTGCTGCTTCATCAATGGTGCTGCATGGTTCAAACACTTCCCTAGCATCTGCTGATCATGCTCTTTCTGGCTCTGAAACTGAAGACTTGGTGACGCCACAGGTACCATACCCTGGCATTCAGATCTGTGTGACGGCCCTAACAGAAAGCTCAGCTGGGGCCCTTCTGAATAACTGTACTGGAACAACATACAAGTAACAGCAGTAGTACAGCCTACAGTCTGGAATACTCAAGATGGGTGGCAAATTCTTGCTAATACTGCATGAATGCAAAGTGAACAGTCTGCTTCTTGACACAGGAAGGGTGTGGGATGAGAAGTGCTCACTAAAAAGTGTGGCACACATTTTTGTGGGAACATGGGAGCAGCATAAATACTTGCTTTGATTACAGTGTAGAATATTCCCTCCAATGGTGACAGAGAGGTTGCATAATTTGAGATGGGTATTGTCATGAAATAGTAGTGTCTGTGTATAACCTGAAGACTGAGATATTCTCTCAAACACTAACTGGAGAAATACTGGGAATCTCACTTCCTGATGTTCTGCTAAGACCTAAAACTTTGCTTGCTTAATTGTACTTATGTGCAGCTAAACATTCAAATAACATTCAAATAGTGTTTGGAGCTGAACGTTTCACTTTATGCATTGTCTTAAAGATCTCCCGTGAATTGTGTTCAAGAACACAGCTGGCTCTTTCCTGTGGGACTCTATAATTCAGAGTGTGTAGGTTATAATGGGAAATGTTCTTGCTTTTTACATTTGTTTTGCTCATGTACATGTTATCAGCATACTGTGTATGTTGAGCACTAACTCTATTTCTTAATATACTATATACTGATAGGGCTATTAGTCTTATGACCTCTCAAATCAGCAGTTTTGTCCCAATTATTGACACTTTCTATCACTTCTACAGTGCCATGAGACCCCTTGTGCTGACAAGAATTGAATTCTGCTATTGAATTTGAGTCCTGTGCTGTGCTACAAAGTGGGATATCTGATTTTTTTGTAGAATGCAAACTTATTGTTTGGAATGAGGGTTGCTTGTGCCCAGCCTATATCTAGTCCCTTCAGATTGAAGTCTAGTGTCTGTCTTTCTTTTCCAGGGAAAGCAGTAGTTAAGTTTTGGTCCCAGCAGAAGCAGGGAATATGCTCCATGGTGGCAGTGCTCTCCTGGTGAGCAAGTATACCTCAGTGCTGTCTGAGGCACTGTGATGTGCGCATGGTGAGCACAGGGCTGGTAGTCTTTAGCCCTAGGCTCTGTATTTAAGCATTAAGCAACTCCTATATGTAGCATTACAAGTGTGAGCTAACTATAGGACACACAGGCTTTGCAAAGCCTTGTTCAACAGAGCTTACCAGTATCTTTCCATTTAATTCAGTGAGACAGGCGTGTTTCAGACTTCACTCTAAGTGCTTGAAGCAATCTACTGTTCTTAAAATGATCTGACTTTGCAGCGCTAGTTGTGCAACCAGTTGTGTAAGAAGAGTAATCTAAATCTGAATCTCTAAAGCTAATTACTTGAAGCTTTGGTTAAGATGACTGTTTAGTGCTTTGGAATTAATGTTTGTCCTGGTCTTTCAAAATCCATTTGTTTCAACTTTAGCACTGGTGTTTCATAGCTTTACCAGAACTCTGTAGTTCTACTCATAATAGCAGGTGCATTATGGCTTCTTCTAGGCATCAACATCACTTTCTCAAGAGAATGAGAAATATACTTCCCAGCCTCTGTATCAGACAAGTTCACGTATTTCTGAGCCACTGATACCTAAAAAGATTGAAATTGCCCAGGTGAGCCATCATGAGTAAGGTAAATATTTAAGTTGCTGAAATGGTAAGGCTCTAGACCATGTCCCTTTTGACTCTTGTTTTGTGTAAATATTGGTGTTCTAAATCAACACTTCATTTTACCATCTGCTCAACTGAGGCCTAATGCTGGTTAATACTTTGTCTGGACAACTCAGCATTGTTTCTAATCTAAAACATAATTAAGTCGGAAAGGGGAAAAAAAATCAGATCCCCTATATTTCCCAAGTTCCTCCAGAAAAGAGAAGTAATTTCTAATATCAGCCAAAGAATCTTCTTTTACTAAATGGAACAGAAAGCATTCTGTGTGTCCTTAGTGGTAGGGAAAAATACCTAATGTCTCTTTATTGTGATATTATTCCAAAGAATGGTATGTATAGTAGCTCATAGGCACATTTCACTTAATCAGCAGAGACTGCAATAGAAGTACTGTTTGCTGAGGATGCACAGCAAGATTTGAAATTGTAAGCAAAAGCTATTTTGTAGCTCTGCTATGTCCAAATGTCATCCTGTAGAAACTGCTGACTTCTGTCAGTCTAGGCTTTAGAACAAATTAACTGCTTCTGTTACTGCCTGATAATTATCAAGTGGCCTTTCATTACATTTGTTCTTCCCCCAGGCAACTATTCCCCTCCCAAGTGAGCCACAGTCGCCATTGCCTACTTCAAGCACTCCCATACCATCAGTGCCACCAGCACAAAGCTTTCAGTCTCCTCCAGCAAGCAGCAGCTCTGTCACAATAACAGCAGCTCCCTTTCAGGCTATGCAGACTGTAAGTATGCAGCACACAAAACTGACAGCTATGTGAGTAACTTGGGACTAACACTGAAGAGCTGGCTCCTCTTGGAACAGTACAGAACTTGATAGGTCATTTTGTTTTAACAGTAAAATCTAGATCAGTCCTCTGAATCTCTTCAGAACTTCAAACAGATAATCTAAGAACAAAGATCCTGGTTTTGCTCTGTATAGTGCTAAAAAAAAACAAACCTGGGATATCTTAGTAGCCTTAAGGAACTAAGAGGGAGAAGTTAGGCCTGAAAACAGCAGATGGGCAGCGGTGCCCTACAGTAGGGTGAACTGCACTTACGCTGTTCTTGGGAAAAGATTTCTAATACAACAGACTTTGTTGGAGAACGGGAATCCTGAATATAGATATTAAGCCAAAATGCTCTCAGAAGCCCGAGTTTGTCTTGCTATACTGTTTGCTTCAGTGGGGTAAAATTCAGTCCACTGGAATCATGGAAAATGTGTTCTTAGAAAACTGGTGTTGCTCATTATCCTATGTTGTTAACAAGTAGTCATTGTACATATCTAGGAAATATACCACACAGTCTGAGATGTTCACTGCAAATATAGACCATCAGTAATGGTATACAGCCTGCAAAAATAGTATCAAATGTTGCTACTTCCTGGTAATCCACAGTGCAGGCTTAGAGAGGATCAGAGGAAGGGTCTTCATCAAGTACAGGGAAGGCAACATTATTATATCCTCTGGTACATTCTTCAGAAGATGATAGAAACATTGATTTAATATTTTTCTCAAAAGCAAGCTTTAGAGTCTCTGAAGGCATTCTCCATTTTTAACAGAAGTACCAGTGTGGTTCACAACTTTCTGGCCTCTGCCTTGCAGTACTGAGATGTATGTGATAGGAGCTGGTGGAGGAAGGTATCTAATAGCCTTTCAAATCACAAGAGTTAACAACTAGAACTTGTGGTTTTTACTACAGACCACGCATCCTGGTGTGGTCTGTAGAAAAATCACTGCATTGACTTTTTTTGCTTGGTTTTCTATATTTGTAGAAGAGGTTAAAGTCAAATTTACCTCAGAGGCATGGAATTGTGATACACATTACAAATGAAGCAACTCATGGTAGGGAGGTGGTTTTTTTTCAAAGCTGGATGTGTTTAAATTATGCTAAGTGGTTGGGTGGTAATTTTTTCCTGAAAGTGGAGAAGTGGCAGCATGCTGTGATTAAGGAATCCAGAATCTTTTGGGGACCCAGTTTATAAGACAAGCATCTGTCATGGCATAAATACTGAGTCCTGGTCTCAGTCATTCTGGTTATGTTTGAACTTGCTGTCTGTGTTCAGAGTACTTTGATCATAATACCACTGAAAGTTCACTTGAGCTATTACCATGTTTTCAGGATGTTAAATGTCTGAGATTGCTCTTGGGATTTTTGGGGAAACCTGGCAAACATCTGTCACTAAGTCCCAAGGATGTTCATTCCTCTTGTAGTGGTAGAAATCTTGAACTTTGCAGTGCAGGGTTTTCTTCTTCCCTACATTGCTTAGATTCTCATTGCTGCCAGGAGAGCACAGCCATTGGACTCGAGTAGATAAGCCAGGATGATTCCCTGCCAAATAGTGCTATCACAGTGACAGTAATGGAAGTAACTGATTACAGGTCCTCAAACATCCCATTGCTGCTATTGTGCTTATGGAAGCTTAAAGGCAGGCTTGACCTGTAGCCCTAGTCCTTGATTTGAATTCCACCTGTAACCCTCACTGCAGGAAAAAGCAGACCACTTGCTACAAATTCTTTAGGGTGTGGGTGTTGTCTGCCTTTTCAAATTCCTTTTAGGAAAAGGATAGCTTTGGATCGCTTTATTAACCAGATGAAGTGATCAAAAATTAAAAATAAAACAAATCAGTTAGTTTTACTTTACAATGGTTCAAAATTTATGTTCCACACCTCAGTATCACGAGGCATTACAACTGCCTCTTAGAGGCAATACTGGGTTTTTGACCCTGGTAAAAGTATTCTTTTTGTGGTTTTTTAATTAAAAGGGCATCTGCAAATGGCAAGAACTGTCAAGCTGTGAAGCTGTTTCTTGCATCATCTAGCTGTGGCTTTTGCCCAAGTCTGTCTTCAGAGAGTTTATAGTCCTGTTAGATACACTTGGAGACTCAGTACCAGTACTGCTGACAGCTCTTTATGTGAAATTTAGATCCTTTTAATCAAAACCGACTTTGCCTATCTGATGTTGATGCTAGTTGTCACTTTTGACAGCATTATTTCTGGTAATTGTGTTATTGGCTATAAAGTAATCCAGTCACTGGAGTGACTGAAGTCTGCGTTATTAGATTTAACTAGCAGTAATATCTGCTCATCATTGTACTGCCCAGGCTATAACATTTGAATGACAAGCCTTGCTTAGGTTAAGTGTTTACTCTTGGAGATTGTTAAATGAGTAGGAAAGATGAAGCTCCATTTACTGAAGGGGCAAATGATGTCTAATATGGTGTTTGAGTGGATAGCAGTGTTACATCAGGTTCCAAGACATGCAGAAAGACCCAGATTCTTCCTAAATGTGAATATCACATCTCAGAATAGGCTGTCCCAGCTTCTGCTTGGGCTGTAGGACAGGTAGTCAGTGGATTTCACAGAGGATTTCCCATACAAGGAAAATAGCTTCTTGTATGGTAATTGTTCTGCTGACAGAGTACAGTAGCTATGGTCAATCAAGCTGTTCCTTGGGTGGTAGCTCCATAAACAGGTGTTCTGTAAGTTTACTGAGAGGGGAAAGGATGGGTTGATGTATGATGTTTTTGGTTATTTCTGAGAAACAGCTGGTGTTCTAGAAATATGCTAAAAAGCATATGGATGTGTTCTAGAAATATGCTAAAAAGCATATGGATTCAAACCACAGCATGGCAGGGTGGTGCCATTAGGCAGAGATGTTAGCTGGCAGTGTTAAGCACCTATTTTCAAATATGTTGTAGGTATTTAAAGTGAATGCACCACTGCCTCCACGTAAAGACCAGGAAATTAAAGAGGATTCCTCATATTCAGCAGGATATAACCAGAGTTTCTCTACAGCAAGTACACAGACTCCTCCTCAATGCCAATTGCAATCTTCTCATGTTGCAGAACAAACCTCTCTTTCACAAGAATCTCTGTCTTCAGGTGAGAACTGCACTTGCATCTGTATTTCAAGTAGTGTTTCAATATGTTCAGTTTATAATAGTATTTAAATTCACTATCATGTGCTGTGAATACTTCTATCCCAGTGAAATTCTTAACAGGTGCTACATAAATGTCTAATATTAGGCATACATCAACTCTAATGTAGTTGATGCTATGTAAACCTAATTTCAAAACTGCTAGCAGGATGAAAGGCTGGTTCAAACTTGTTTCTGTAGTAGATGAACAGACTGTTGTCACTTACATGCCTGAATTTACTAGTAAGTGAGAAATTCAAATATGTGGTGATCCTTGCCAGTCAAACAATGATTTGCTTGGAATAGTAGCAATGATGAAATACTTTTATTTGGAACCACTAATTTGGTCTGAGTGCTGTCAGTGCTGGGAGTTGCTGAATGCTGAATAGGAAAGCTGGGATACGTTTTCAGTCTGACCTGAGAAATACTGAGCTAGTAAGTGGTCTCCAACCCAAACATGGCTTACTTGATGTTCAGGTGGTGCAAGAGGTGGGTTTGTATAGCTAACACTAAGTTTGACATGGAACTGGCCCCTAAGTGCCTTGAGGTTTTAGGATGAAAGAAAGTGACAAGTAGGGATCTATATTCATAAGGCCATCTAATGAAATGGCTCAAGGTCACTTACAACTGCTGTTGTTCTGCCAGAGTGATTGTCACAGGTCTTAGACTAGAAACAGGCTGATAGTGTGTGAAGTCAATGAGACATAAAGAACAGTGTAAGTGTAGCAGTCAGGAAAGCATGTTTAGCTTCAATGTTCCTTCTCATCACTGAAACTATAGGTGATAAGCCTTCTGGATTTTTTTTTTGTGGAAAATCAGAATTTTTTATTAGCCTTGTGCAATGGCTCTGCACGCACTTCACACAGGAGTTTATACTGTTGTTCTGGATCAATTTTAAGCTTTTTGGATTGAAATAAAGCATGATGTTGTGGAAATACATTCATGGTTGCAAGGTTTGTGTTTAAAGCCCACTCACCCTTGTGAGTGAAAAGCATTCTTGAGTACATTTTGCTTGGAGTTGGAAGGCCTAGTATATGGTAAGAATGTCTGTTGAAGAGACTGAACCCAAATATCTGCTCTCCATAGTTTTTGCTGTTTAGGTGTGATGGAGTTTGTCTTGCTCTGTTTCAAGGGATGTCAATACTGAGGTGACCTAGATTATCAGTGAAAATTCTTAATCAAATGTTACTTGCTTTTAACCTAGATTTGGTATTTTCATGCTGCTGGCAAGCTTGTTCTCACCTGTGCACCTGACTCCTGTTGAATGCATTAGGGGCTTGCACTCAGAGCCTGAGCTATCTACAGTAGATTTTAACAAGCACTACACTTTACAAAACAAAGGGAATAATCCAATCACTTAAATGAAGTAATGAAGGGACAGAAGAAGAGACTATTCAGAGCAGCTTAATTGGTCTCTGAATGTCCTAATATACTGCCCTTGTTTGTGTGTGTGGTAACTTAATGCAGTTATAAAAAGCTTTGACTTATTTGTGCCTTCTGTTTTAAGCAGTGAACTATCAACCTGATGGAGCTGTTCCTGTTAGCAATGGTAGCCTTGCCTTTTATCCAGCACAGGCTAATGTTATTCCCAGACCCCCTCAGCCTTACCTCAACAGTCGTGGGTCTGTCAGAGGGTCTGCTAGAGGTGGAAGGTCGCTGGCTAATTCGTACCGCCCCCCTGGTGGGTACAAAGGTATGTCTGTGTTTACTATCATCCTAAAGAAGATCTAATGTCCTGCCAGTAGAATGTGATTTAACAAAACACAGTATTAATTTCATGTTCTGTGTGTGAAACGTCTCGATAAGGGCAATGTGCAGAGAACGGGGCCCTCCGTTGTAGAATTTAAGGAAGTTCATTCTAACTTTTATTTGTGGTCCCTGTACTTGAGATGTCAGGCCAGCCAAATGGCAGAGCAATTTCATAGCTTGCCTAAATATGAAGATAGAAACTTTCACTAATGGTTATTAAATTACTCATATGGACTTTTCTGTTGGCAATTTCATTTGCTGCTCTGAACTTTTTACCAACTTAATTCTTTCTCTTGGCATCTTGCTGACAAACTGGGCAAGCCAGTTTCCTCTTCACATAGCACTTACTGTGTTTGTGCAAAATAAGGTTTTTTTTGCTTAGCACTGCTCACTTAATATTACCAGCAGAAACCAGGATGGGGGAGAGGCTCCCAGTGGTGAAGAGACCTTCTAGATAAATAACAAACTGAAGAGTTTTATGAGGAAGCAGAGCAGTTATTCTTTGGCTGCTACCTGAAGTACTGTAGAGAACTTCAGCAGACTTTAAGCAGTTACTAAATTAAGGTTGTTGGTAGCTACCAGCTGCAGGCTGTGGTCTATTCCCCTTTGAAGTGAATGGCACTTAGTCTGTGATAGGTGCTTCAGCTGGGCTGAGCCAGCTCAGTACCTTGTAGGAACATGTACCAGATGATGAGTTTTATAGTTCTGACTTAAGAGCAGTCCTGGGTTTGGTGGTGTCTGGTATGGAATTTCTTGCAGCTTTGCTTTGGTAGTTAAATAATAGCTTAAGTGGCAAAATACTATAGTAGCCCCTAAATGTACACCAGTAATAGCTCAGTGTATGTAACAGAAGAGTGTTTCTTAATCCCATTGCTGGATTTAGCAAGTTTTTCAGCTGTTCTGTGACATCCCATTAGTATCGCAGGCAATGGATAGGGCCTGATGTTAATATTTTTAAATACATGAAATGCATTTGTTATAGGAGTAGCAAGGTGCCTACTCAATTCCAAATTTAAGAATAGCTCTGTTACTGCATAACTTAATGAACAGTAAATAATACTGAATAATCCTCTTTATTTGAACAGGTTTTGATGCTTACAGAGGTTCACCATCATTAACTAATGGGAACTATGGCCAGCTACAGTTTCCTGGTAGAGATTATGCTGGAATGCCATATTCTCAGAGGGTAGGTATTGACTTTATTTCCAGTAGCCTTCCTGTACAGGAGCCAAATCTTCTAACATGGTAATTTTTCATTATCTTAACACGTGAACTATTACTTACAAGCTAGAGGCTAGTTTTGTTTCACAGAAAACCCTTTTGTGGAATGGTAGACAGCACCTGAGATAAGTCAGTTCAGACAGGTAACATCTCTGTATGACAGGTTGATTTTAGTCTGAAATGAATCTTTGAAATGCAAACAGATGGTAAATAACATATTGTTCGAGTCCAGTCTATTATTTTAAAAGAATTGGTTCACTAAAATGCCTCTGTAATGTAAAATAATGAACTCCTAAACAGACTGGCTGAGAATGTGGCTAGGCCAAAATACAAAAAATAATAAAAACTTAAGGAGGCAAAGGTTCCTGGTGTGAAGTGGGTCTGTCAGTGTCTTCTGTGCAGGCTCATGGACTTAAAACAGACTTGAGATTTAAGAGTATTGCTCAGTAACCTCAACTGTTCAGAAGCTAATTTGCTACAACTGGCATCAAAGATCTTTAATTTCATACAAGCTATTATAATAAGTAAATTTTCCATAAGTAAAGCTGTTTATCTTCATTTTGTTTCTGAACTGTCATTGTGTTTTAGAGATGGAATTCGTTGTGAAAAATTGTATTGCCTCAATTGAGTCCAGATTTGCTTATAGCCATCTTCCTAACACTTCTCTTTCAGGATGTTAATTACCAGCAGTGCTATAAACGAGGTGGGATAAGTAGTGGTCCTCGGGCAAATTCAAGAGGTAAGGCCAACATCAGACCTCTGGTCCAGTACATGCTTAGGCATTGCAGCTGGGGTGTTACTGGGAACAGTGTGAAAAGCAGAATAGGATCCCTCACCTAACATATTGAGCTTGGTGAAAGTCAACCAAGCTTAGCTCGAGGCTTGAGTGCTGTTCTTCCACAGCATTACACAGCAGAGGATTTAACTTCACTATTTTTAGTCTGGAGTCTTCATGTCAAAATTTTGACACAATGGTACCTTATTGAACTTCACAAATAGCCTGACTAGGGAAAAACAGCAGTTCCCTGTGTTCAGGGAAGAAGCACTGGGTTTCTCCCATTAAGTGTGTAGTCCTCCCTTATTCTGGGTAGGCTATCAGATCATGGAGACTTTGTAAAATAATTTTTTCTATGAAAATGTATTTGGTAATACAGGTGTTCTTTGTAATTCCATAGTGGAGTAAAAACCTAAAGAAATAAATAAGGCTAGTTGTGTCCAAGCATGAATAGCATGTGTTTTGAAGAGTTAGAAACAAGATTGTTTCTACTCTATGTGCTGGCAAAATATGGACTTCCAGTGCTACAGGTGAGAAGTGAGAGGAAGAGTAGCTGTAGATCACTATTTTAGAGACTAAAGAGAAATTATAGTGTATTGTAGAAGCTGTTTTAGGATAACGCAGGTCATATCCTAACTTGATGGACAGAATATATTTCAGAAGAGATATAAATAGGAGATGATGGTGAATTAACAGCTGATGAAAGTACTCATCAGCATTAGGATCTCACAGCAACTTCACTTATTTTAATGTCTGTCTTAAGGTGTTGTTTTCCAGTGGAAATAACAGTGGTTTGCAGCTTGACTGTGACTGCTCTAAATTTCTCAGATCTAATAAGGTTTTCATTCTAGACGCTTTTAACTTGGATATTTGGGAAGATTAACAGCTTTATTTTGGGGAGTGAGGTGCAGAAGACTTAAAAGCAACACTAGTTTGTCAGACTTAAAATATTCTAGCATCATAAGTTGACAAGGTCTATGAGAAATGCAACTGCAGAACAGTGTTGAGTAACATGAAGTGAAAATTGAGATCTTGAAGATAACTTGCCTCTTTGTTTTCAGCAATTACATTTTACTTCTTTTCAGAAGTTAGCATATGCTTTTTAAGTTGACATATACTAAAGCAAAAACTATTACAACCTGCTGCCCTCTCTGACTTGGAAGTATAAGTAATTGTTCATAGTTCAGTTATGTCTCATCCTGCTCAATGCAAGTGTGATAAATGTGAGCCAATTTCAAAGTTCTGTTTTCACTGGGGTCCTTTGACAATTTGCTGTGGCTCAAAGACCAATCTGCTGCAAAGCCTGTACACTTGCTGCTTAAGATTATGCCCACAGGCTTAAGGGTATCCTTCTGTTACAATACTTACCGCTGCTAATGGTTTCTAACAGCAGGGTGGAGCGACTCCTCTCAGGTGAGCAGCCCAGAACGGGACAATGAGACCTTTAACAGTGGGGACTCTGGGCAGGGAGACTCGCGCAGCATCACCCCTGTGGATGTGCCAGTGACCAGCCAGGCTGCCACCATCCTGCCGGTGCATGTCTACCCGCTGCCGCAGCAGATGAGGGTCGCCTTCTCCGCCGCTCGAACATCCAACCTGGCCCCTGGAACTCTAGACCAGCCCATTGTGTTTGACCTGCTGCTGAATAACCTTGGAGAAACTTTTGATATCCAGCTTGGTAGGTTCAACTGTCCAGTGAATGGTACCTATGTCTTCATCTTCCACATGCTGAAACTGGCTGTCAATGTCCCTCTGTATGTGAATCTCATGAAGAATGAAGAGGTCCTTGTGTCAGCGTATGCGAATGATGGGGCTCCTGACCACGAAACAGCCAGTAACCATGCGGTCCTGCAGCTGTTCCAGGGAGATCAGATCTGGCTACGGCTGCATCGGGGAGCCATCTATGGAAGTAGCTGGAAATACTCCACCTTTTCGGGATACCTCCTTTATCAGGACTAAAATCCAGTGCAATGTTTACAAATGAGCTGCTCCAAACACCTTGGTGAGGGGGGTGGGACTAGCTTTGCACTTATTACTGACTTTATAGAGGATATGTGGTTCCATTATTGGTGGGAAATGGTGGTCCTTGTTTTGCAAGGTGAAATCATGGAGTTAGGGTACTGAATCAGCACTAATTTGGCACTTTATCAGTTGTGATGTAGCCTTGCTAATAAAGCTGTGAATGTATATTGTTTGCACTTACCCTAAACTGTATTAATGTCCAGCTTACTACACTATTGATTGCCTCAAGTATGGGCTATTCACAATGCCTTGTTGTGCCTCAATAAAACAAGTTAATATGCATTTTAGTATTAATCTTGCCCGTGGTTTTAATTTTAAGACAAATCACTGACATTTTTCCTGATTTGGGGTGTACATGAATATTACACAGAACTGGTCTCCAAGTTTCAATAATTTAGGGTAATTTGTATTTAACTGGGATTGGCATTAAGCATGAACTGAAACATTCTCAAGAGTGTTACCTTGATCAAAATTAATTCAAGATTTAGCTACCTTTTTTCTTTCTAAAGGTCAAGAAATTACCAGAAAGGTCAAGAAATTACATGTGCAATGCTACATACTTCATTAGAACTACTTATTTTAAATCGATGCCCTGTCAAAATCTAGCATGGTCATCATAGCATCAGCCCTTCAGAAGTGAAGTAGTTGAAATGCTTAAACCTGCAAACAGTCACTCAAGGGGCTGGCTTATGCTGTTATTTAGCTCCAATATATTTTGAAGTTGAATTCAGCTTTATGAAGCATAAATGTGTATGGCTTTCCCCCTGCACGAGACTTGAATCAGATTTTAATACAGGTTATTTCCTCATTTCAGAGAACTGCTGAGGAACTCGGTATTTGTAGTTGAAGCCTGGTGCTTGCATTTTACATCAAACCTGACTACAAATGCAAGGAAGTTTCTGAAATCCCATTCTTAAAGCTCTTGGGCTTTTTGACCAGCCTCCAGCACCCCTGTGGCCTGAGAACTGAACAGCCATGATGTATGTCCTTGTCTAAGCTGCCGTGTCAAATACTATAAATAGTTTCAATGTTTAAAATGGTAATATGAACTAGTAAGAAGGTAGGTCAGTGGCTCTCCTTTCAAAAGCTTCAGTAAATTGTTTTAACAGTAGAAAGCACTTGATCTGAGTGTACTAAATTAGCCAGTGCACAAGCCTGACTGGTATATCTATGGCTGAAGCAGAACTATGCAGAGTGAAAGCAGCTGAGCTATTTGCTTATTTAAATAAAACTAAGAACCTAAACTGAACAAACTTCAGACCTGGTATAAAGCTGCTGTTTCTTGCTAAGTGGTTTCACAGCTCCCAACTTCAATTTGCCCTTGCTGTCATGCAGATGCCAAAGCAAGTCTGGCATGGCTTCATTAAGTTACTGGCATAAAGATCTTGATCTTGTTCCAAGCTCAGCTTTCTTTTTCATACAGATTTTGAGGGTGCTCATATTTCCAGTATGGGTTTAGCAAATTTTGAGAGAAGTTGAGGTAGGAAAAGCTTTGGGAAACCTTGTTTTTACCACTACAAAAATGTCAAGCCTTAACTATTGTACATTAAGCCTGTATTTTGTATTTTAAAACATGCTAGTTCTGACTTCAGGCAACAAAGAGGCTTATTTCTAGAACACACACACCACTGAATAAGTGGCAGTTCAACTAGATAAGAGGTAAATGTTCCAGTTTCAGAGCTGTATCTTGTTTAAGATGCATTTTTACATTCCTAGCTAAAAAGAGTACACAGTTACAGCCAGAATTGTGCAGGAAAGATGAAATAGAAAATTTAACTATACAATTCCTTGACCATAGGTTATGTAATGGGTGTTTAAAAAAAAAAAAAAAGTTTTTAGGCTTCAGCCTGAATCAGAATAATCTCTAGAGTAGTAGCTACTTTAAAAGAAAATGTCTGGCTTTGTCCTGCTACTTTAATTTGAAAAGAATACACAACTTGGAGAAGTCTCATCCCTTAGAATAACCAAAAAATATGGTTGACTTGTAGGTTTCACACATACAACTTTTTTAGCTAGAACTGTTGGTTTTCACTGTGTTTTTAGCCAGCTGTGAATGCAGGTTTTGCTAACCTCTGTTACCAAAAGGAGGGTAAGTACACTGAACAGGTACTGTCCTAAAGGTTTCAGACTGGAAGCAACTCAAAAGGCTGTAACTGAACCTTACATGCTAAGACAGTTTAAAAAAACACTACAGAAGACCAAGCCAAGAACCTTTTTTCCATACCCGTAGCTGGCCAAATCCACTGGTAGAAAATTGCTATTCTGATCTCCAAAATGCCTAAAAATGTCATGTCATATAATTTTTCCATGATGATAAATACTAGAGTAGGGATAGCTTGTTATGCTTCTACACTAATAATTGTTTTTGAAAGCTTCTCAAAGGACTTCAGAATATTTCAGTGCATTTTCTACTGACACGGTTTTAGTCTACTCAGTATGTCCAGACCAAGGACCTATTTCTTTGTTCTGCTTCTGGGCAAAGCATTTAACAGGTAAGTTTCACAATGGAAATACTTTACTGTGTAGTTTTCATGTAAATACTGTCTGACAGTGTAAGTTTTTACAGTTTTTACACAGTATTTACACTTCTTTTTCCTCAGTAACTGTTAAATGAAGTTGATTGAATCATTTCATTAGGAAAAATGCCTTCACTATGTAAGGATTATAATTTGGTCTAATTAAAACATACAAAAAGGCATCATCATTCTGCTGAATTTCCTATTGCTGTCTGCTGTGCAAATTGGATACCACCTAAATTTGCTCTGATTTACTTCTCTTGTGCAGCCTGCTGAAGATAAACTTGTGAGAAACACTATGTTTTCATAGGGAGTAAATTTCTGTGTTTCCTTCTCTTGACATCAGTGAAATATTTGAACTACCCTAAAATGGGTGGGTGTAATGGCTTGGCTGAGAGAGAGTGACTTTTAATCAAAGTAACTGGTATGGGGCTGTATTTGGATTTGTGACCAATGTAGCGTTGATAACTCAGGGATGTTTTAGTTCATGCTGAGCAGGCCTTGCACAGAGTCAAGGCATTTTCTGCCTCTCACACTGCCCCACCAGTGAGTGGGCTGGGGAGCACAAGGATTTGGGAGGGGTTAAAGCCAGGACAGCTGATCCCAGCTGACCCAAGGGATACCCCAGACCACATGATGATGATGATGCTGTACTTAGCAATACAAGCTGGGGGAAGGAGGAGGAGAGTGGGACATTTGAGTTACGGTGTCTGACATCCAAAGTCACTGTTACACATGACAGAGCCCCGCTTTCCTGGAAACGGCTGAACACCTGCCTGCCCATAGGAAGTGGTGAATGAATTCCTTGCTTGGCTTGAGTTTCTGCTTTACCTGTTAAACTGCCTGTATCTGAACCCCCAGGCTTTCTCACTTTGGCCTTTCCAGTTCTTTTCCCTGTCCCATTGGAGGGGAGTGGCTGTGGAGGGCTGAGCTGCCAGCTCAGGGGGGTTCAACTGTGACAAAAGCTTTCTTAGAGTTTTCAAAATTCTAATGGACTTGTGACTTTTGTGGGGTTTTTCCCAGGTCATGGGAGTGAGGGGAGACAATGAATATTCTGCCACCACTGCCATGGCTGACTTCCTGCAGCTAAGGAAACCTCCATCCTGCAGGCTGCAGTGGTGGTGCAGAACATCACTGCCCTGTCCTGCTGGTTAAATTTAGGTACCTCTTCCTCCCTGACTGCTTTGTTATCTACAGCTACTCCAACAAACCAGTCAGCAAGGGAGATGCTTTGGAATTTTAACTCTCATCTAGAGCTTGTGTCTGGAGGATTGGAATACGTTTATCTGCTAGCTCTTTATTAAAGCTATAAATGTCTTGTGAAGGATATGAAAAGTCTGTTCTGTAGTATAATTAGAGAGATGCAGCAACATAACCAGGCAAAAATGAATTAACCTTAGCTACACACTTGTTCACAAGTCTCTGATCAACTTAATTTTTGCCCAACTATAAACAATTCTATTAAGAATGCAAGAAACCTTATGCATTTGTATTTGCGGATTGAATGTTTCCTGGCAGTGTTGTACTTGAAAAAATAATATTGTGAAGTACTAATCTGGTTGGAAACTATTAGTTCACAGCTTTTCCACAGCTGGCACTGTCTACAGCTTTTGGGCCCTAGAGTAAGGTTGGAGATGTGGTTGGTATGGAATGAAGGCTTTATGCTAAGTACATATCCAATCACTTTAGTGATCGTTAGTTATCACTTAGTCATTAGTTCACTACAATGAAATAAAGCCTGCATTGAGAGCAGTGGTTTGCTTTTAGCCCGTAGCACATCACAGAGGAATGCTGTTTTCTTTCTCATGCTTTTTCAGGAGTCTCTGTTATTAAACACAGCTTACAACCAGGTGCTGTCCTGAAGGCACTTGGCTGGCATGAAAAGAGAGGGGTTGTTCCACGCCACAGAAAGTGTGCTATGTGCAGCTGAGACCTCACCAGAGTGCATTTCAAAGCCACCAAAAGTCAAAGGACTAATTGCAAGTAACTTGCAAGATGTAAGGCTTTTCAAGTTTCCCCCAAAGTTCTTGAATTTAATACAGTTATCTTGATGGCAACTCTGTAAAGAACCAGGTCTAATTTTTGTTCAGGTCAAACAGGTTACTCTGAAAATCCCTGGTTTCACAACTGAGTTTTAAAATAAGATTGTTTGTTCTAAATACTTTACAAAACTGTTGTTATAGCACACCTGGAAAGATGTGGAGCTTTGAAAAACCCACATCTTTGTTTTGCATTATCTCCCTATCTCCCTGATACTATCATTCTCTTTTTTTTTTTTTTTTTTTTCCTTACTTTCATACTGGTGCAACTTTGATTTAATTTGTTTTAGTTTTTTAATACCTCATTTGTCCCTTCACACTGGATCTTCTGTCACCAGCAGTTAGAGAGCTGACAGGAAAAATCTCTGAATTTTACCTCAGATTTTTCATTTGCAGAGTAGCAGAACAGATTTAAAAATCCAAACTCAACCATTCATTGTAAGTAGACGAAACCCCAAATATTAACAGAATCTTTGCTCTAACAAAAAGGCATATGAGTTCTTGCTTACAAGCAGTTACTTTCATCCTGAAGTTTATGAGGTCACATAAAAATATTTAAACTTATTTTTAGACTAACATAGTCACTGGTATCTATGAAGGTTCATGTTGTACAGAAAGAAGTATTGGACATCCAGAAAACCCAGGAAACAGGTAGACTACAATGCTTGCAACACTGAAAGTACCACTTTAAATATAGGTGGTAAGTGGCAATAAAATTAATTTTAGGAAGATGTTATGAAACCCTTTAAGGATATTCTGTTCTTTATTGGTGTGTTTTACATCACTAGCTCTACAGAAGTCCTTCAATAAATAAATTTAGTAACTTTTAAGCTCACCTACCACGGATGAATACACAGAAATGGGATGAAACAGAACTGCTCTGAAAGAGTCCATAACATGGTAATTTGGGAAAAGGGAATAGAGATACCCCACTACAAAGCCTTTAAAGCAATTTGGATTTGCTATGATATGGAATTCAAGATTTTTTAAGAGGGCAGTTTTCCCTGGACAATTTATTACCTTAATCAAAATGGGACAGCAACAAAGAATTACCACAGTTAATAATATATACACTAACATTTTACACTAACATTGTTTTTGTTTGAATTTTATGACTACTGAGCATACTCTCATCTGCTTTCAAGAAGAAAGGGAAAGGTCAATGGAAGTGCCTACAATTTCTTGCTAGATGCTGTAGAGCTGCATCCCAGGAGAAAGGAAAGATAGGGATCAGGTGTTCTGCAACACTTCAAAAGGTGATGAAAACCACAAGAGAGCACACCATCTCCCCGCGCCAGGTAGGTGCAATGTATTGTGACAGCTGGATTCCTTTTTAATTAGAGGCAAAGTTGCTAAGGGACATTTTAAAAATTATTAGTAAATCACTATAGTGCCAGCTGCTTTAACGTTTTGGTTTATACTGCAATTACAGTGAACAAATGACATATTGTCCAACTGTATTATTAAGACACCTATGTAATGGGATGATTTTGTAATTGCTGTTGTGTTTCACTCCTCCTGAGCACAGCAAATAGTCTTTCTGTTCTTCCGACCAGTTAGTCACACGTCTCTGGTTTGTATATATTATGTGAAACATCACCTGCAGAAGTAACCAAAGGATTTGGCTCACCAAAACCACATTAGTCAGAGGTTTTTCTGGTCTATTTACCTGGGAGTTACACCTCTGACAGGCATCTTTCTTACACCTGCACAGATGCTTAAATCTTCCTGTGGTTCACTAGCATGTTCTAGGATTTAAGGGGGGAAATAATAGGCAAGAGGTGGAGAATCAGGGTGGGGCAGGTGTTTGAAGTGTTCGAGGTGGTGGTTGTGTATTCCTGAAACCTCAGGGGTAAGCATCTCCCCCCCCTCCCCACACACAAACAGCATTAAGATAAGCAAACCCTTTTCAGGTTCTACTAATCTACATAATGATGCGGACAAGTACCACACAGAAACCGGCTCAGAAGCAGAGTGGGAATTACGATGTGCGACCCAACTGTGTGCTTTAGTAAACTCCTTGCAGCAAATATCTGTCCTCCTGGATGTTGTCAGTCGTTCTTGTGCAGGGCACATCCCTGAGGCGCCTGGAAAGGTGTGACCCGCGCCAGTTCTCCTCCATGGACCTGACCCCATCACCCCGTTCAGTCTCCGTGCTCTCACTCTTCATTCTTGTCCGAGCGACTCGCGGGATAACAAATACAGAGCGCCCAAGCCTGGCGTGAAAGCTGACAAGCTACTTAGAAAAACAGAGTAAACTATTAAGAAAGAAAAATGGGATTTTAAAATCCTAATTTAAAAATATTCCGTGCAGGGCGCGGCGGGATCCGCCCCCGTCGTTCCGTACAGCGACATGGCCGCCCCCATGGCGTCCCGGCCCGCACACCCCCACCCCCCGCGAGCCCTCCGGCGGACTCCTGTCCGTACAACAAGATGGCGGCCACCTCTCGCCGACCCCTTCCCGAAGCCAGAAGGCGGCGCCGCGGCCGTAAAGCAGCGCCCGTTTCCCGATATCCAGCTGTCGCAAACCGGTGAATGGCTGTGGAGAGGGGCCGGGGGGGGTGGGGGACGCGGGCCCGCGCTGGTGGCACGGGGGGGCGGCGGCGCTAGCGGCGGCTCCTCCGCGTCCTGCTGCCCCGGGAAAGCGCTGCCTGCCGGCGGGCGAAGGCCAAGATGGATCCTAACAGGATCATCCAGGCGCTGAAGGGCACCATAGACCCCAAGCTGCGCGTCGCCGCCGAGAACGAGCTCAACCAGGTGAGGGGGGACCCGCGGGCGGCCCGCCCCACGCGCGGCACGGGGGCGTCCGGCCCCGCCGGCAGGGGCGGGGGGCGACCGCGGCTCGGCGCCGGGACCGCCCGCCCGCAGCGGGGCCGGGGCCGGGGCCGGGGCCGGGCGGGTCGCTGCCCTCGCTCGGCGGTGACCGCCGCGCTGGGACTGCCGAGGCGCTCCCGAGTGCGGCAGCCCGGCACTTGGCCGGAGCGCTGCCGCTCGGCGCTGGAGGGGATGACATTGGTGTGGCCCTGCGCGGGTCGCGCCCTGGCGCTCACGGGACGGGCGGCGGTGACGCTCGGGGGCGCGCTCCGGCCCCTTCGGCGGCACGGCGAGTGCGAGTTGGAGGAAGGCGCCTCAGGTTTCGTGGGCAGTATGTCGTGGCATCCTGCAGTTAATCATAGAATTACAGAGTGTGCAGAGTTGGAAGGGACCCATCAGGATCATCGGGTCCAACTCCTGGCCCTGCTGCCCAGCTCCATCCCCAAGAATCCCACCAGGAGCCTGAGAGTGTTGTCCAAACACTTCTTGAGCTCTGTCAGGCTCGGTCGGTGCTGTGACCACTTCCCCGAGGAGCCTGATCCGGTGCCCAGCCACCCTCTGGGGGAAAAACCTTTTCCTAGAGCAGTGGCAGTATGCACTGAATGAAACTGTGACCCCAATCTTTGAACGTTTGAGAAAAGAGAAAGTTCCCTTACACAGCATTAATGAAACTTGAATTTCTATGCTTTGCTGGAATATTTCATCAATTCTCTTTGAGGACTTGGGATTTTTTTGGTTGTGTTGGTGTGTTAACAAAACAGTCAATGAGAATTGGTTGTCAGGAATTATGCTATTCAGGATTGGTCCTCCAGCTTAGTTTTATATTTAGGCAACTTAAAACTCCTTCTGAATTAGATATAGCTAATCCTTGCTTTAGCAGTTGGTAAATTCCTTTAGTAAATCAGTGGATTAAGTGCTGGACATTGAAAATGCTCTTGTGAATATTAAGATAAGGATGCAAGGCTTTTTTCCTGTTTTTTGGCATAGTTACTTTAAAAATGCATCAGTATCTGTTTTTATCCCTACTGTTAAGGGCTGAGAGGGAAATGACAAATATTTGTCAGCAGCCTGTTGCACAGCAGTCTAAACAACAATACAAACTACTGCTGCTACAGTGTTCTGTTCAGAACAAAGAGGCAGCTCCTGGGTTCCTGGGTCCTGCTCCTAATGCTGTCATCACCAGTATGTACTGTGAAGCTCAGGAACAGTCTTGAAAGCATTTTAAGACTGACAGCTGTAAAATGTTCTAAGTTTAAGTGATGGACAGTGCAATTCTCATGAAAGACGCGGGTTTTAGACTCAAGAGTGCAAGCAGATTTACTGAGAACAGGTTGAGATACAGCATTTTCTTTTAAAATACTTGCTGCATTTTCTTTTTTTGAACTATTATGAAGAATGAATCCTGGAATCTAGACATACCTATTTTTGTGCAGGCTTCCTGTTACTAGGTGCAGCCTGATGTATCTGCCATAATGTGCTGATCAAGTGCTGGGTTTGACATGACTCTGGATGAGAGAAACAAAACGTTGCTCAACATGGGACTTTTGACATCTTGAAGCTTTTTAGTGCTTTTGAAGCAGGGCTTCAAAGCGACGTGTCAGACTCCCCTCCTGTGCATCTGGTGGTAGTGTTGACGTGTCCCTGTGTTCCTGCAAGGGCTGGACTCCAGGTACTGTTCTAGCATTTATCTTGTTTCAGCAAAGGGACCAATCCACCACGCAAACAGGAAATCCTCTGTCAATAAGTGGTGATGGAGCCCTTGGCTGAGCAGCTTGGGGATCAAGCTGTTCTGTGTCATACAGGGATGCTGCTCTTGAGACAGGTTCAGGGTTGTTGAGGTAAAACTTGCCTGTGTTGGCTCATCTGCAGTGTACACTGGCATTCAGCTTTGAGTCCAGGTAGTGCCATGAGCTTCCCGGACACTGCAGATCCTACTAGTGCACCAAGACAGTGCTTGTCTGTAGGCACCTCAGTGCTGTACCAGTACAGAGTCCTTTAGAGCAATATCCAAATAGTCCTGACTCCAGTTTGCTTACAGTGTAGAGCATGGGGAATAGAGTTTACATGAATGAAAGCTTTTCTACGTGTAAGAAATCCCAACATGTTTGAAAATGCTTCTTTGTCCTCTGTATGTTCCTGTACCTTTGTCCTTTTTGAGGCTCTTAGAAGGCTGCTTGTGAATTTTCTTCCTCTTGCAGTTAGAAACAAGTGTTGGTTTTTAGCCAAAATTGGTTTATGGTCCATTTATATCCAGTTGTGCCAATCTTACTTCAGGTTTCTTGGTACCCTCTCTGACAGCTTTGTCAAAGGCTGATCCCCCTAGAAGCCTGTTTTTCTAGCCTCAGCAGGCTATATTTCCTTTGCCATATCATAAAACTGAATTTATGAAATCTAGTAATAGGAGCACAGCTCTTCTCCGTGCCAGTTTCCCTTTGAAATAATCCTTCTTGCGGAGTCTGGTCATTTGTGTTTGCAGCGTTCCAGAAAGTCTTGTGCTCAAAGCTGCTAATACCTCATTAAATACTAAACCTACAATTATCTTCTTTGTATCCAACATCTACATGTTTCTTATCACTCAATATACCAAAGTCCTTTGATCCTTGTATTCTGTTGTTGTTCTTCACTCACAAACCTCAAGTTTTTAGGAGAAGAGCTGTCATCCTTGAGTACCTGACCGTGTGCTTTGGCCTCTTACCAAACTCCATTTTTGTTGGTGCAGTTCCACAGATCATTCAGTTCTTAGTAGGATTTTTCTGGTCTTTCTCCTTGGTTGATGCTATTTTGAAATCATTAACAAATTTCACTTCTCTCTGTGATCTGAACACAACTGTAAGTGTGGGATTTATTTGAAATCTGATTCTTGCTAAACTAGAGCAGTTTCCTGCCAAGTCAGTGTCTGTCTCATGTGATTGCTGCCATTTCCCTCTTAGCATCTTGGGTTTCTAAGTGTACATATCTTTCCTTCCCCCTCTTTTTCTTTTGTCTTCCTGCCCTGCCTTTTTTTAGTTCGGCTCTGTACTGTAATTAGAGTGCACTTGATGATGATATTTATCACTCACACTGTACTTAGTAGAATAGTTGGTTATCATACCAAGAAACAGACTCAGTTTCTGTGCATCATTTGTCAGTGTCTGTTCCAGGCTGTTACTCCTGTTACATCTGTCTCTTGGGCTTCAAGGACTTTTGTTGGGTTCATTTATGTATTTATACTATTGTTAGATACTGCTTTCATGTGCCAGTTCTTGAAGTGCTGTGAAATATACTTTACTGAACGCACAGAGTCATCCTAATTCCAGTTCAGATAGGATTCCCATACAGTTTTTCTGCATTCATCTTCAGTGGCCCAGCATGCTGTAAAACATTCCTTTGGCCTGTAGCAAAGGAGAAATCAAGAACTCAATTGCAGAAATACAGTTGGGCTTTTTAAATATTGAGTAGGAGTTACATAATTTGGCTTTGACAGCAACTGAGTAGCAGTGCTGGAAGAAGTGTGAAAAGATTACCCAAAAGCAGAAGAATCCAGAATAAAGTTTGGCTTCCTTCCATATCTTTCCACATCTTTGTTGAGCTGGCTGGTATAGTAGGCAGGGATCTTAAGGCTGCTCTGTAAGTGCCAGTGAGCACTTCATGATACCTAGAGGGAGAAATCCGAGACCAATTTGATGAGGAAGTTGACTTGGATAATTAAAGTTTGTGTGGAAAGTGAAGTTTCTTTGGTACTGTTTGAATTTGGCAGCAGAACCCATACAAGAAAGAAATTCAGGTGGGTTCTTACACAAGCTTATTTTCACTCTGTGTGAAAGTGTGTTTTCCCTCCGTACATAGTATCTTTGCATATAGGCAGGGGAAGAAAAAAGTGTCTTTTGAAGTTCTGGTTTGTTTTAATAACTGTCTCTGACTGACAGTGAAAAAACAAGAGTGAAAATGCTGTTAACAACTGCAGAAATACTCCTAAGTTTGCCAGTGGAATTTCTAAGTATACATTTTCAGTACACAGAAACAGAAAATTAGACTTGGTAAACCAGGTAGCTGAGCATTTGGATCAGATGTATATAAGCCTTGAAATTATCTTTGTAAAAAGTTCATTTCTCATTAATTCAAGGTACAGATTTCTTCTGTGCGTTTGTTTTTGCAAACGAAGATGCAGTGCCTTGTTTTTTCAGTAATTTTTATGTGCCATACTTGTATTCAGAGGTATAAAAATGATGTTTACTACTGGTGGAGAAGGATGATCTGGGCTTGCAGAATGTGAAGGAAGGCTTCCAGATTTCCCATATCCATTGTCCTGGAGTGTCCTGATGTTTGGCAGGGGAAGAAGCACATTCCAGTGCCATTCTGCACTTGGGCACTGTGGTTGCTGTCAGTACAGTAGGAAGGTTACTGACTCTTGTGGTTCTGGAGCAGTTATGGTTTTTGAATGTGACAGCCAGCAAGACACAAGAATAATGCTTCAAGAAATGAGTTTAGCAGTGTATGATGTGTGAGAACCTGGGAGCCAAATATGAACATTAGTTGTGAGAAGTACTTGCTTCAGTCAGATCCATTTGGGGAGATTTTAATGTATTTTTTGCTACTTACCTCTCCTTGTATTCTGGCCCTTTACAAGTGATGGTCTTCATCTTGATGTTTTTCAGTGGCCCCTCTGAGGCTCACTTGTCTGTCATGTGTTCTGTACCTAGTCAAATGGAAGAGGAGATGGGCAGAAAAGGGTGTGTTCTCTGCTCTTTTGTCGCCTGGAGCTGTGATGGTGACGCAGGGAAGGATACATCAGGCCAAAGGTGAAGGAGCAGAGTGCAAAAAGCTGTGCAGCTGCAGTGCACAGATCCTGAGAGAGTAGACACAGTTGGAACAACGTGCATGGGTCATATGCATCTCTTCTCCACTGCTGTAAATTTACCCAATTATGCCTTCCCAATGCTGTATGCCTCTCCTAGTGTAGCTGGTAGCCTTGCACACTGTTGTATCCCATCCTCTTAATCCCAGCGGAAATTGAGATTCTCTTCTAAGATAAATGCTCTGATCTGGGATTCGTACAAGAACAGCCTGAATGTGTTTTCCACAGCTTTAAAATAATTGCTCTTTGTAGGTACTCAGTGAAAGTTGGCTTTTCAGAAACTTTCACTTTCTCTTTCAAAATAAACATCTACTGCAGTGGATCAGCACTTTCACAAGAAGTTTTACCAGATCCCAGCAATGTGGGTTCAAGGCAGTGTAATTATTCACCAAGTGCACAAAGCACCGTGCTGTGCTGTGGGAGTTGTGCTGAAGGTCTATTTCAGCCATCTGGTGCCTCCCTGCGGCTCCTGGGCACGGCTCTTCCAAATCAGCAGATAGTTTTGTGTTCCTTCTGTGGCACTGACAGTATTCCTGCTCTCCTTTTGTTAAGGTGCAGCTGCAGTGATATAAAGAACTGTCTTGTTGAACTCTTCCAGCTCCAAGGTCTCTTCCATGTCCATTTCCATGTCACAGTATACACCTGACAACTGCTCTGCACCTGCTCCTGTGATAGGTCCAGCTTTGTTTGCTGCTGTCCGGAGCAACGCAGGGAAGTGACACATCCCAAGATCACAATTAGTGTGACAACTGAACAGAGGAGAATGTGCTGGTATAGGAAAAATGTTGCTGCATGCGGCTTTTTAAAAAGTCCTCTGTTCTAAAAACTGCAAGCAGCATGTAGTTTTCCTGACCCGGGTTTGTTGCTGCACAAATGAGCAGGATGTAATTTGAGCTTCACAAATACAGCAGAATCGTGTGTCTTGTTTCTAACGTGGGCTCACAGTCTCTGTTGATTTCTACAGTCTTCTTGTTTCTGATAACGAGTAGTAAACAGAGCTATGTAAAAATGTAAATTATGGGCACGACAATAGAAGGGAACAGAAGGATTTAGTGGGCCTGGCGATCTCTGCAGGGGTGGTGGTGTGTGAAGTGTAAAGACACGCACGTAGCGCTGTGCTGGTGGGGACGAGACCCCCTCGGGGGCACCGTGCCTTCCGCCTGCGGAACAGGGCTTTTGTCACTCTGGCTGCTTGCTGAGCGGATCTGGCACGGAGGCAAATAACCTTAGTTGTGTAGGTCCTGGCAAAACTTCAGGGAGAGCAGTTGTACACCAGCACAAGTAGTACTCATAAAGCGTCCTGAACTAGCAATGATTTTAATGTAGATTCAGTAAAAACTGTTAGGACAGGGAAAGGGAAATAATATTGTTAGCACTGTGTCCAGCCTAAATGTGGTACTGGTAGGATTGCAGCAGGACACCACCACCAACAAAACAACCCCCCAAAGCTGCATTTTTAATTGGTGTGTTTATAGTAGTAAAAGCTTTGTAGATTGGGTCTGAGAGCAGTGTACAGGCACTGTTGAGAACAAAAAGGATGGTTAGAGTTCACGCATGGTTTTGGGTTTCTGTGCTGCTGCGATTTCTCGTGCTTTCCTTATCTCTGTGTAACTTGGATGTTGAGTGCTGGAGGATGCTGCGGTCGACTGTGGCCCTGTCAGAACACACCAATGTTGTCCAGTAGTGACTGAAGGGCAAGCTTTGTACTCCAGGCTACTGGATTAAAAGGTGATCCTTGGAATCCAGTATGCTTCAACAAGTTCAGCATGTCTGTAGATAAATGGAGTTCCTGTGCTGGATGTTACAGCTTTTACTTTATTTGGAACATTTCTTAGGGATAATTAAAGTTTGTAGAGAAGGAAATTGCAGGAGAGTATGCTTTTGATTTGCCACTACTGCTTTTATCTCAGATCTCATATTGCTCTATAAACATCAAATGAGTCTCTGAGTTAGAATTACAGTATCATTATAGTGAATAAAATGAGGGCCAGAAAGTTAAATGATTTGGTGAAATTATTGAATGATAGCGTCGCGATGCAGCTGGGACACTTAGACATCATGAAAGCAGTGTAATTTCACCTTGTTATGGATATGGCAGATCAAGGAACTGGGGACATGAAGGGCAGAGAGTATCTTTTATTTCACAGCTTTTGAATGAGGCAGAGTTCTATAGGAGGATGTTCTATACTTGTGCTTTAAGTTCAACTCTGGGAGCAACCACAGGACTGCCAAGCATAATCTAGTGGGAAGAAATACTATAAAAGGTGAAATACAAAAAGCTGCTGCCATCTAGCCCCAAGAAACCTTTCTCTTTGAACATAAAACACATGGATCCAAGGGATGAAAGATCTGACCTACCAGTACTCATCTGCCAAGGCTTAGTAGTAACTGCACCATGCTGAGTCAGCGATTCTTCACTGGAGGAGCCCTGGTGGATGGCAGCAGGATAATGCTATCAGATTGTCACATCTTTTAAATCTGGTGTGCTTTGCTCAGAAGTTCACTGAGCATTGTTTTCTCTTTGAAATTCTTCAGCTGCATGGCTGATGTAGCGTTTGAAAAGTTCCCATGAAGGCTGTGGGTTTTGAAGTCTTATCTGCCTACACTTGATTTTGATTGAAAATGTTTGTCCCACTGTTTCCCCAGTTTTTATTGAGATGCACTATACATCTAGTTTGCTAAAAGATAATTGTATATGGCTAGTGCAGATGCTGTTTACACTTGAAAACAACTGAAAACACTTGAAAACAATTCTAAATGATGTTTTAAAATCTCTTCACTATTGCTGTTCTACCACAAACTATTTTGCTAATAAATGGCATGTGTTGGTGAAGCTTGTCAATGTCCATTTGACTTATAGGGCTAAGTTGAATAGTTCAAAGACAGATATCTAGTGCTTTTTGCTATGTATTCTTAGAATTATTTAAATATTCATTATCACTAATGTGTAATTGAGAACCTTTTCACAATCCTTATTCCGCCCATGTGCAATTACATGCTTTGCTTTTACAAGTAATTATTTGGATTTCTGCAGGTCTGGGTACATTCAAGTCCTGAAACCTTTCATACATCATGAGGAGGATGCAAAGCAGTGCGAAATCCATAGTTTGTATTCCTCATTCAGCATTTGCTAATAAAGTAGACTCACTTTAAACATAGTGACTTACTAACTGTGTTGTCTGTGTATTTCAGTCCTATAAGATCATCAACTTTGCTCCAAGTCTGCTGCAAATCATAGTATCCGATCAAGTTGAATTTCCGGTGCGTCAAGCAGGTGAGATGAAATCCCTTGTTCTGTTTTCTTTCAGTCAGTCTGTTCCTTGAACAGAGTCTTGAGCTGTTGCAATGTTAAGTCAGTTCAGGTTTGTTCTGGGGAGGAAATGAAAAGGATCTATCTTTGCTTTTTCTTTCCATTGTGAGGGTCTGATGAAACCATGGGTATAGGATAGATCCCTGCTTTGGCTTTCCCTGTGTGTATAGTGGTCCCTACTGGATTGCTGTGATACTGATAGGAAAAAAGCATTCTACTCAAAACTGGGAACCCTTAGGTATTATTTCTCCTGGTGGTGCAGAAGTAATGATGCCAAGACAAGTGCGAATTTAAAAATAGAAAAAGGTATCACATTTGAGTGCATGTTTCTGTATTTGAATCTCTTTTCTCTAGAAAAGTGAAAATTTCTGAAGAAGGGAAATCACTCCTTAATTCACAGATCAAGGGTAGCCACATGCATTTAGTCAGTATCTTGGTGACTTAAATAAGTAGATGTGAAGGAAGCTCACATCACTGATGAGTTGCACAGTTACGGTCTGAGCACGTCTGGAGGGATTGCTCAGCTCTGTGTGTGAGTTCAGGTATAGTGGTGCAGTTACTTTAGTGTATTCATTTGTGGAAGATCAGATTCCAAATTCTCATAATCCATTTTAACTGCTCCTGTGTAATATGTTTGTCAGATACAGAGACTGTTCAGGTCTTTCAGTAAATTAATTAATACTGTTTCATTCACAGCTTTGTTTTTATACTGTGGAACAGCATTTCCCATAGAAGCACTGTTGGGTTTTTTTTTGTACAGATCCCATTAATCCCCTGAGTGCTTTGGAGCGTGCTGACATATTCTGTTTGTCATGCTGGCCTTTATTTTTTCAAAGATAATCCAACTTTGAATGGTGTTGTTAGTCCATTCTGTGGTAAAGTTTGAGGCTTAATCTAAACTCCATAAGGTCATTTTTATAAATTAATCTCTCATTTCAGTACCATTCAGGGAAAAAAACAACTATGTAGAATGCAATTTAAAAAAATTTTTTTTTTTTACAGAATTGGGCTGTAAAATGGAAACACACATTTAAGTCGTATTTGCAAGCCAACAAATTTCTCTGGGAATTTTTTAAAAGCCAAAAATTTGTATAACAACAAGATCTATGGACAAAATAGATTAAAGTCTTGGGGGCTGGTCTTTCAGGACCTGTTTCTTGTCTGACTAGTCTGGCATGTCATAGACAAAGAGCTTTTTTTCCTCTTGCTCATATAAAATATTTTACAGACTACATGTTTTCATGCTTTGCAATTTCTTATCACCAAAATAAAGGATTGTACCCAAGGATATTTTATTTCTACTTTAAAACCCTAGCTAGTAATCATCCAAAACAGTGTCCAGGCATAAGAGTTTATTAAGAACATTCCTTTAATGCATCATACCATATTTCTTATGTTTCCTTAAGAACGCCTTTAGGCATTTTAGTACTCATGCATTAATGCATCAGTACTAAATTTTCTGTTGAAGATTAACTTTATTTTTCTTGTTTTTTACATGTGAGACAGAAGGGAACAATTCAAAGGTATCATGGGAAATCCTAATAGTGAAATAAAGCTTAGGGAATTCACAACAAACATTTCTGTCTGAATAGAAGGTAGGCCATGTGCCAGTTTCATACTGGGCATTTCCCCAAGCAGAGTGTCCCATCTGTGTGTGCAGTGATTTGTTTACACGAGCCTTCCAAAACTTCACTTACTGAGCTTGAGTCGTTGTTTTAGGAGTGAGTGAAAACACACATAAGTAGATTTTTGTTGGCTTGTTTAGAATGATGGGATATTATTTTCATATGGAAGACTGCTGCAGTAAAAATAGATGATAGATGCTGATGGAAGTATTATCCTGGTCTGTTCTGATCAAGTGCTTGAGCCTGATCTTGTGTGAGATCAGGAAAGAAATCATGTTTTTCTGATTCAGCTGTGCTCAGTGCCCATAATTGTTAAGAATTCAGGTGGTTTTCAGCTGCCTTTTCAACTCCTTGTTCTACTTTTAGCCATTCAACATGTTGAGCACTGGGCAAAGTGTAGAATTAAACTATTCTTTCCCTACTGTCTGTCCTTAGCTGCCATTTACCTGAAGAACATGGTGACCCAGTACTGGCCGGACCGTGAGCCGCCTCCTGGAGAAGCAGTTTTCCCGTTTAATATCCATGAAAATGATCGGCAGCAGATTCGGGATAACATTGTAGAAGGAATAATTCGTTCTCCTGACTTAGTGAGGTACCTTGCATTGCACAGAGATGTTTTTGTTGCACAGGTTTTCAGACCTGCCAGTCTGATGTTGTTAACATGAGAATTTTGATGTTTTGGAAGATGAGACAAGTACTTTTTTAGCCAAAGTAATAATAATCTATTTACACTTATTCATGTGTGTTTTTCAGAAAAGTAGTAACCTGTCAGTGAGCCCTGGGATGTGGTTTATCCTCTAAGGGTGTTGTTCAAAGTGTCTTCTAACACTTGATGTAGTAACAGCCTGTCTGTTTGACTGATTCCAGGCAGATAGTATATACAGGGCTGTCTGCAATATGGAATTAACCATTCAGGGAAATACTGTCCAAGATTCCACTTTTCTAATAGCCCTTTCCTTAATTACTTTATCAATTTTATATGCAACCCCAGTATTTAGCTATGTTCCAAGCGTTCTTGGTTTTAAGATATTAAAAGAATGAAGAATTGTGGTTCTCCTTTTGCTGGAAGAATAGTTAAGAATCACAGACATACTGCAGTTATGATTTTTCACCCCTTTAATTAAAGTGAGGCTGATAGGATGGGAACTGAGATTTTCTGCAGGCTTTGTTTTTTCATTGCTTAGCAGCACTAAAAGTATTTCTCCACAGGTTCTAGTTCAGTGCTGCTCAGCTTTCTTAGTCACACCTCAGTTTAGTCAATCAACAGTTCTGCCTTGCCTCCCCATTGTGAGTGGCATCTAAAAGTGTGTGGCAGGAGAGAAACAGTAAGATGTTGTTTAACTAATTGGCTCTGCCATATGCTTTGGAGGTTCTAGAAGGTCCCATGAAAATTGTAATTTCTTGAGGAGCCTGTGGCTTGGATCATAACACAGGCCACTATTCTTTAATGAAAATGTACGACTTTGTGTTTTTGTGTTTGCTTTCAGCTTGATAAGTAAGTATAAACATTCATTGTCAAAGCACAAAGCTAGCTGGTTCCATCAGCAAGTAATTCTTTATACGTGTGAAGAGGGAGGGAGAAAAGTAGCTAAAATTTTCTGAAATTAGTTTATTCTTTTAAGTTAAATCCAGTTGGATTTTTCTTGCTTTTCCTCTGCTACTTCCCAGAACTCTTTCAGTGCTGTCAAAATATGTTTGATGCTTATGACATAATATAGGAATTGTAGCCAATAAACCAAGATTTGGGATTTATCCTTTCATTTAAACACTATGCCATGACCTTATTCACTTACATTTTTTTCCCTCCCTGCACTAGAGCCCAGCTGACAATGTGCCTCCGTGCTATCATTAAACATGACTTCCCTGGCCATTGGACAGCTGTGGTAGACAAGATAGGATACTACCTGCAGTCTCCAAACAGTGGGAGCTGGCTTGGGAGCCTCCTGTGCCTCTATCAGCTGGTGAAGACTTACGAGTAAGTTCATGTCCATCAGTAGATGAGGAATTGGTACTTCCAGTCTAAGTTGATTACTGAAAATGACATTCTTAAGAGCACTGGCAGTTCTACAAGGGAATTCAGATAGAAAATGGGAATTAATAATTACCATCATCATCTTCCTTCCTGCAAATAAATGAAAAATATTCATCATCTTTGTATCATTAGTGAATTGAAAGCAGAGTTGCCAGCAATAATCTGTATGAATTTACTGCAGCCTTTTTCTTGAGACTTTATACTTTCAATCTGGCTGTAAAAAAAATCCTTGGTATTATAACTTTCTTTGTTTGAAGATACCCCAAATTCTATATGTATGAATGCAAATTATTTTCTGCTTTTATGTCATCAATACAGTGCTGTCATTGTCACATACTGCTATTGCATATTGTTACCTGTAGCATCTTCCTGGTAAGAAGTCTAAATCCACAAAGCATAAATTAGGAGCAGTGTAGTGGGGCTTATCACTCATAATTTTTTTTAATTGCCTATTATTAGAAACATATGTATAAACCACACAAAAGGAATGTAAATGGAGAAAGAGAGTCTTTTCCAAAGCAAGGAATTGTCTTTCCTTTTCAATGGCTGTTCTCTCCCATTTGTTTGGCACCCAACTTGGGTTTAGCATTGGTATGAACAGCTGGGAAATTCAAATCTCTGCTCCTGTGAGGTGACAATTCAGTAGTAAAGAACAGTAGTTCTTCCTCTCAATAACTGCCTTTGTGTAGGGCAATGTTTATTGCTTTCCATTTTTTTATTTATAGGTATTTTTAGTGAATTTGCACAAAGGGTTCAGATGGGGGTTAGACGAGGGGACAGTGAGTGAGTGAGTGCTGGATATTCTTTTTTTGTTTTTTTTAGGGCACCAAAATTAAATTGTTGGTGGGGAATAGGCATTAGAATCACCTGTGTGTAGATCCTAGACCAACATTTTTGTTTCCATTGCAGGTACAAAAAGGCAGAGGAACGAGATCCCCTCATAGCAGCCATGCAAATATTTTTGCCTCGGATTCAGCAGCAGATGATCCAGCTTCTGCCTGATAACTCCCATTACTCTGTACTGCTTCAGAAACAAATCTTAAAAATCTTCTATGCTCTTGTTCAGGTTGGTATCTGTGTAGAGGAAAACCAAACTTCTACTTTGCTGGGCACAGTGACCTCTTTCAGTACATTCAGAGGTGTGATTGAATAAGAATACCCTTTTGGATGGGAAAAGTCATGTACAATAAACAGCTGTTACAGAAATAGGATATTTATAGATTTTTTGAAGCTGGTCACATTATCACCCAGATTAAATTTTTAATGACTGTAGGGTGCTTCTGCGCATTGTGTCTGTGAGCTCACTAGAGAAGTGTTCCTATTTTTATAAAGTTGCACATAGCCTGATGCAAACTAGGTATCTGGACTGTGAGGTTGGCCTCTGAAAGTGTCAGTAATGAATACTGTAGTGTAATTGTCAAATGTTGCACTTCACTAGGAGGCATTTCTCACTACCTGCTGAAAATCTGGCAGATACTATGTATTAAGGCACATGCACTTCAGAGAGATGAGTTTGGCTTTTACTGAGATGAGTTTTGTGAAGGAGTACTTACAATCAGAAACCAAACCAGATCCTTCTTAAGGAACAGCCTGAAAATTCTTAGTGAGTGGTGAAAAGCTAAAATAGTTTGTTACTAAATGGATGGAGAATTAAAAAAATACCAAGATCCTATTTTTCTTTTCAATAACTTGCTGAATGTCATTACTTTTCTTTGGATTTTGAAGAAAAGTGAGGTTTATGTTAGTAAACTAGTTAGGTAGTATTAGTGAATCACAGAATGACTGGGTTGGAAGAGACTTCCAAGATCATTGAGTCCAGCCCATGCCCTGACACCTCAACTAAACCGTGGCACTGAGTGCCACATCCTATCTTTTTTTAAACACATCCAGGGATGGTGACTCCACCACCTCCCTGAGCAGACCACTTCAGTACTTTATCACTCTTTCCATAAAAAACTTCTTCCTAATATCCAACCTATATTCCGCTTGGTGCAGCTTAAGACTGTGTCCTCTAGTTCTGTCAGTAGTGAGTACATTTTGCTTGCTAAAATGCTATTAGCTTGCCCTAGCCCTGTAATACTGATACTGCTGTAATCCTAAGAAGTACCTGGGCTGTTGTGAAGAAGAAAAACAAAGACAGTTGGCAAGTTCTTAGACTGAGGAATTTTCCTCAAATTATGTGTGCTCAGAAATTCCTTTTCAAATTGTACCAAGAGAAGTGCAATTAGTGTTGATATGTAACCTGATTGGTTTTAATTTAACTTAAAACCTTATCTTCCTTAGAATGTAGTTCTAAGAATTAGAATTAGGCAGATTAGGCAGAAAGATCTGCCTTTTACAGAGAAAAATAGTATTTCATACCTGTGTTTTTTCCCTTATTGCAGTATGCATTGCCCCTCCAGTTGGTGAATAACCAGACTATGACTCAGTGGATGGAGATCTTCCGGACCATCATTGATAGAAATGTACCACTGGTGAGTTCTAGCTTTGTAAAGACCTCTGAAATTTGTGTGTTGGCATTTGAGTAACAGTCAGTGTAAAGATTTTCTAAGTGTTCTTTTCTTAAGATTCTTATCCTTGGATTTTTGAGCCAGAGTGATGTGGTATTCAAGTGTATTTGAGAATTTGCATTTTTTAAACATGCATAGTTCTGAAATTAAGGTACAGGCATTGTGCAGGTATTGCACATACACATTATACAGCCTAATCAAGATAACTGAAAATTCCTGAGTTTCATATAACCGTTAACAGAATCAAAGGTTTCGTCCATGCTCATATAATTGTTAACAGAATCAAAGCTTTAGTCCATGCCGTGTGTTTATATTAGTTTACTTAGCAAGGAATATTTAAAGCATAATTGCTTTTTAACGGATGACATATCTAATTTAAAATAAATGTATTTGTTTGTAGGAGACTTTGCAAATTGATGAAGATGATAGACCAGAGCTGGTGTGGTGGAAATGCAAGAAGTGGGCATTGCATATTGTAGCTCGTCTCTTTGAACGGTAACTGATTAAAAACTAGATTTGGGTTCATTACTTGGCATGCAAGTAGGGAAGACAGTTTGATCAATTTAACAGCTCCTGGTCACTGAAGAGGTTTTCCTGCTGCTGTCCTCTGCCTTGCACTGGCCCATTGCTGGTCTCAGCTCTTAGTGAAATGATTTGACTCCCTTAAGAAGGCAAGAAACTTGCCCCACAGGAAAAGTAAATCTATCTAACTACATATTTATTTTAATACACTTCAGCTACAAGTGTTTATATTCTCGAACACAAAGGCAGGGAAAGATTTGAAAAGAAATCCATAAACATGGAAGTTACAGAACTTGTGACAAAAAGCCATGTTTACTTGAGTATAATACCTTACCTTGGGATAATTTAAGAAAGGGAAAGTGAGGTGTTACACGGGAAAGGATGGCTTAGAAGGAACCTGTGGTAAATTTTTCCTTTGCTGATGCACCACTCATGGTCCTGTATGGTTAGGAAGTACTGTATTTTCCTGACACCACAGACTTCTCACAGTGTAAATATTTGTGTCTTTTTCCTTTTAAAGATATGGAAGTCCTGGAAATGTAACTAAAGAATACTTTGAATTCTCAGACTTCTTTTTAAAAACCTATGCTGTGGGCATACAACAGGTAAGCACAGTTCATTTTTTATGAATTGCATTATTTTGACTGAAGAAATGTATTACTTTTTAACAGTGTGCTTGTGTTGAGGTTCATTTATTGAACAAAAATGATGAGAGTCTGGCAGGTTTTCCTTGTAGTGACTGAGAAGTTCTTTAGAACTCAGTGCCATACAGCTGAGGTATAAATAACACAATTTTTCAGCAACTCAAAAAACACTGCAGAAAAATTCTCAGAAAAGGTGAGTGCTGCTAAAATGGTATTATTGTCGTGTATAAGCATTCTAGATACAACTGAGAGGAACACTTTTGGTGCAGAGGCCTCATTTCACAGAAAGGGTGTATTTTCAGGCCTGTCTTTCTCAAGTGCTGTTGCTGCAAACTTAGGCACACAAATCCAATGATACTGTTTTATTTCAGGAAGATACAGGCAGATTAGAAGATGTCTGGAGAACAGCAATGAACATTATTTTATTCCTGGAAAGCATATTTTGTGAAAATATAACCTAAATTCACAGTTTGCAAGGAAATTATTTTTGTTAGGAATGCTAATAATTTGTGTTTAAGATGGTGTGTGGAGACAGTTCAGTTCTGATAAAGTTGCTAAACAAAATTACTCCTCTTCATCCAGTCTGACAACAATAGTTTATCCATCAGGAAGAGCTAAGGAGGGGAATGGTTGTGGTAAGGCTGTAAATTAAATGAAGAGGGAAATAGCCTAATATCTTTTCTAAATTCCTTGCCATGTGTAACTCCTGAGCAGAAAAACAGACTCCCATGGGCAGTTATAATTTGAAATACTTAAAATTTGTCTGTTAAGGTATTAAACTATGTTGCAGAGGGGACAGTTTAGCTTTCAAGATAAATGTACTGGATGATCTGCACATTTCTTCAATTTCTGACTCTTAAATAGTGATTTGTCATTATTCCTTGCAGAGTTAGTAAGAATTCTGTTGTGAATATTACATGACTAAGCCTTTGTTACTTATTCATCAGCTGATAAGTGCTGACATTGTGCTAGAGTCTGTATAAGATATAGACAGTTCTTGTCCTTGGAACATTTCATATAAAAGACTTAACATCAAACTTAGTATTCCTAATGAAGGAGCTGTGTTCAAAATAAAATTTATTATAACGTTCTGAAGAATTTCAAAGCAGAATTGTTCTGCTGAAAGCATATGACTCAAAATTTTGTTATGCATTGCCTTTAACTTTTATTGTTATTCGTGTATGTTCCACTTCTTTACACTTACTAATAATTCACCTGCCATTGGTGCAGATTAGTAGCTTTGTACTTAGTAGCAGATTAGTAGCTTCTTTCTTAGTAGAGGAAACTTTTGTACCAAGGAAGCTTTGTGTGATAGAGTTTGTAATAGCATGCTAGGTGATACTATCTGATGGCTACAATAAGTAATTGAAGTTAAGGGGTTTGCAGCTCTTCTGATTCAGAGGCTTAGGTGACCCTATTTTTCTTTCCTGCTTTAGTATTTCTATTCTCTTCACTGTTCTTCCAAAGTAATTCGTCTTCTTTTGGGACCTGTCATTAAATATGAATGCAGACACCTCTTAGCAGGTATAGAAGCCACCAGTTTGAAAATCTCACTGTGCCTTTTCCTTACCTATTCCAGATTTTGCTAAAGCCTCTGTAAACTGTGAGCCTCTCACTATTGAAGTATATCTTTGGTTTATAATTGCAAGTGATCACATGGTAGGGCTAGTAGTAAAGGTGGACATCTGCATAAATGTTTGCAGGATTAGAACATTGATATTTAAATTATTTATGATTTTTGGATCAAAGGCATTATAATGATTTCTAATGCTAGAACATCTGCTGTAAAACTACTTTATCTGTTCATGTATATTCACTGAGGGAGTGCACTGCATGTTTATGCATGAGGCAGAATTTTCAGTCTTCATTTAAATTAGCAATTTGTCACTTTTTTAGGTTCTCTTAAGAATCTTAGACCAGTACAGGCAAAAAGACTATGTTGCACCACGTGTTCTTCAGCAAACGTTGAATTATCTAAACCAAGGGGTGATTCACTCTATCACATGGAAGCAAATGAAGCCACACATACAGGTCAGTGCTTAAAACCCAGTCATAAGCAATGCCTGTCATCAGAGGGATAAAAAATACCACCCCCCAGCCCCCCAAGTTTTGTGTTTTTAAAAAAGTTTTCGCTAATCATTCAGCAATTGATCCGGAAAATAAAATAGCATTTTTACACAAATGTGGTTGTGTTTTGCAATATATGACTACCTTTTATTGCAGATAATGTTAACTCAAGCAAAGATTCTGTTCCATAAGTTCTTTATTTGAATTTTTATAGTCTGCCAGAAAGTCATAGTGTTCTGGCTTTTATTAGTTACTGGTGTTCAGAATTGTCATAGATTTTTGATTGTAGTGCAAAGATAGTGCACAAAGAGAACATTCATCTAAGAGGAGCTAAACCCTCTTTTAAGGACATGTTTTATAAGTGAATTAAAGAGAAAATGAAAAGTGATCTTCCTGCTATTTTATTTTTTCATATCAAAAGATCCCCTTTGTACTTAGTTAATTCCATGACTTTAAAGGGGAAGGATTCTGAAATCCATTCTCATGTTAAGTATTGCATTGGTGAGATCCTTCTGCAGAATGTCATATTCTGCTGTGTACAGACTAGATCCTGAAGTGTATTTTGTGCATGGTAATGTAATATTATAAAGATAGATTGTATAATAACTGCTGCTGCCTGGGACTGTTTCAAAAGGAAAGTACCTGTGATACTGTGAATTTGTTTCTGGTAGACAAAATAAAGGAGTGCTGCTTAAAAGAATGTAACTCTCCAGAAAAATAAGTCTAATGAATTAGTGCATGGTGGAGGGCAGCTGTACTGGAATTGGATTTTATGTGTACTTATATGTATTTGGCTTTTCTAAAATTAGACTATAACAGAAGAGGTGATATTCTCTCTAATGTGCTACAAAGATGAGGATGAGGAGCTCTGGCAAGAGGATCCATATGAATATATCCGCATGAAATTTGGTAATTTGGTTTTATTTTTTGCTTTCATCATAACTGTACCCTGTAGTTCCAGGGATCAGCATGGCCACTGTAATGTCTCTACCTAAACAATGGGAAGAAGATAACTTTTTTCTTAAATCTCACCAATCTGTAGTTAAAAGCAGGTGATCAGGTGAGTTTGGGCTATGTGGCTGTTAGCTTTGATCTAAATGATTCTCTCAGTTTTTTTCTACTTCACTTGTGCTCAGAGCAGCCCAGACAGACTGGCTTGCTCCCTCGTTAGTGCCTGTTTCAGAATCCTGGCTTGCAGATGTGCCAGCTGTCTGCAGGTTCCTGCAGCTCTCACTTTGACCAGAAGAGGCCTGACTTACTCTTTCCCTGTTGAAAATTGTCAGTGCCTTCAGCGTTCTTCTGCCACTTATTACTACTCAATTGTAAGATAATTAGATATATATATTCCTTCAAAAGACACAGTGCAAAATCTTGGGAATAACACATAGGGCCATATTATGAATAATTACATTTATTAAAAGATTCATGTCATTGAAAAGGAGAAAGGTACTTTAAAAGTACAGCAATTTTAGTTGGAAAGCTCCTGTGGGCCAGGCACCACAGAGATACATATGCAGCATTTGGGAAATTTTAATTAGTTGATTTGGGATTAGTGTATGTGAAAACAGAATTTAAATATTCATAGAATAATTTAAAAGCTTGGAGAGTTGTTATGCAACAAGTTAATTACAATATAATGTTGATCACTAGGGTATAAATACATCCTTAATATTTGGTGTGTGATTACAGTTCTTTCTGTGTAAGTAGTGAATCTTATTTTTATGTGTAACTGAGGCAGTTAAATACAGATTCAGATTGTAACATGGAAGGCAAAAAAACCACTCAAAGTGCATTACACTCATGTAATCGAAGTACATTAAATGGAATTTTTTTGAGGCACTTTTTCATTTGGAACAAGAATTCCAGTGGTCTGGTTGTATTTTCTAATGATGTTTTATCTTAAAGTTTTTGGGAAAAGTTGGTGTGTAATTAGAGTCACATTTTAAGATCTTTTAGTTTGATTTAATTTGTGTCAGGATGTTTGGATTAGAACATGTTTGCAGCACAGATTTTTTTTTCAAGATATAAATTATACTATCATTATGAACAGCAGAGGTTTAGTTGAAATGAATGAAACTAAAAAACTTGAACTTTCAGCAGATTTAAAACTACTCCAGATCTAAGTAGATTTTATGTACAAAAAGTTTCCCATGAGGTTTTAATAAAATCAAGTAAAAAATGTGTACATGTGGTATACAGATGGTACTGAAGTGTATTGTTGTTCTTCCTATAGGGGTTTTAATTTAAAAAAGAGACAGGATTTTTCATCCCTTGTATATGGTCTTGAAAAAGCTAGTGAATAAATAGAATATTCTTAATTAAAGGAATGAAGAATGGCAGTGGATTTGGAAGGCAAGAAGTAAGGTGTGTGACATAAGCTTGGGTCTGACTCTTTAACCAGGAAGTGAAGACAATCATGTCAATAATTTTGAGGTTATATATTAATCCAGATTTTGTGATATCCCAAAACCAAGATGGTTTATAGAAAAATTATTATTCAGAAAAGAAATTTTTTATGCTCTTTTCTTCCCATTTTAGATGTATTTGAGGACTATGCATCCACAACAACAGCAGCACAGAATCTCCTTTACACTGCTGCAAAGAAGAGAAAAGAGGTATGATACTTCTTTTTAACTGGCTTTAAATTATTTGAGTTTTCCTTAATAAAGTTATTTTCTCTGTGTATTTGAAGATGCTACAGGAAGCTAGTCTTGAAAAATATACTTGTGCTACATAGTTTAATGTTTCCTGGCTCAATGCTATCAATTTGGGGAGAGTAAAAATATGGTGTGTATAAATACTAAGTGGATTCTTCTTGCAGATTTAAAATGCATCTGCCAGATACAAAATGGGTTGGAATAGATATAGGAATAGATTTTCCCAGGTTTACAAACAGCCTCTGTCACAGCTGTTCTCAGCATCACAAACTGTAGCAGGAGGGAAAGTGGATCTGGTCCTTATTAATTTTCACTGATGCTACTTAAAATCCTTCTTAACAGCAATGATGTTAGCAAGGACAAAACCCATTCCATAGAGTTATTCTTTAAATGAGGGCATAACTTTTCTGTAGATCTTCCTGTGTTTCCAGTTACCTGCACAAAAATACTCAAGCAAGCCCTAGAAAGTACAGTTGGCTAAAATGGCAAATGTTTTTCTAGGTTTCATTTTAACATCCAGTAATCATGGAGCTCCATTTCCAGATGGATTTTCAGAGGAGAACACAGTCTTTACATTAGGTGGAATGGGTAGAATATGACCTTTCTGCTTTTTTATTGTCAAAACAGTTCTTGTCCACTGATCTTCCTTCTCATTTTCATAATTTGTATTTAGACCATCGCAGTGGCATGTTGGAAAAGGACATAATGGGTGTGGAAATCACATTCAGCCGTTGGTTTTGCCAAGAAACTTTTCTAAGCCTAGTCAACTTTAGAAACTACTGCCAAAATCAATAGATCAAATTAAGTTTATGAGATTTTAGTCCAAGCTCTCCTTGAAAAGATATGTATATATTTTCATAGATATATGCACACACACATATATATTTATATTTATGTGTGAGACAAGCCAGAAAAGAAGAGAAAAAGTGGGTGAGGTGTTGTTTGAGCCTTTTGCCTTTTCATCACTTTTTTTGATTTGCTTCAAGACAGTGAAAAAAATACCTTACTTGCTATTAGTGATGAGAAATTTCATGGAGATTAATCTAATTTTGCCTAGTTTGGCTGAAAAGTTGAAAATTCCAAAGTTTTGCACTTTAACTATTGAAAGATGCTACATTTAGTACCTCACATTGCTCTGGCCAAGACAAAGTTTCCTCTTGAAAATGTCATATGAATTTTTTTAAACAATGCTATTGAAATAACTTGACTAAAGGGGATTGTGTGTTTTCTGTCCTGCACAGGTATTACCAAAAATGATGGCATATTGCTACCAGATTCTGACAGAGCCGAACATTGATCCAAGGAAAAAAGATGGAGCTTTGCATGTTATAGGATCCCTAGCAGATATTTTACTGAAGGTAAGTGGGTAAAGAAATGAAAAAAGTTTGCAATTCTTGCTATCAGCTGTAATTTAAAATAAAATACTCTTACTTTATAAAGTATGACTAGCCATTAGCCATACTTATAAAAATCTGTAGAGAGATTGCACTCTGATTGCAGTCAGAAAATGAGAGTCTGTTTATTAAAAAATATTAGCATTCTTTCCTGGTTTTTATATCACAGTTTTATACACAGGTTTTTCTGTCCCACGTTTTTCCAAAGCTCTGTTTGTTTGTTTCGCAACAGTCCCTTGGTCCCCTCCTGCTTTACTAGGAAAATGGAAGTGTTAAGAAAGTAAACATGCATTCCATCAGCAACATGGCCTATGATTCTTTATGAAATTCCCCAACAGCCTGCACTGTTATGGGCTTCTTCTGGTTCCAGGAAAAGGTTTACTTAACACGTTACAAAGATGTTCTGTCTAGCTTTCCAACTTCATCACTCTTCAATAAGTGGCTTTAAGTCTTATTTCATCTGCCAGTTGGGAGCTTTGAAAAAAGCTGAAAAGAACAAGGAGCATTTTTTATAGACAGCATCTTCAGAATTTTGGGTGTATTTCTGGAATCGGAATGCAAATTTAATGCACACTGTTGCTCTCCAATTAAAATTGATTACAGTTTGCCTGGTGCTTTTGTAGATGGTGGAGTCCAAAATATGCCTTTGCTCCATGTCAAAAGTAATTGAAAAGCATTATCACTTTTAGCATGAGAATGGTGGTCTTGTGCTGGAGGCTTCTTTTAAAAAGTGATTTATTATATTTTATCTGAATTGTCTCGCTGTGCAGAATGTGTCTTCATATTATGAGCAACTTCTTACCAACATTGACCATCTGTTTTTTTACCAATCTATTTTCTGATCTTAAATCCTGAAACTTCAGTAACTTTTGCAGAATTTTTGTAGATTATTTTGGATTGTAAATGCCCTTCCTCATGCAGGAGTATAACAGTGAACGAGGATGACATTGTTTGTGTTGTGAGGAGACTTTCATATTAACATATTTGTCCTGTAGGGGAAAAAAAAGGGATTTATTCCAATATTCTGCTCCAATTTGAAATTTTCAATCCTGAAACATGAGGTTGTATTGTACTTCATAAGAGAGTAATAACCCCAAACACCACAGACCCCTTTAAAAATTGAATTTCTTATGTTTGGAATTTGACACATTGAAACATTCCATCAGCTGTTTCCATATCAAATCCTGGATTTGTAAGTGCTTTCTGGCTCTGGAGCTGACTGAGATCCTGAGTCTAAGGAGATCATAGACACAATGGGCCTGCCTGAGCCGCCTGGCTCCCCATAGCAGCTCCAGTTCAATGCCTATAAACTTCTGGCCAGTGTGCACAAAAGAGCAGTATTTTCCTTTCTCTCTGTTTTTTCTCTGCTCAGTCCTTCATCCAGCTCTGTGAAGGCTGGGGAATGAATGTGGAAAAAATGCTGTGTGCATTGGTGAAGTAAAGTGTGATTATGTAAGATACATGTTGTATTGAGCGTCCCATTTCACCCTTTTCTGTCTTAGCCACTGAATCATTCCTTTGGATGGTAACAGCATCCCTAGCATGTATCTTTTCTATTATTCTGGGATTATAAGGAAAGTCTCAAATCTTCATGCTGGTTCTAGCTTCCTGTGAGTATCTTGGGATTTGCTAAGGTTGGAATGATGAAGAATAACTCTCATTCAGTATCCTTCTTCAACTAAGGAAATGTCTGTCACAAAGGAATTATCTTCATCCATTAATAAACATGAAAAAGATGGGATTTGTTGCTGTAGTGTCCAAGATAGTAAGTTTTGATACTTAGAGTAACAGTAGCTCATTTGAAAATCAGATCTCTTCCATACTAAGCCCATATTTATCTTCAGGTATGTATGTTCTCCTTTGTAGGAAGAATGGAATTACTAGGTTATTGATCCTTGTTAGTTTTTAAGAAAAATCAGCTGGTATTAATTGCCTTAAATAACATGAAAATTCCAGTTTACGTGTTGTAATAAATAATGCCAAGTAGACTATTGTATGTACAGTTATTTCACTTACCTGGTTTTGAACTTGCTGTGCTTTTGAGTTGGTTCTATTCAAGGTAAGGGATCCAGTTCTCTTTGTGGGAGGATACCTTTATTATATAGACAAATTACTGTGTTTCCCATGGTTGATATTTGAAATGCATTATGGGCTAGAAATAAGTATGTAGAATGAATGGTCTCCAAAATTAATTTTTCCTTACTCCAACAGAAGAGTGTCTTCAAGGATCAAATGGAGCTGATGTTACAGAATCACGTCTTTCCCTTGTTCATGTCTAACCTGGGATACCTTAGAGCTCGAGTAAGTTCACCTGTTACATCAATTCCAGTCTTTGCCACGGTTCCTTCCTTTGCACTTTGATTTCATTCTGAATGTTACTGAAAGAAATTAGGTAAATACATAGTAAAATTTGAAATAGCATTATTGTGCTGGTTTTTTTCATAATTTTGTTTTTAAAAAATAATTTTTCAGTTAAAGGAATTCATGGAGGGTCTGTGTTGTATTAATGTTCACCTCTTCAGTCAAACTTGAGAATTTGAGCAGTAATTGTGGCCATTTTTCATTAGCAGAGATGGCTGTGAAGAATAGGCAGGATATCCACAAGTAGGTAACATGAGTTTGGGTGTTGCTTGAAGAAAATCCCCAGTGCCGATATCAGTCATGGACAAACAGTTTTCATTGTTTTTTTCTGATTTTATTCCCCCTAGAAGGACCTAAGCAATGAATGCAAATTATGTGCACACTGAATTTACTGGAATTTGGGAAAGTTAAATAAAGAACTGCTTGAGTGCAATGCCTGTGTTACATTTAATGAAAGAATACACCATAATTAAGTGGTGGGGAAAAAGCAATGCATGCAAGCAGGGAGATAGTTAGCATTAGTTTTGACTCAGTTAAAAATGCTTAAAATTGCCTTAGTCCCTAACTTGCTTCTCTTTTTTGCCTTGCAGTCCTGTTGGGTACTTCATTCATTCAGTGCTTTGAAATTTCACAATGAGCTAAACTTGAGGAATGCAGTAGAGCTGGCAAAGAAGAGCCTGATTGATGATAAGGAGATGCCTGTCAAAGTAGAAGCAGCCATAGCCCTTCAGACCTTAATAAGCAACCAAGAGCAAGGTATGTGACAGTGATTCATCAGCTGTATACACTGATCTATTGATTTTTTGTCAAGACAAGGAGGTTGGTGCAGATTTATCTAAACATTTCTGTCATTTGAAGACATAGATTTTAGAATATTTTATCATGTTTAGACAGATTCACTTGCTCATTACATCCCAGAATTCTGACTTGAAGTTTTTATGATGCAAAAGAAGTTAGAATCAGCATGTTTTAATAAAGTATCACCCATCTTTGGGGATTTTTTAGTGAACTTAAGCAGTGTGTATGTTTAAAAATGAACACTGCTTTAGGTGTGAGAGCAAGTGTTCCCTCAAAAGTGGATTTTAGCTGTAGGTGGCATTTCAATATTACACAATTTATTTACTCTGTCTACTAGTTACAGACTGTAAAAGTGCCTTGGGTATGTTTTTTGGCTTTTTTATTTCTTTAGTGGATTCAAATTTAAAAAACTTATTTTGTTCAAGAGTAGTCAGCTATCTGGCAGTTTGGAGATGCTGTGTCTTTGTGTTTGTGGATAGCTGATTTCACCTGGTTTCTGTTGATCTTTTAGCCAAGGAATATGTGAAGCCTTATGTCAGGCCAGTGATGCATGAGCTCCTGCACATTGTCAGGGAGACAGAAAATGATGATCTCACAAATGTAATCCAGAAGATGATCTATGAGTACAGCCAGGAAGTCGCTACTATCGCTGTGGACATGACCCAGCACCTGGTGAGAGGAATAGAAATGACCAGTCCAGTCAGAAGCATGTGCCTAATTTGGTGAACATTTATTGAACTCTGCTTGAAGTACACACTGTTTCAAGTAATCTTTATAAGAGTCCACTCATAGTATTTGCAGTATTTGTGGGTTTTTTCTGTATGAAGTATCTTTAAAACCTATAGATTATTCAAAGACACTGATTTTTGTCACTGGTTTTAATGAGCCATGGTCTAACTATTTAGCATTTCAAATAACTTAACGTCGACTTCTGAAAAAAAAAGAGGAGATTTTAATTTGCTATGTTCCCCTTTCAAAAGCAGCAAGCATATTTTTCAGTGCTGACAGCTCTTACAGATAAGGCATTGCTGCTGCTGCATTAACTGCCTTGATTTTGAATGACAAATTAGGAACATGGGTTTGCTTTTGAATGTCAATTTGGATGGTTTTGTTCACAGGCTGAAATATTTGGTAAAGTACTTCAGAGTGAGGAATATGAGGAAGTGGAGGACAAAACAGTTATGGCCATGGGCATCTTGCACACAATTGACACAATCCTGACAGTTGTGGAAGATCACAAGGAGGTGAGATTTTCCTTGGTACTTTCCTGCTTTCATTCATGACAAGAAGCACTTCTGTATATGTTGCATCACTTGGCATGAACGTGCATTTACTGCAAGCCATCTCTGACAGATTTGAATCTAAAGCCCAGTTTACTTTTGTGATTTATTAATTGTTTAGCTTTAAACTTCAAGGAAATTTATGTCCCAAGGGTAAAATTCTTAGCCCTTACTTGGTAAACACTTCATTGGAATATGCTGGTTTTGGTTGGGGTAGAGTTAATTTTCTTCACAGTGGCGAGTTGTATTACAGAGTGTTAAAGTAGAATTTAAAAATAAATATTTTGCATAGGACTAGTTTTTTACAGTGATGACCCATATCTTTAGTTTGCCCAGCAATATCTTGGATAGAATTCCTAGGAGCTGGTCTCCCAGTTGTGCTGCAATGTATGCCCACAAATCACATATTCAGGGTAAAGAGGTTTTTTCTGCATCAGTGAGACCTTATTTCATAATATTATGATTGTTAATGCAGCATTTAAAAAATGATAAAAGCCTTTTTGATTTGAAGAACTTCTCAAACTGAATTAGTCAAATATATTTATTTGATTGCTGTATTTCTAATTTTTAAAATAAACTGCTTTATGTTTTTATTTCAGATCACTCAACAACTTGAGAGCATTTGTTTACAGATCATTGGCCTTGTTTTGCAGAAACATGTTATAGGTATGTTTTAGAGATATGTAAAAACATGTAAATTAATTATTGTTATCTTCCAGAACAGAATTTTATCTCTTTTTTTGGTGTGTTTTTTTTAAAGAATAAGTCATTACTTTACCATTGTAGTTTGTTTCTCCTGATCTGCTCTTGTACATTAGCCAGATTGGCTATTGTGTTTTGGAGGTCAAAAGCTGAAGATGCTGTTCTGATTATAATTCTAGCTAATTGTGTTAAAGGACTATGTCTAAATTACATTAGTCTGTTATGGACATGGTCTGCAATTAAATTACTGCTTCATCAGTATGCTGCACTGAAAGTTACAGTTTTGTGATAAGGCCTTTCAGAAAAAACAAAGACCGAGGAAAAAATATATTTTTCAGTAAATCAATTAGAAGCATTGTCTTTAATGTGCTACTGGTGTATTTTTTTGGTGTGTATTTATAGTGGAAAACTATGCACACCATCGTAACTATAGCCAGCACAAGGCCTGTCTGAAAGAGTCTTTTACAATTTGTTTTATTTTTCTATGTACGATTTAGTTTCTAATTGCTGTCTTCTAGTTGTTACATTACTCAGGAGTCGGTTTCAAGGTATTTTCAAGTTAAATTCTTTTTTAAAGCACCCTGCTTCAAATTGTCTTTTGCAGAGTTTTATGAAGAAATTCTGTCCTTGGCCTTCAGCTTAACTTGCCACATGATTTCACCTCAGATGTGGCAGCTTTTAGGCGTTCTGTACGAGGTTTTCCAGCAGGATTGCTTTGAATACTTTGCAGGTAAAGTCACTTCTGTTCTAGTGATATTTTTACTGTTTGAGAATTCGTCTCTAGCAGATAAGGGTCTCTTCCATTTAGTGTCATGGTTTAAAATGATCATGTATTTGAGTCATGCCCTGCCCGTCTCTTTAGTGTGGGAGTGTAACAGGAGGTATTTAAGTAGGAGAAGCATGTTCAAATCTGTCAGTGTGATCAGTTGTTGTAGGGGTCCTGAGCTCAAAGAACGTTGAATATTCAAAGTTAATGTGAAACTACAGATTGATGAATTAAAATGGAGTCCTACTCCAGTTCCAGGAATGCACCCTGCATAGTGCATTTTATGAAGAATTCTTCCAGAAAAGACTTCCGCAGAGTTTGAATTTCCAATCCTATTCAAGAATATCAGCTAATGAATTCCCCTTTAGGACTACCTCTCTGGTTAGCACTTTTTATAACTTTTTTCTCTTTTGCTCTCCCTGTTCTGCAGATATGATGCCTCTCTTGCATAATTATGTGACCATTGACACTGATACTTTACTGTCTAACCCAAAGCATTTAGAAATAATTTACTCTATGTGTAAAAAGGTAAGGCTTCTGATTCTTACTGTTATTCTTATTACTGGTTCATAACAACCAGGAAGAGCTGAGTGACCTGAACATGCCCCGTGGTGGCCAAGCATTTCAGAATTAAGTGAATTTTGGTCTTGACTCAGTTCTGAGCACAAGCAGCACCTTCACACATTTTAAGTGACATGCTTTAAGAAAATTACATGCGAAAAGCTGTGTGGGAGAAAGTTGCTCTTCGTCTTGACTCTCTTCCATGGAGAGCTATTTTGGTAGGTAGGGAATTAATGAAGCCTGATTTCCTTGGGTTTTGTATCTTGCAGTTGGACTCTGGTTGTCAGCTAAGGTGCGAACTCATTTGAAGTTCTTCCTACATTTATCTTGTTTCTCTTTCATGCTGAGTCTCTCATGTATAATAAAGTATGAGGTCATGCTGCAGTCCTCCTCTGATTTGGGGCATTAGAGAGTGTTAGGCATTTAGCTACCTGCTTATTTTTAAGAAACTTGGAGTATGTATTTGATTGTGAAAATTTTGCTTCTTTTGTCAGGTTTGATTGACAGTGACCATGGGGTTGAAATGTATTGAGATGAAGCACTCAGTTTCATTTGTATGTGCCTACACACAGAATGATTGCATACATCTTGTTCTTAATCAGAAACTAGCCTAGGCGTAGCACTTCACTTTGCCACGCTGGTAATCTGCCAGTAACTATTAGAATTAAAGTGAAAAATTTGAAACACCGTGTGGAAAACATCAGTGATTTTTATAAGTGACATTTCTTTCTAAAAAAAGGAAAGTGAGGACATATAAATAATAAAACATTCTTTAAGAACTACAGTAATTTCTTCTCGTTTTTAAAATTCACCTTTAGCTGCTTATCCTTGTTTATGTCCTGTAGAGATGAATTATATGTCTTAATTCCTCACAAAATTTAACATGAATACATATGTATATGCTGTGTAGAGATTTTTGGATGTATGCAGGCACAGGAGCACTTGCTTTCAGTGTTGTCAGTGATTACTGATAAATTAAACTGTTACTCTGATTGTTAGGTACTGACAGGAGATGCAGGGGAAGATGCAGAGTGCCATGCAGCCAAACTCCTAGAAGTGATTGTTCTTCAGTGCAAAGGACGGGGTATTGACCAGGTGATACATATTGAACAGGTTTTCTCTTTTATTGCTTTGTAATGATCCATGACTCCTGAGAGAAACAGCTGCAATTATAGAATTTGAGGGAAATGTACAGAATTTGAGGGAGAAAGACAGAAAGAAGTAAATGAACTCAGGAAAGTTTGTAAGGTTGGGGCTTTTTGGTTTTGAGGCAAGATGTTGGTGGGCGTGACCACAAAATGGATATGGACTGAATTATAAGGATACAGTATGTTGTGCAAGATTGTAGCTTTTGGCTTTCTCTTAATAGAATTTCCCTTTTGATGCAAAACACATAGTTAAAACTACTGTGGCTGAGAGGTTAACTGTACATATCCGACTACTGTTGTTTCTCCAAGCTATGGGAACTTTTTGATGTTTTAAATTACTAAGTGCATTTGGAAATGCAGATTTTTTAACATGGCTTGATTGTGATTGCGGAGAGAAACATAAACACAATTTTCCAGACTTTCTTAGAACACCTTTTTAGAAAGTAGTCTTTTTCCTATTAAGGGCCAAATTCTGGACTCATGTAATGAGCCTAAATTACCTTGACATATCATGTTTGATGTTGCCACAGTGCAATCCATGGATTTCAGTGATAAGTTTTCAGGTAATTTCACTGAAAGTGATACAACTTTACTGGGGTAAACCTGAAGTAATTGAAGATATAAATGTTCTCTGAAAGGTTTGGTTTTTTAAAGGAAATCTGGAAGAGTTTAAAGTGACTTCAATGTATTTGCATTGAAATAAATATGTGGTGGAAGACTTAATTGAGCTGTACAATTCTGTGAATTGAAATGGTTGCGCACTGAACTGAAACTCATAAACTAAAATTTTCATAATGTGTCCCAAATTTTTGTAAAGTATAAATTTGTCCATTGAAATATATGTGTGTTTAGAAGATGTTATTTCATTGTTTAGAAATTTGTGCATGTTTGCTTTTGTCTGAATAAACTCGTTTTAAACTGCTATAAAAATTTTAACATCACGTTATATTTGTTAGGAAAAACATCTAACTATGTTACGAATTTAGGTAGTTTAAGTTCTAATGCCTGTTAGTTTTGAAATAGTTTAGAATCTTTCTTCAAAGATGAGAATGTCTGAATTTTTTTCTAACTCTTTTCCACATGCTAGAACAAACTCTAGCAAATGGCCCCAAATACTCTCCCCTGTGCTCAGAATAACACTGCAATTTTTAGCTCAGAGAAGAGCTGTTTTGGGGAAGATTTATAAGCGCGTGATTGGAGGCTAGAAAGTGAAAGGAACATGTTCCTTTCTTCTATACCTGAACTTCAGATAACTCAGGACATAATTCTGGTAAAAGTGTTACAAAATTTTGTATAATCTGGCAACATGTCTAATGACTTTTTTTTTTTTTTTTTTCCTTTCCTTTTCATTTTGTCTTCTTTTGTGCCCAGTGTATTCCCCTCTTTGTGGAGGCTGTTCTGGAGCGCTTGACTCGAGGAGTTAAAACAAGTGAGCTCCGTACCATGTGTCTTCAAGTTGCCATAGCGGCACTCTACTACAATCCTGACCTACTTTTGCACACCTTGGAGAACATCAGATTTCCACACAATCCTGAGCCCATCACTGCACAGTTCATAAACCAGTGGATGAATGACACAGACTGTTTTTTTGGGCAAGTATTGAGGGTTTTTTTTTATTTTTTATTTTTTACAATATTCAATATTGACCAGCTGGTTTTCAACAATGTGAGAAACTATGATCACTCTTGAAAACTTTTGAAAGTTTCATAAGGGATAAAAGGGACAATGTCCAGCACTAGGGTGCTTGGCAATCTGCCAAAAGCACACTGATAGCTTAAAACAATGTTCTCTATATCCTGCTATGTTACAGGGGTACATGCATATTCATAAGAGTTTATATATATTCAAACATTCCTGTGAGTTTACATGTTCTAGGAACTCTTTTGCTTTTAAAAGGTTTTAACCTTTGTCTTGTCTGCATGCCATCTTGTAGATTAATTCAATATATTTTATTTCTTCTTGAGGCTCCATTCTGTTGGTTTGTCACTTCTTAATAATGGAGAGTCAGTGTTAAATTTTTTTCTCTTGATGTCCTGGTTCTTGTCACTGTTATCATTCAGATAAGATGGTTCACAAATGTGAGAAACAACCTAGCTATTTCACACCATTATCTGGGCTAGTTACACAAATGAAAGCATTTTAATACATTACTCAGTTTTCATTTTAGTACTATGCTAAGGCCTAAGATATAATGTATATTTATCACACTATTATTTATATAAGCTATACAGTACATACATAAACTGACAGATTATATTATACCAAAAAGCAGTTAAAAGGAATTACAATTTGTATTATATCAGAATCTTTGTGATCAATAATAGCTTGCAAAAGCTAATACATAGATGAGAAAGCCAGTAACTATATTTGTCATTTATAACAAACAACATGTTAACTTTTTATCTGAAACACTGTGTACAAACTTTCTGTTCTGTATTTTGTTGTTATTTTTAACTGCTCCATTTAATTAAAAAAATATTAGTCTTTGCAGTGAACCCCACTTCTGATTTTAAATGAATTTTCACAATCAACTTGCATATTTATCTTTGTGCCATTGACTTCTTAGCATTCTGCTGAACTTAAACATCACTGTGACCTCCCTTGAATGTGTGTGTGCTGCACTGGTGTGCACTCAGGCAGGACCTGAGCATTTGTAAAGTTAATGAAGGGGAGCAAAGCCTGTCATCACCTAGCAAAGCTTGCAGGTGATGCTGAGCAGAGGTGAAGGCCAGTGCTTGCCTCTCAGCTGAGATGTGGTGTCTTAACTGTGAGATTCAAATCCACTTAAGGGCAAAGCAGACAGATGTAGTTAACAGCTACCTCTCACCTTCCTGCTTGAGTTTTGTTTTGTTAGTGGAGGCTGACATCTGCCTGCAGGTGTATGGATAGGCTTAGATGGATGTCTTCCTTAAGTTGCTTCTTCCACACCTTGTGGTAATATTATTGTTAATTGCTAAATTATTTTTATATCTACCAGTTTTAGAAAAGGGCAAGACATTTTAGGATTTCCGTGTACCAGTTTTCTTTTATGGCTGAAGCAAAGTTCTTGAGCTTCATCTCTTTGTGCTTTCATTCTTTTTCTACTACGTATCACATGCTGAGCAAATACAGAGACTGTAGGAAAGAAGATATTGCTTACAGATGGTAAACTGAAAGAGATTTATATGTGAAACAGTTCATCCTGGAGCATTCAGTGAGAAGCTAGTCAGATTCAGAGAGGAAAAATATTAGGGTCTGACTAGGCTCCAATCTCAAATAGTACTGTGAGCCACAGCTAAATTTTCAGTTCTTCTGTGTTGCTCTTCAAAAAGCATCAGCTACTGAAATATTGTTGAAATAAACTCATATTTGGAGCCGAGACAAAGGTTAACAAAGCCTGTGAAAATGAAAAGTTAAGCACGCGGTTGTCATGCCCTTCATTCTACCCAGACTGCACTTGAATGGCAGCAGAGGGTTAGAAATCTCTCTTTGATCTGCTGCTACCAGCAGAGAAATAATTATCTGTAATATTGCTTAAATCTAAAAGTCACTCTCCCTTCTGTGCTGTCTCCTCTTTTTGTGGCTTCCAGATGTAGGGTAGGGCTTTGTTGTAGTACTGCTGGGGAGGCACTGTGATGTGCTGTAAGGGACTTCCTCCCTTTGCCTCAGGAGAGCACTGCTTCTAGCAGACCATTTGTTTTCTTAGGAGTATTAAAGGAGCCCCAGATTCAGAGGCCTAACTGAACAGGAAAACACAGAAGTGCAAAAAAATGTGGTGTTCTTGAAACCCTTTCTTGGGTCCCCCCCTAACAAGTTCATGTCTTCATCAGGGAGCAGTGGACACCTTTATTTGTACAGCCCTTTTTCTCATCGGCTGCCATTTGTTTTTTTGGTTTACACTTAGCTTACTTTCCATTAAGAGGCAGCTTTAGGCCCAGATTCAAATCATTTGGTAAACTCACAGATCCTAAGGAAACTGAACAAGATCAAAGTAGATCCACCTCCAGATGTAAAGGACCAGGCGAATAATGCTGTCATTTCTTTGTCAGCTATGCAGGAAATCTGGAATGTGGGAGTGACAGTGGCTGTTCAAGATGCCTTGTCCACATAAATCTCACACTCTTGCATAGACACTCCATCCCTGGAACTGTTCAAGGTCAAGCTGGATGGGGTTTTGAGCAACCTAGTCTAGTGGAAGGTGTCCATGCCCATGGCAGAGGAGTTGGAACTAGATTACCTTTGGTTTCCCTTCCAACCCAAACCATTCCATGATTCAATGTCTTTCTTCTGTTCCTGTGAAGTCTTGGTCCCCACAGATTGTGCTCTGCCAGCAGTAGGGTGGTGCATGGCTGCACAAGCTCAGGCTGGGGCCATTGGTGTTTGCCAAAAGAATGCAGTATTTCTGGAGCAGCACGTGTGAACATGTGAGATGGAATCTATGGGAAAAATGCAGGGGAAAAGCAGTTATGGTAAGATAAGTAGCTGTTCTTCCATGTTATTAAAACCATGGAAACTATTGAAAAAGTGTTAAAAAGTTGGCATATTAAAAATTAGCCAGGCAAGGAGAACTCAGAATTCCTTGTAAGACTGTGCATAAATTCAGTATGTCATAGTGGAAGTCTGGAACCACGTATCTGTGGTTGTGTGCTGATACAGCCTATATGCCACAGGATATTGTAGGTATTTCTAAATGCTTTCTGCAATAGCTTCACACTGGAAAGCCTCTTGCAGAAACATTTGCTACTTACCACTTTCTACCTTTTTACTGACAGCTGAGGTTTGGGTGAAACATCTGCATGACTTATTCTTATACTAAAAATTCTTCTGTGGTAACTAGGGTGAAAGAAAAATCTCACTTGCTTCAAAAAAACCCTCAGTAAGTGCTTTTGGGTTTTTTGAAGCTGAATAGGGTTATATATTTGATAGGAGTTTGAGTAGTTAAAAATCCTAGGTTTCTCAGAGTTGTATATAAAAATCCCAGTCTTATGTTGGTTCCAACTTTGCAGCTAGAAGGAAATGACTAATTATTTGCAGTTTGTCCAGGAACTGGATTGATGTAATACAAAGAAACTTGATTCTCACAGTAAAAGGACAGGCTTAGCTATTTTTCTCTGAAATACTTTTAGCTTGGTTTAAAATACAAAAGATTTTAAAATCCTTTGTGCTGAATTGGAGGAATATGTGTTAGCAAGAGGAGGTCCTGCAGATTATGAGGACCACACACAGCTTGTTAAAAATAGCCGTGGCTTGGAGTCGTGCATTGCAGTGCTGTGTGTTGTGTGTTTAACACTCCAGGCTTGGTAAACCACTGAGGAATAAGCAGAGTCCCTGATTGTTGGGGAGGGCTATTGTGTGCTTCTGAGCAAATAAGTACAGATCTCAAAGCACAAATTACTAAGGAGAATCATATTCAGGCTCCCTTGAGCTGATGGAAGGGTGCTGAAATAATGAGCCTTTTGATAGCAGTGGAATGGTCCTGAAGCCATTCTTTGCTATTATGAAAATATATAAAACTCCATTTTGCTTGTTCAGTCCTTAATACAGCTGGGGTATAGTAGAATACTGAACTTCAGGCAAGGCAGATGCTTTTCCTGCTGTTTCTCTCTGCTGGCAGGTGAAAGAAAAGTCTCCTTCTGGCTCAGGTTCCCTAAAGATGGCTCAATGCCTGAATTTCTGCTGTCCTGCAGGGCCTTCTAATAACATGCATATTCTGAAGACTTGTGTTCATTCTTGCAACTTCACTCTTTAGCAGCTTTAAAGTGGAGCATGACAAATATGCTGTGGGTTTTGGTCATTTGGGCTGCTTCCCAATGATGACTCCCTTTCAAACAGCAGGGCTTCATTCTTGTACTTTGATTTGGTGTCCCAAAATGATAATTTAATATGAAGCTAAGCCATTAATTACTAAGATTTTTTTTTTTTTTTACATTTTACTGTTGCCTTTTGCAATTTGTGTTGTGCAATGGTAGCTTTTTCTAATGTATGTTAAAAAATAGTGCTAAGAGTTGTTCATTTACTCTGGTGCATGTGGCTGAAATAGTTTCTTTGTACATTTGGGTCTTGAAGAAATGTCATGGCTTCCCAGTGTCAATATGCAGAATAGAAATCTTGTGCATAGATTACAGAGCTTTGGTTGCACTGAGATGACAGTGCTAACAAAAAGAGGAGGTAGAGAAAGGTTTTTTTGTACTTGCACTAAGGATAACTCTCCAAATAACAGCTGTCCTTCATTTATATATAGCATTATCTTTAGCTTGGCTTTTGGTCTGCAAAGTGTCAGCATGAGAGCAAATGGCTTGGTTTTAACATGCAGGAGTAAGTAATTTCAGCTGAGAGGAGTAAGGGATTTATGTTTTTTTTTCATGAAAGCAGACCCTGTTCCTCTGTCTCATTCCTGGTTTGTGTGCCCTCTTTTGTGACCCATGCCATCTGAAAAGGAGGATTATGGTCACAGGAGCGCTGCGTTTCTGCTTGCGCTTTGGTGCATTTTTCAACACGTGTAACCAAGCAGCCAAACCCAATGGGACAAAGTGTGTCATTTGATATGCTGGTTGACTTTGTTGTTCTTGGAAGGTCTGCTGGGATTGTAGTGTTCTGCATGGTCATATATAATTTATTTTTGTTGTCAACTACTCTTGAGAATGAATCACTTCAGTAAACCCTAACAGGACTAACAACATGGGAGGTGTCTTGAAATCCCTCAAGATCTGTAACCTTGTTTAAGCACAAGTAAAGTTTAGAAAGCTGCAATACAGGATCACTTGTGTTACTTAAAGGATATAATAGTTCAGTAGCATGTTATATAGGAACTTAGGTAATGAAATACTAAGCACTGAAAAGCTGTATCTCTGTAGTGATTTTTGAAGTGGTGGATTGAGCTGGTAGTCCCCTGTGAGCTTTATTGCAGCCAGTGGTGTCCATCTTATTTCTTCTCTCTCAACTTGTATTCCCTTCATTCCAAGGTAAAACTGGTTCAGTAATGGAAGTGTCCCAAGAGTTTAGAGGATGGCCATTTTCTCCCAGCTCTGGAGGGTTGCTTGGTTTCTCTAGGTTTTGCTGCAGAAGGCTTGCGCAGAAGCTGTCAGCATCAAATTGAATAGTTCAAACAAAAAAGCTCCTCTCAAGCCCAGAATACTGTAATGTGAGCTCCAAGTTGAATACTTATGATGTTTCCAGTAAAGGAGAACCAGAGAGTATCTGCAGAGGCATTTAGAGATTTTTTTTTCCATCTTATTTGCAGAAATTCCTGTTTCTGGAAGTGAAAATCAATTCTTATGTTTAAGAGCATAGGTTCTTAACTAGTTTCCTGACTGTGGTCCCATAAAAATCTTTCTGCTACTAATTCAATTAATTTCTTTCCCTTCAATTGTCTTCAGTTTGTTTTACTGGAGGTCTACTCATTTGTAAGTTTCCAGTTTGAGTATACTGCCAGTTACTCTTGATAAGATGGAATTATTTCCCTGCTGCAGGGTTAGCAATGTGTCTCAAGTTAGCACTAGAAATTGTATATTGAAATGTGTATAAGACAGCCATTCTGATGGACTTCTCATAATTTAACTTCAGCTGTCCCTGGGGCATTCCATAAATGCACCCTGCTTTTCAATGCATTCCTGCTTATCATTGCTCTTCACTAATAATTTTTGCCAATTTCCATCCCTGAAACAGTACTGCTATCAAAGGCAAGGCAAATTAATTTTCCATCCTATTTAATAATGATAATCTGTATCAAATGCTTTATTAAAGACAAGATAGTCTACATAATTATTAAACAGTATTTATTTAGCATTACAAATTTTGCGTTTGGTAATCAGAAAAAGTTGCTCCAGGAATTTGACCAGTGCTTGAAAGATGTTTAATTGTTCTTGGACGAGTACTTTTCAGTGGGAAACTTGCATTCAGAATGAAGAAAATTGTGTAGGATCTTTGAACATAGCCTCTGAGACATTGTCTTCTGCCATGTCAAGCACCAGGATTTTAATGTTCTCTATATATCCTTGCAATGAAAAATCTGTTTTTGTCTAATAATTGTGTCTTGTTTCAGACTCCATGACAGAAAGATGTGTATAATAGGACTGAGCATCCTAATGGAATTGCAGAACCGACCACCTGCAGTGGATGCTGTGGCTGCCCAGATTGTTCCTTCAATCCTCCTCCTCTTCCTGGGCTTAAAACAAGTTTGCGCCTCACGAGAGCTCACAGAACACGAGGATCATGCTAAAGATGAAAAACACTTTGCAGAAGATAATGGTAAAATCTCCCCTTTTCACATTGTGGATTTTGTCTGGATTTAATTTAAAGGGGGTAAGAAATTGCAGTTCATTTTTAAGACTCATTAGTCTGCTGAAAATAGCTCGGCTTACTGGGTGCTTGAAATACCATCTTAAGAGTTGATTTTTCCTCCCAAAGTGTAATCAAAAGGTTTCAAGGTGTTAACAGCTAACATTTTGTGAAAGGGTTGTATTGGTTCAAGAGTAACTTTCAGGTGTACTCTTCTGGGTTGTGAATATACTGTCTTCTCACATAGGCAGCAGGAGTTTGCCAGGACTCCACTAGGTATATTCTTACTCCTGGAAAGAAGCTGTTCCACTACCCAGCTGTTTGAAAGACATTTTTGATTGAATTTTGAAGGAGATCCTGGCAGGTCTTCTTTGTCCAAATGTAAGGTTGTTTGCAGAGTAGGGTTTGAGACAGCAGAGGTACCTTGAGCACATAGGCCTCTCTGTGTCTGCCAGAAGAGAAAAAACATCAAAGAATGCCTTATAGAGTGAATTGAGGGCAGAGAATTATCCACAGCATTGCAGGCAAATGTGTTTGACAAGGAGTAGATGTTTTGAGGTCTGAAAATCAGATTGGATGTTAGCAGATTATGTAATCCACTCACATTTCACCTATAATTGTTCTGTAATGGAATCACAGAATTCTTCTCAATACATAGGAATACAGTATGGAAACAGCACAGGAATGTTCAAGTCTTTGTCCTGTGATTCAGTCCCTGCTTCCTGCATCTATAGTCATCTTTATTCTTTCTAAACGGTTAACACAGGAAGAGCTGCAGGTTTGGAAATGAAGGTTTTGGTTTTTTAAAATCTTGATTATAAGTCAGAAATACTTTTCCTTAAGTAAGAAAAAGAAATTTAGAATTGCAGGTTGTAGTTGCATTTATTTCAGGGGGTCATCGTTTCATAAGCAGAATGGAAGGTAACACCAACTTAACGTGTTGGTTTAAGTTGTTCAAATAAGGCAACACGCAAGAGGAGAAGGCATACAGTTGGTCTACAGATGGATTTCTCATGGCTTTATGAGCATTTGGGAATTCTGTGCACGTCTCTGTAATTTTAAAAGCAGAGTGATGGACCATTTCTTGGAAGACATTTCCTCAAAAATTTTGGACCCTATAATTGCACAAAGACTGCATAAATGAAAGAAGAAAAAAGATGGCATTCCACATTCCTCGAGTCTGCATAGAAACAAAAGTTTAACCGATCTTGAATGCAGGAAACATTTTAACATATAGCATAAGACTTAAGATTTTGGGGAAGGGGTGTTAACAGATGATAGCCTTTTCAGCCAAAACCTAGATTTACTAATTGTTTTTAATTCATCAGTCATTTTGTTTCCTTATAGTTTTAAACTTTGTTTTACAAAACATATCAATGCTTTTGCAGAAGAGATACCAAGCGATGAGGATGAGACAAATGAAGTGAGCCAGGCAATGCAAGAGAACCACGGTGGAGGAGGAGGTGGCAGTGCTGGAGGTGGAGAGGAAGAGGATGAAGACGACGATGATGATGATGACTGGGATGAAGATGCATTGGAGGAGACTGCTCTTGAAGGGTTCAGCACACCTCTTGACCTTGAAAATGGTGTTGATGAATACCAGTTTTTTACACAAGCACTTCTGAGTATGTTTTTGCTGGTTGGTAGAATGATATAACATGATGAAATCATGTTATAATTTGAAGATGTTTATGGTCATCACTGGGGAAAACTCTTTTCTTTGTTACGAGTAATGGTTTAGATTACTGAAATGGTAAAATGTGATCTTGCTTTCTAATGTTAGTCCTACGATTTTTTGGCTTACTAGTGCTGCAAAAAACAAATGGTTGCAAATAGAGCCAGAGATTAATTCTCTTCACATTCTCCCTCACAATTTTTCAATCATAGCGTAAATAAGTGGGGCTTGGTCACTAGAGGGACTCAAATATAGAGAAATATTTGTCACCTTCTTGCTGTTAATGGAGAATTTATTTTCTCCCTTTCATGTTTCACTAATCCTGTTGCTTTTAGTTTTCATATGAGTTTTAAACGAGAAGATTCAATTCACATTGTCCGTGAATAATGGCCACATGGTTAACTTTCTGTTTCAGATAGCAGAGGATGTAATTAAGTTCCCCAAAATGGATTGCCTCTGTTAGAGTGGGAATTCTTTGCAAAGAAAACTGACAGGAATACTGATCTTGTTTTGCGGTGCAGATTCTGTTTTAAAACCAGCCAGAATTTCCATGTGTTTCAGTTTGTTATTCTGAAATGAACTTGTATGTAAGCTGATGGTCACTTTTCCTCCTTTGCTGCCCTGACAGCGGTGCAGAGCCGGGATGCAGCCTGGTACCATTCTCTGACCGCGCCGTTGAGCGAGGATCAGAAGAAGCAGCTGCAGGAGATCTACACATTAGCAGAGCACCGGAGAACTGCTGCAGGTGAGTCACTTCCCTGGGCCCCTTTCAGCTCTTGCAGAGATGTTGGAACTGCTTCTAATCTGTAACAACCTCCTCTGTGCTAATTAACGTTTTCTAGGAAGCGTGAGCAGGATATCATGATTACGTTATTCCTTGCCTGGAAGTGTGTGTATTCAGAGTAAGTTTACTGTTGTTTCTAATTAATTGCCTTCTCATTGACTTGTGCTGCTGTTTTTTTTCAACAGGGTATGAACTAGTTTTACACAATCTGACATTTGAATTGAAGAACAAATTAGGGCAATATCTATCAGCAGCCAGGCATTTGATGAAGATTACTATTGGTTATTATGTGTTTAACGGTTTTCTAACTTTTTAACTACTTATGTTGCCTTGCAGTTAGTGTGACATTTTAGATGTGTGGAAAGCTTGCATCATGGAAAATAAATTCAGATTTAAACAGAAAGAATAGTGTAGCGTAGACTGATTCGGTAAAGGAATAATTTCTCAACTCTGTTGTAGAGGTGTGCACATTTATGCCTTCAGAGAAAACCTGATTATAATTTACTCCTTTCATTGCATTTAGGGAATGAAATTTTAACTCAGCTGAGAGTTTTTGCCATAACTTTGCACTTGTAGTTGAGCCGTATTGTCTCTGACAAATGTGTTCTCTGTAGACTATTTCTCATATCCTTTTTCTTTGAATTCTAGAGACTAAGACAATAGAACAGCAAAGTGGCTACACATTTGACAACAAAGGACTGATCACAGCATTTAGTTTTGCTGGAAATACTCCTGGTGGCAACTGAAGGATCGGCTACAAAGGTCAATGGGAAGGGTCTCATCATTACATTTTCTTGAAATCATCGTGACTTCTGAGTGATAGGGGAGGGAAATTTAATGCTGCTGAAGGTTTTCTGGGAAATAGCAGTGTGCTTCCCCCATCAGAATGCTCTTTCTAACCAGCTACTGTAATGTACAAATTCTTGTGGTGTTTTTATAATTTGATGGACTGAAAGGAAATGTTCGTCCTTGAGGAACCTGGATGACCGGGAGGGGCCAGGCTGCATCTAATTGAGTTGCACTTCTCAGGTTTTTGCTGTGCAGAATTGATAGATTCATATGGATAACAGTGCCTTCTGTTGTACATGGATTGCCTGAACAAATGGATTTTGGAGTGCATTATAATTTTTTAAGTGTAAGGACATTTCTTGATATACTGTAAGCCTTGGTTCCATGTTTTCCAATCACCTGCTTTTTACTGCTCGGTTTAATTGTTTGTTGGTTGCATACAAATTGCTGGATTCAGAATATTAGCACACCTTCTCTATTTGGTGCAGACCAAATGTGTAGAGGGAGATGTGTGTTGGAGTTGCAGAGCATACACTGGTTATGTCAAAGGGTCTTAACAAAATGGCAGATTTTCCCTTGATGCAGTAGTCTTAAATTATTTCTCTTAGCCATGAATTCAATTTGCTTGAGTTAGAGTGGCTTGCCTGGCAGGTGGCTACCCTAAATCCAAATCAATATTAGCTCCTGCCTGGACAAATGGTGTGGCCCTCTCATGTGGATGTTCTACATGACAGCTTATTTCTGCTAGTATTGATGAATGTTGGATTATACATGGGATAATCTCTTCTGGTTTTTTTTCATTCATTACCATTCCAGTGGTAGTACTGAATAATGTGGTACAAAATATTTGCAATATTTTATTTATTTTGATAGAAGATGAACAGCTTCAAACTTACTTCTTACTGTTACACCCTGTGATTGTATTTCTGGTCTGCACTGCAGTTAGTTGTTTTTGTTCCATGCTAAAATTTCTTCTGACAGATTTTTTTCCTGAATTTTGAAGACTGGTTTCACCAATGAAGGTTTAGACTAGATATTAGGAAAAATTCCCTCATGGAAAGGGTGGTCACACATTGGGACAGGTTGCCCAGGGAAGTGGGAAGAATCAACATCCCTGGAAGTGTTTAAGCAACACATAGATGGGGCACTTAGGGACAGGGTTTTGCAGTGAACACAGGGTTAACAGTTGTACTTGATGACCTTAGAGGTCTTTTCCAACCTAAAGGGTTCTATAGGACAAGGTGTTTGTGGAGAAGTTCATTTAGAGAGGAAGTGATAGCAGTACTAATTTGAGTAGGTGCCCCTCCTTTAGGTCTACTGGGATCACAGTGGTGTAGCAAAAAGCAGTAGGGGTGCTTTAGAATGTGAACTTTGGATTGGAGATAAAATGTTTAGACCAAATTTTGTCTCTGTGTTAATTTCTTTATGATTTAAAAATATTCACCAATCAATTTTAAACACATACTAATAATCTGTTTCTTTACAGCAGTGTCCCAAATAAAAAGTCAAAGCCTTTCCCATACCCCTTCAAATTTTCCACAACTACAGTAAATTACAGACTGCTGGCTCTGTGCAGTGCTGAAGCTTTCATTTTGTCATTCTGGGTGAGTCTGATAAATCTGAAGCACTCTGTGCCTTGGCTCCTGGAAAAGGCCAGAGGATCTCTGCCCGTTCCTTCTGGAATTTTCCTAGCCTGGCAGCTGTGGGGCAGAGTGTTCCCTACGCTTTCCTGTTTCCTGTACCTTTTTGTCAGACTCTAAGGCTGTTTCTGTGCTGCTCCTTCCTCTTTCTTTTTTTTTTTGCCTCCCTTTCCCCAGCAGCTACAGAGTAAAGTTGGCCTGGTTCATGTAGGTTTTTCACTGATGCTGCTTAGTTAATAGCAACAGTGAAAATGTCTTGTTTTTAGGCCTGTTGTACATGTGGAAATGGTGAGAGTTCCAGGGTCTGTACTTCTAAAAAGGAACAGTCTGTTGAGCTGCACCGGACAGGCTCTTTAAGGTCAAGCAGCAGAGGGCCAAGATATCCTTTATTTTGAATGTCAGGTTATAAAAATTACAGGTCACTCCCTAATTTAGGCCTGGGGGTGTACTGACAGTAAGTAGGAAAGCAATACATCCAGTTTGTTGGGGACTTTGTCAGAAACCACAGAAGTTTTGAAATCATTCACAAATTTAATAAATGGTTTTTGGAAGTTAAGGGCATTGGTGACTTCTCTCTTACCTGTCGATTGAAGTTAGGTATTAGGCAGGTAAACTGTTTAAGCCCTTTATTATTTTATTAAAAGAAACAAGACTGTCAAGTTAGGTTTCTTTCAACGCCCATTTGCCTTCTCTATACTGGCATGCAGAGTAGAAGATGGATTTATTTTTCTTCTGCTAATGAGGTTGCTTGCACAGTCACAGGCTAATATTTAGGAGTTGATGTGTTCAAGGTAAAATCTGCTTTTGCATAGCATCATCTTGGTGTCACTAAGCTGAACTATGGCTGCTCCCTAGTTCTGCTTCTTGTATACTTTTCAAATCAGCTGCCAAGAAAATTTCATCCAGATGTTTCATACAAGAGTTTAATCAGCATTGTGGAGTTGGGACTCTTTGTTGTCTATTTTGCATTGGAGTCAGAGATGTCTGAGGGAATGGCATGTAAAAAGGTTAAATGCCTTTCCCTTCCCAGAAGATTCATGAGCAAATGTTTCTACTGGCAAAAGCAAATGTTAATTATTTTATTCCTTTTTTTGAAAAGGGTTTTCATGCAAAAAGATTTATTGGGCTCTGGCCTCCACTTTAACATATGGTTCTCTTTTATGATAAATACCCATTTGTACATGATCATAAATAGGTAATGGATTTTAGGTGTTTCTTTCTGAGCTGTGTCCAGCTTTGTACTATATTAAAGGGAGAGTAACACAAATGTGCATTTACTGTCTCACTTTGAAGCTGAGGTAATCGTGGAATATCAGATACTAGCACTGCCAACCAAGCCTGATGTATTTGCCATTGGAAGGATAGAGAATCATGAATGTATTGCAAAATAAAACAAAGGCTGATAACTGGTGACTTATGTTGCCCCATGCCCATAATCCCAAAGTGTAAAGATGATCTGTGTGGGCACTACAGTGGCTTTACATAGGAAATTAGTGTTATGGAGGTTATAGTCATAGCAAATGTGAACTTACATAAGCTGCTTTTCCAGATAAAATTAACTGATCCTGGGTGTTGAACTGCATATGCTGTTTTGTCACTTGTGAAAGGAAAATAAGATTCACCACATGTTTTGGCTGCCTCTTTTTGCTGTCTCTCTTTCAGCATTGAAGTACATTGCTTGCTTTCATTACAAAGCAGAATCTTTAATCACAATGGCCAGCTCCAGGAAGAGTGCAGAATATCAAGCTGAGGAAAAGGTTGAAAAATCCCAAACCTCAACAATCCCCCCAAACCCACATGTGCACAATCTGACTGAAATGAATGTACTTAGGGAATGTTAAGTCAAAATATTTAAAAAATGTCACACAAAATGATATTGTGAGATTCTTTGCTTTAGGGAAAAAGGCTGCCTGTGGGGTGTGAGGGAGCCATGAAATGCTCTGCTTTAGGACATGCCCTTTGCCTGTGAAGTCCTGGCAGTTTGTGGCTCTGGATTCCTTCATACATTGTAGAGGAGAGATGGTAGGAAAGTAGAGGACTTTTTTCCTTACTACAAAGCCAGAGTCTGTCTTGAGATTGTCTTGAGCCAAAGGAATTGTAGACAACATGAATGATTAACTGTCCTGTTTCCAGAATGCTTTCCTCTCTTTTTCTTTCCTCCTTTTCTTCGTTTGTCAGCCACAATGTTATTGGATATTTCAGGGAGTTTTCAAAAGACCTGAAAAGGTAAACCTTAAACAATTTTTATAAAATCTTTTTCTTGAAGCAATGCAATTTACCAGTTGCATTTCTCACTGTAGAACAGTCTCTCATTTGACATACACACATACACAGAACTTCAAAAGCCCCTCACTTGTGCCTGTGGTTTGATGAGCCTTTCTGTGATTTACTCATTAATATGGGCACTTTGAAATCCCCATACCTTGTACTGAAATTTGCTCAAAGGATAGACAAAAATGCACTATGTAATGGAGTACCCAGTCCTCATTCTGAGATGTGCCCCAGTCAATCTTTTGTTAATATTTGGCAGTCTGGTGGTCAGTTCCTCAAGGATCTCTGTTTCTGATTGAGGACATTCTTCAAGTCCAAGAGGCTGTCTCTGCAGGTAGGCAGAGAATTGATTTTTCCCTCACTGCAGAAAAGCGTACAGCAGGCATGGCTATGAACTTCTTGATCTTAGGAATGAAAGTAGCATACCAGGTTTTAACCCAGGTGGGTGGGATACAGTAGAGATGCATGTTCCCATTGTGTTTAAGGAAGACAGACACTATTCCAGATACCAAAAAGTCTCAGCATAAAACCATGTTGTAAAGGGGGTGTGTGAAGAGGCCAAGCTGTTTGCTTTGGACACCTCTTCCACTGCTACTACTTTTGTTAAACTAATCAGGGAAAACCAGTGAAAAATGAAAGAAAATTAAAGCAGTGCTTGGGCACTGGACAGGCCAAAACTTTCCTGGCCTGTGGATCTATTTCTGATACTCACGGCAAATACGCACAGATACTCTTCAAATACAATATGCATCATTTGTATGGATGTCAGTACCCTGACTGACAGCCATGCATGAGAGGTGAAGACTTAATGTGATTTTTCTCTGGCAGAAATCAGATGCATCCCTTTAAAAAGTCTGGAAACTGCTTGCCCTGACTGATATGCAATCACCAACATGAGACACTCAGTGGGATTACAGTCTTTCTTAAAGATGATCACCATACCTCCTAAAGGGCTACTGAAAGTGCTCTTTGTCTAGGGAGCTGGGAGATGAACTACTCTTGGACTAGAATAGTTTTGGGGAATACCAATTCAGAGAGAATCTGCAGGCATATGTGGTTGTGATGAATTGAGAAAGGATCCATCTAAATGGAGGGGATGCTTTTGATATGATCTGAGATCTGCAGCATTCCCTACGTTGCCTGGGTCTTCTAGAGCAATGTCCAAGAACTTTGTCCCATGCCTGCTTTTGGGAAGAGAGTGTGCTTGGGCAGCCCCAAATTTGGTGCAGTGCTTTGATCTTGGGATCAGAAAACAATTTTGATTACAAGTTGTTCATAACAGAAAAATGAGGTGGAAGTGGTATATTGATGCCAGAATTCTCTTTGTGGGCTGTATAGAGGTTCACAGTTTAAGAGTTTGGCTCTGTTCATGGTGGGGTAGGAGTTGAAGTTCCAGATACGTGGATTTCTCAAATGTGAATACAGCAGTGTCAGCTGCAGAATTCACCTGAGAGAGTGTCGGTCAGGGGCTGCCTGCTGGACCACCTGGATTATGTTACATGAAGTGAAATGCAAAAACTGTGAAACTACTTGATAGTTAAAGCTGTTGAGCAACAGAAATTTTCTTAAAATGAGATTTTATATTATTCTCAGTTATGTTTTAATTTTCATGTTTCATGCCCTTATACAAAATGTAAAAGTTTTTGCATAACATAGAGGACTATTAATTTCTCACAGAACTGTTTACCATTGAAGGTATTTATCTGGGAATTGGTACTCATTTTTAGATATTTTCAACATGTTTGTTAGTAAACTTGCACATATCCATCTTTCACCACTTTTTATGCACAGACATCTTGGAAATGAATTTAACAAAAGGAAGAACAGTGCTTTGAAAGAAGATTATGCATAAGCAGGTTATTTTTAGAAAACAGAAGAACTGTGGCTTCTGAAGAAAATATGAAACCGTAAATATTTATACAAAAGTGCATGAGGTAAAGAAATTAATGTAAGACAATATAAGCAAGACATGTTCTTTGATCACAGCTGTAATGTTTATTTTTCATTGCCAAACAATGTGTGACACTTACTTTTGATTGCATGTGCTGTTGGAATAATGCCTAATATAAATCACATGAAATGTTTTGAGGGCTCAAAAAGAGACCAAAGAGGCCATGCACATTTTTGATACTAAAAGCAAGGAGATGAGCCCAGGACTGCTGTGACTGGAGTGGGCCTGCTATGTGCTACATTAGCAGATTGAATTGCAGGATCATCACCTTTGTAAAAAGCCTGAAATACTAAAGTGTGGGTTGGCTTTGAGGGCAAGAACTGACAAATGCAAAGCATGCATTGATGACAAGAAGAACCTCTTCCTAGCTTAAAGAATTCTGTACAGTGTTCTCTTAAGCTGTGCTGAATTTGCTTTAAAAACAGTAATAAATCTTATTGCTTAGGTCGAATGTTACATCTGTTGTGCATTTATATGGGAAGAATAATATTTCTTAAAAAATTGTAACATGCCACCTACCAAGGAGCCAAATCGCATTTTATACCTGCTTTTCATATAGCCATAAAACTTCTTTGCAAGAACACCCGAGAATTAAGCTTAAACAAATGTGTGTGTTATCCAGAGTTAATATGTGCATTTGTGTAGCACTGTTTGTTAATCTCTGACTTGTGAAGGCAGCTGTTCACTTACACACATTGGCTTCGAGAAAACATAACTGATGTTTGATGCAGAACACCCCAACACAATTCTCAAAATATCAAACTAGTGAAGATAGTCATCTGCACCAGAGCTTCAGCCAGTCTGCTGTGCATGCAATTCATAAAGAAGACACAGTTACCAGCCTTCCACAGGACAAGAAATTACTTTTCCAGGCAGGAACTGCAAGCCTGGTATTCGTATCAGTGGAGTATTTCTCTGGTGGTGAGTTGCTGAAGTAGACTGTTGGTTAAAGTGCATTGATTGATAATACTTGCCCTTTACTGTATGGACCACTTCTGTGTGTCCTCCACAGTCTGTCTCTCTAAAAGCAGTGCTTAGTGGTCTATGTTTTTGAACTAGGGAGGCTGAATTAGTGTAGTTTGCCCAAAGCCATAGCAACGTGTTGCAGCTGGCATAAGAAATTAAAATTCTGGCTTTGTACAAGTGCCTGGGAGTTTTACTACTGGTTCTAATACCCATGCAATTTGCTAGGTCCTGGTGTTTGGATTACTACTGATACCTTCCACAGAAGCTCTGCCAGAACATACTTAATTTATGAAATTGCTCAGCAACAGTGAGTTCCACTATTGAACCGCAATTTTAATCTGTCTAGCAGTGACACTGTTTAATTGTATTTTGTGTGGGTTGCCTGATATAACAAGCTCTCTTGGAGAAAAAATGGTTCTCAGCAAGGTGATGAATGACATCCCAATTGCTAATTCCCCCTGAGGCTTTGAAGTGAACCTGATGGATTGGAAGCAGAACTCCGGATGACTGACGGTATCATCTGTGCCGTGTGTGAGGGTGCAGGTTGGGAAGCCCCTCTGCAGGTATTAACAAACATCCTGGATTGGTTGTGAGGTTGCAGGTTGTGATTGCCACTCCTAACAGGCTCTAAAGAGTGTATTTGTTACCCAAGTAATTTGGCTCCTATGCTGCCTCCTGCCCTCTGACAGTGTTGATCTTTTTTGGACTAGAGTCACATTCTTGAATTCTAACTCCCAGTCACTTAAAATGGTAACTTGTTCCATTTGGTCCCCAGCAAGGGTGAAATAGGATCAGTGTTTGCTTTCTCTTGTTGCCAGGTATGTTAAATGAACAATTTAAATAATTTAATTACCCATTTGATTAAATTACTGGGACTTTGCCCAATGTCATACAGTTTCCTGCTGATTTTTTTTTTTCTGTCAGAGCTCAAGCTACATGGCATTGTGTGCACATCAGGAAAATTCTCCATAGTCACATAAGTGAGATTCTGAGCAAAATACAGAGTATGGAAAGGTCATATCAGTAAATGAATAATGGATTTTTGGCTTTGGCTTTCTATCTCTCAGCACCTTGTAGAGCACAATGTGCAACTGCAACAACTAAGGATGCCTTAAGCAGTTTCTTTTAAATAGAAATACTCCATACTGTCCTTTTTACACAGCATACCTTACCTGCCCTGAGAGGTTGTTGTGCAAAGTGTGGTAATGGGGCCAAATGTCTGCACGTTTGTGTAGGGATTGAGCACAGCCGTGGGCTGGCACAGGGCTCTCAGCAGCACTTGTGGCTGTGCTCTGCGAGAGTTGTGTCTTCACAGGCAGAGCACATCCTGTGTCTCATGTTCCTCCTACCATAAGGATCTTCCTGGAGGATGCAGGGGGTTAAACAAAACTGCAACGAGAATTATCAGAGAACACCGCAGTGCATCTGACTGCACTGAACTGAACCAGTTATCGCCATCCTTTGCTATGTATAGACCACTCAGAAATGTGTCAGTGTGAGGTGAGATTAAACAGAGACACGGAGTCTAGTTCCTCAGTGTGGCAAGGATCATAATTCTGCCAAACAGGAATCAACACAGAGTGAACAGCATGATTAGCTCTGTTTCTATTACTGTTTTGAAGAAAAACTGACAAGGATCTGTCTGCACCATTGTGATGGAGGGAAAACAAAAAGCCAGCCTGGTCAAGAGAGAATCCGTGCACAAGAAATACACTAAACATTGATTTCACTGGAACAGCAAGCTTGGAAATCACTGCGAAGAAGAGCGACTATTCCAGATGTTCAGTTACAGAATATTTATCCCAATGCATTGTTAATCAAAAGGTTTACTGATTACATGAAGGTAGATCCAAGGTAAAGAGGTTGCAGATACTTTCCTATTGTGTTCCCCTGATCTGTAAGTACTTTGGAACCTGGGGCTGTCTGGGCCACCAGGCTGGAGGCTCTTAAGGAACTTTCCTGGCTGCCAAAGGTTGTTGTGTCAACAAGAGAGAATTCTGCACAGTCTCAGGCTGTCTCCGTTATTGTGGTTCCTTCTTCTTAAGTCTGGTGAAGGCTCATTTGATTTTTTGTTTAATGGGATTTTCTGTTGGTGATTGATATTCTCCTAATAAAATACACAAACCACTGTGTGGCTGAAGTAGCATCTGGTTTTGGTTGCAAATCATTCCTGGCTGCCTGTCACAGAAGGAGTGCTTGTGTTAGTCCCTCTCTGCTCTGATTAGGCTTTGTTATCCTCTCACTTTGCTGTCTGTTCTGTAGCTTCTCAATGCAGTGATCTTCCAGGGCATCAGGATGTTGTCTTGAATCTTCACCTTCTGCTTTTTCATAAACACAGAAATTTTCATACTTCACTGTGATTCTGGATTCCTCTGTCCTCTTCTCACACGTGCACCTCTTTGGGGTTTGTGACTGTGATCTGCTGAATTGGGAAACCTAACTGTGGAGTGGTGCTAGATTTTTCTGTCAATAGATACTTCCATAAACCATGGATTGGGAGATTCTCTTACTGTTCTCCTTCTTTCTTTAGATACAGTTTAATGTAAAATGTTTTCAAATAGATTTTGTGCAAATTTTTTTCAGTGTTTCAGGATCAAATTACTGAATCAACGCCCAAATCCTTATATGATGAAATTCTGCAACTGTACTGCAGTTGGGGAAGATACAGAAAATGTAAGGCAAACACATCCAAAATTAACAATGACAAGAAAAAGAGAGTATTGCTTTGCTTATAAAATGTACATACTTAGTATTTATCTTAGCATTTATATATAAAATATCTCCATATTTTTGCTTTGTTCCAGTTTTGGGCAGGGGAAGATTTAATTTGCTTCTACTTTTTATTTGGATATGGAGCTGTAGTTGACTTTTAACTCAGGATTTTACTTTATGACAGTATTGCAGGAAAATATAGCACCAGCTACTTAATGTCAAAGGATGTGTGCTAGTTTATTTTGTTGCCATTTTTGTGGCTTTCATCCAAGGTCGCTTGTGTCATGGGACACCTGAGTCCAAGATTTATTCTGCTGCAGGAGATTGCCTAGCAGTACACTAACAGTTCATAATCTAAAGAATTTTTGAAGCTATATTAAAGCACAGGGAAGCATTTTATCCTTCTCTGAATGGTTTCTGTTTCACAACAAAACTTTGTACAATAACATTTTCTTACTTTTTAAAAAATATCCCCCTTTTAGTTGAGGAAAAAATAGAGGGCAAAAATCAGCAACTGTGGACCTTTGAAGATATATAGATGAGCACTAGGATAGGGGATGCTACTAGGTAGATAAAGAAAAAAAAGCACACTACCTAATTTTAGGCACCTAATTTAGATTAGGAGGCTTATCTTGTTAGGTTTTTGTTAGGAGTGAGAGGGATAGCCAGAGTTGTGCTCCTAAGGCATCAGATGCTCGAAGTCATCCTCTGGCAAAACCTGCTTCCTTCTCATAAAGCAGGCTCAGGGAAACGTACCATCCATGTTGAATGGGCAATTCTGCTACTGTGAGTGCACCCTGGTGGGTTTATTTTGAGGGGAAAGAGAAACACTCAGAAGGTTTATAACCTATAATAATTAGAGAAGAAAAGTCTCCACATCTTGTTTGCTGGTAGTGTTCAAGTGCATAGTCAGTTTTGCTGATGTTTGTGCATAAAAGAGATTCTGAAACATGACTAATTTGATGCATGTGCTTTATCTTGCCATGGTAAATTAGAACCTTTCCATACCCAGGAGCTGAGTGTAGCTCTTCTTGATTTAAAGTGTGTTGTGTTGCCTTAATTGCACCATTTATCACAACTTTTTGGCGCTTTTTAATTTTGCTTTTTACTGTGGATTCTCTAACCCAAGTAAATGATACTACAGCATTCAGGAAACTTGGATGGCATTTGAACCAGCACTTCATCAGCACTCTGAAAGATAATCTATGAACACCAAAGTTGCAGGACCTTGAAAAATGGCCATAGACATGAAGAGCTTGGAACTCTACATGACAGAAGCACCTAAAGGTATGTGAGGTTCTGATTCTGACTTACTGAAGGTGTTGCATCCCTGGGCCGATGGTGTCCAGATCTGTCTTTAGGGGAAAGCCCTAAAGAAAGGAAACAGAGCCCTTGAAGGAAAATGTTATAGAGCTGAATTTTCTGTCAATTTCTATTGCTATCCTTACTTGAAGACTTAGAACCAGAACTTAGTTCAGGTTAGAAGGGACCTTAGGAGGTTCCTAGTCAACCTGCTGCCCAAAGTGCAGCCAGCTCAGAGATCAGAGAAGATGGCTCAGAATTTTATCCAGCCAGTCTTTCTGCTCTTTCTGTAGGATGGGCAGGGAGAATTTGAGGGTAGCAGAATTGCTTGGTTGGCCTGTGTGGGCAGAGATCATTAGGAGGGCAGGTGCTTGACTTGTTCAAAATGTGATAATGGCAATAATCTTGAATGAAGTGGCTCTGCTTCCAGCAGAGGATAATTAGCCTTTGCATTTGAAAGGAAATGATCAGGAAAAGCAATAAGCATTAGGCAGGAGTCCCACTACCATGCAGTTTCTAACTCTGGTAACCACAGCCTGCTACAGGGAGTGTTGGCTTCAATCACAAGGGTCTGTCACTTCCTCAGAGCAGGCCAAAAGCTGAAGCATGAACCGTAGGGTTCTGTGGCATCACAAACTATAGAGCTGTGGGGGAGGGGAAGGTGTAAAGGGAGAATCCACATGAGAAACCAGCAGCTGTTTGGACTGCCAAGTGTCAGCAGGTGTCTGGTAGGTTCTGCTTGCTGAGGGAAGCGGGAGGCTTCTTGTTCACAGGAGAAAAGAAGTATCTATCTGGCAAAAGATCTAAGCATGGGAGAACCAGATGGATGGAGGGACCACCAAAGGTTTCAGGGAATGGGTTGTGACCCCCATGTTCTTTTCCAAGGAGACAGAGCACATTGGTGAAGGAGAAAAGGCTAGGCAGGGAAATAACGACTTTTGAGGGTTCTGAAAGGGACCTGCTGGCATTTACTTTCTGTTACTGTAAAGGAAAGCATAGGCATATTCCTGACCCTGAAATTGCTCAAAACGTAGCATAGAGATGCACAGGCAGCACAGCTGTGTCTTCCCAGTCTCCAGTTTCACTGTCAGACCTCACTTTGCAACGATCCCTCCATGAGAGGTGCAGGTACTTACTGAATATACTTATATAATTGGTATAAAGTTTGTTTGTACAATATATTGCCTCTCTATGGATGTACTGAAAAGCCAGATAGGAGAGATGGAGCTGTGGGAGGGTCTAGATAACAATGTGGCATCGAGGAAGAGGGGATACACAGGAATAGGTGAGTTTAGGGAGGGACAGAGGGAGGGAGAGGGAAGGTGAGCGCGGGCTGTGCCGCTGTCCACGGTGCTGGGGCTGCCTCTGTTGGCTTCTTGCATCGTCTGGGGTTGGGCTGCTCTGTAATCTTCCTGCCTATAACGTCTCTGTGTCATTTCACAAATGGTGTGGCCTGCTGGAACCCAGGGATTTTCACTGTGGCAGGTAACTCTGAATATCTCCACCTAGAGCCACGTTTCCTATTTCCTCACAGAAAGCTTCAATTATGGAAATAACTGTCAGCTAAGCCGAGCACAGTGGGGAGTTCTCAGGAAGATGATTCTTCTGAACATGCCTGTGAAATTCAGTGAAATTCTGCTGAAAATACCTACACCACAGCAAGGAGCAACTCCTCTCATGCCATCCCAGCACATCAACTGACAGTTGCTAAACCTGAATCCTTAAAATTCTGACTGAATTGATGTAGCTGAGCTTTTGTATGCTCTTGATTACAATACTTGATTGCCTAGAACTGCTCACAGTACCTAAAAATATCTGATATATTCAAACTATCAGCAACACATCCAGCATATAGTACTGAGTACCACCCACTAGCTTGAAATACTTTTTTCACCATGTGCCTGACTTGCTACAGGAGCCAGAAAGCAGGAGAGAGAGAGTCAGGAGTGACATTGAAAGGAAGAGTCTCCCGCATTATTTAACGTGGTGAATTTGTTTAGAGTTCAAAGTTTTGTAGTACCAAAAGCTCTTTGGGAGGTGTGATTGTTTAAATGGGTGCAATATGGTGTTGAAATACTGCTTTGAGTCCAGCAGTTCCTCGGAAAGCTGATAGCAAAAGACAGTTCTATAGGTTTTATTACATACTTCTGTCATGGTGCTCCATGTTGGTCTCAGCTGTACCATTCTATAGGTGTGTAGCATTTTAAGATTTAAACTTTTTAGAATAAGATAGATTTATTTTTCACCTGAATGTGTCCTTGGATTTCTTCTGACAAGAGTATGTATGGCAGTCAGGCTCACAGTCTCAACACCCAGCATCACCTTGATTTCCTAGGCCAGCTGAGCATCCAAGAAAGGAGTATGTGAAAAGAGAAGATCCCAGATCTCTGAACACTTGCTTTCTGATGCTGTAACTTCTGTCAGTCATCCCTTTTGGCATCTTTCTGAAAAGCCATTGTTCGTAGTCTAGGACACTTTTCCCTTCTGCTCCTACATTTATCTTGCATTGGGTCCTGTTTCAGTTTAATTCAGGGAATGACAGAATGCCTTTATTCAGAATGGCAAAGCCTTGGCTGTAAAAGTCACAATGTTGATTTGCAGCCTTTCATATACAATAGCTTTATTTCTGTGTGTGTTGTTCCTTGCACTTGCAGGAAGGAGGTGATGTTTCATCTACAACAATATTACTTTCAACATAAGGGCTTGTCCTCAGGAGTATTGTTAGCATGGGATGTTTTTGTGTTATGTATTAGATTTCATGTGATTCTAGAAATCTCTGCTTCATTTTTCCCACATATTCAAGTAATGGCTGTACAAGGGAGGCTACTCATCTTGCCTGTGTCAAGCAAGAACTCATTTCAGCAATTGATGTGCCATCACCCAGTCTTTGCCTGCAGGACTCTGTTCTGCATAGGGAGAGTCAACCGTAGAGGAAAGCTCCAAGAGTGGAGTACAGCCATTTATAAACCTGTGACAAAATGAAAAACATATTTCCCATTAAAAGTTGAGCCTGAGGATGCCTAATGTATAATTTTTCATCCTGTGATCTTCAAGAATGATGTACACATGAATTTTTTTATTTTGATTTTTTTTTTTAAAGAGTCACCATCACTTCCTAACAGTGATCCTGTTAGGAAGATCAGGTCAGGCAGATCTCAGCTAGCTATCAAGATGATTTTCATTCTGTGTGTCACCAATTTGTCAAATTTTCAGTCCCAAATGGCTAATTTTTTATTAGGTTTGATTGCCTGAGATGATAGACACAGGTTTATTTTCCCTCTTCTTTGTGGTATTCAAAGCCTTGTTGATGGTGGTTGCAGGAAGATACCTGATACCTTCAGACACCACAATGTTTAAATGAAGTGAGGTATGATTGTCTGGCAAGCATATTCTGTCAAGTGGAAGAAAGCTTTGTTAAAGCAGATCCAGATCTGTTATGTCTCTGTTATGAAATACCAGTTTTCTGACCTGATTATTCATATGGAGATTTTAGAGAGAGACAATGGTTTTCAACATATCACTCTTTTTCCAGAGCTATTCACCACCTAATTTCACTGGTCTCTGGTGTGCCTAGACTGCAGGAAAACATCTTATGTGCTTTTTCTTCCCTGCAAAGCAGGAAATTGCCAGTTGTGCATTATCAAAGGAATGAGAGCTTGTTGGTGAGCTCTCTCTGTGCTTCACTGTGGTACAGTTATGCAGTAAATTTGCCAATGGCTTCTGCTGCCCAACAGAATCCACACCCTAAGGCTGTGTATGAAATGTTCTGTTTTTAGAGAACATGTCTAGGTGATGTCTCTGTGATCTTCAGAGCCAACAGATTAGCTGTGGCAGTGTGTTCATCCTAATGCATAAAGGCAAGACCTTCCTAATGTAGTTGGCCCCGCTTGGAGCAGAACATTGGCCTAGATGACCTGCAGACCACCCTTTCAGTCTTAAATTATTCCAGGATTCCAGTAAAGCTCCCTGAGCATGTAGCCAGAATCAAAGGTGCTTTGTACAAGCAATGCTGGACCCATCGCTGCTGCAGCTGCCCTTGGGCAGAAGCTTGTCTCCAAGTGCTGCCTTCCTTTCCTCTGAGGAGCATGGAGGCACTCAAGAGAGACAGTTTTTGGGGACTGTGGTGTGGTGTGCAGGGATTGTGCAGTCTGAACACTCCAGCACACTGCAGTCCTGACATGCCTCTGCCTCCCTGCAGCCCATGCTTGGTTCAGTGCTTGCTCCCATGGATGTGGCTGGATGGCTGCTTTTTGGCAGTACTTACTCTGAAGAAGAATCCATGCAGCCCAACAGAGCCCTGTTGGATAGCCCTGGTGTTTTGTGAAAGGCTCAGGTATCTCCAGGCATGAAAAGCTAGTGCCACCTGTCACCCCACCCGGTGTTCCACTGCTCTTCTCTGTGATTGGGTTTTTCCCTGGGCTCCCCACAGGGTTGCTGGTTGCACAAGCCAGCACCAATTAATTCAGGGGTCAGTCCTGCATCTTTACTGGCATGCAGGTTTCACATGCCCCTTTCAACTGCTTTCAAACAAGATAAATCACACAAGACTTTTACCTTTATTTTCTACAAATTGTCTTTTTCAGTGCTGTATGCCATGAAACATCCCTATAAACAAGCAGGAGCTGAAAGATCTGGAGTTGCTTTGAGTTATACAAAAACCAATTTTGAGCCTAAATTGTGACATTTATAGAGGCAGGTGGCTTGTTGAATAGTATGCTCAACTGCAAGCCATGATTCTAAATGTCAGTCTGGGAATGCCATAAATCCTATCTAAAATGTGCTCAGGTTGTTTTACATTTTGACATGTTAGCCCAAAACTCCTCAGACAAGAAAAGAATAAGCAGCATGGGTGGCGTATTTGTTACTTTTTTAGATCCCAAACATATGCTTTTAGCCATCAGGACCTCATAAATTTTCCCTCAATGCCTGTCAGTGTTGCTTAGGTTTCCAGCTAGGGGCTTTGAACTCTGCTGGCCCTTCTCCAGAGCTATCATCTTGCTTGCAGTGGTGTCTGCAGTTTTGGGGGTCTAGTGAAAACGCTCCTGAGGAAAGAAAAACACAGCCTTAATTGGTGAAAGACAGAACTTTACAGGTAGGACTGAGACTTGTTCCTGTTTTAAAGGAAATCATCCTCTCCTTTCTACTCCCACCCCTGCCTCAAGCTAGGGCTGTCCTACAGTTTGGTCATTTTACATTTAGCCTTTGGCAGCCTGTGCTGCTCCTGTACTCCTTTCCTCTACAAGTTTCCAACCAGGTTGGGATTTGGGAATCCTGCTTAGCCCTCCCAAGAGGATCTGTGTGAGCAGTGTCACCAGATTTCAAGGTGGTTTGCTTCAGTGGCCCATTCTGACCTGCAGATAAGCCTCTCTGTGAAGCCTGCTGGAGACAGGCTGCTGCAGGGCTTGTAGGAGTTCTTCTCATGGAAAAAGGTTTGAACTTGTTTTGATTTCATATTAATTCTTTGTGGTTTTTACCACATTTTAAAATTTTGGGGGAATGGGCGTTGGGCTTGGGGTTGTGTTTTTTGGGGAGTTTTATTTTTATAGCCTGCCATGTATTGCCCACTGTTCTAAGCCTTTTGGCTGGTGTCTCCTGTAGGCTGGGCTCTGATGGGTTCTCAGCAGTGCCATTAGAGGTATCTTTTACTTATTTGAAGTGTGTCTGATGACAGAGGAGAGGGGGCAGAAGCAAGACATGGCATTGTTTGCAATACCCTAAACACATTCCTTCTGAAATCTTTTTTCCTCCTTCTGCTGAAATCAGATTTCAGCTTGATAAATCCAACACTGTAGTAGACCCACCACAGGGATTTATGTCATCTTTGTACAGGAAGAAAAATTGCAGGAAGAATGATGTAGTGCTGCAGCTTTCCAGTGTGGTAAATTTAAGGTACTCAATTTACACCATTATAACTCTTCAAAATGATCAAAGAAAAACACCTCTGAAGCTCAAACTCTGCTTACTTCTTGAGTGCTAAGATTAACCTTTTGTGAAATCTTTGTGTGAAACTACCTGCAGTTTGGCAAAAGTTTAGGGAGGAGAGAATGAAATGGTCTGGAAAGATGATCATGATGTAAGAAGCTGTTCTCAAACAAAATGGCCTCATTCTTTTATTTCTATTTATCTAGCCTGTCTTCCAGACAGCACTTTTTGGTTATCAAATCACATTTATTTAGATCTCTCATTTGTATGACTGAGACATTGTCAGCCAGTTCCTGGCTTTTAATTGCTTGATTCTGCAATCTTAATATTTTTTTTAACATTGGTTTGTGTATAAATTCATACACTTCATTTTAGGAGCAAATTGACAAAAACAGCTTTCCCAGCATATGGAACCATATGTACCCTCACAGGGGCCAGCAAAATGGCTGAGCTATTTAGACTATCTAGCAGAGACCTCCACTTGAGTTAAGAGTGTGCAGCCAGAGAACTGAAAAGTTGTTTTCTCTGGCAGGGTGGTCTGCAGCCCACGTCTGTCAGTGGCTGTAGTGAGTGGTCAGCAGCTTATCTGCAAGAGACATGTTAAACATCAAATTAAATGTATGTTAAAGATGGAATATCTTCTTTGAAGAAGAGAGGGTATGCTGTGGGTTTGCTGTGAACCACTGGCCTGCAAGGTTTGGGAAGTGCTGGTCTTTGTGGCCAACTGATGGAAGAAGGTGGGTCACCTTCTTTGTTAGGGATTTCTTCAGATCACTTCTCCAGAGCTCTTCTGGAGAACATGAGCTTTGATTCCAGTTGCTGTGAAAGAGTGGATCCAGAGACATCCCTCCGGTCTCAGCTCCTGTCCATCACTCTCTTTCTGGTGAAGGTCCTCATCTCCCTCTACCTGCACTAGGTGCTGTCATGAAGAAAGAGGTGCCACCTGTGTGTGCTGCTGGTTTGTCTTATGCCACAGCGACCCCCAGAAGCAGAGAATTACAGAAAATCCTTGCTTGGCCCTTGGTTCTGCTTTAAATTGGTGGTGGGCTCTTAGAGCTTTTAAGTCCAGGGGCCTGATCCGGCCTAAATTCTACTATTTCTTTGTTGTCTAAAGATTACTCATGTACCAAGTACATCGTTCTGCAGGATTTTCTGTATTTCCTTAGAGACGAGCAGCTGAAATTAACGTCACTCTGCCTAAGCAAAGACAATAGAAGGGATTTTTTTGGCAGTGCTAACCAGGACATTGCTGGTAGTTATTTATTTGAAAAAACAGAACAACAAAACCCAAACCAAACAAAAAAGCCACAGGCAAACAAAAAACCACACAGCCACCCAGCCTTAACTTAGGGCAGTTTTCGCACTCCCCTCTTCTGTCCTTCTCCAAAGTCTGCTTTGAAGACTTTGAGCTGCCAGCTCTGGCCTTCTGAACTCAGTAGCCTCTGTTCATTGCAGCCTGCAGAGCAAAAACAATGTGCTTGTGTCCCAGGACGCTTTCGGCTTTGATCATTCCTTGTAAATGGTGCTATAAAACCTCCCAGGGTGTTTGCTGTGTGATGATGCCTTGTGTGAGCACAGAGCTCCTCTCCACGTGTGGGTAACTGAGGGCCTGGTGCACAGAAACAGCTGAGTGTGAACTGCTGGGTTTGGGCACCTCTCTTTTGGATTGTGGACAGATTTCCAAGGCAGCAGCACATCCACTCCTGGGATACAGCGCAGTGGTTCCTTTCAGGGTTGGAAAGTCTTGCTTCGAAACTTCAGAACTTCTAAGTAAGGCAGGCAGAGCCTTTCTTAATATTAGTGAAACACTGTGGTTTTCCCTAAATTCATCCTCCAAATGGCTGGGCTAATTTTGCTGGAACTCTCTGAAAAATATTTAGCCTTAGGCAAGCATATTACAGGGAACATTTATGCCTGAATACTGAATGCTTGACAGTTGCAAGCAACTGAAATCAGGGTCTTGTGAAAGGGAGTAGGAGGCAGATTTAACTATTTCATCTGTGCCAGGTGTCTGCCTATACTAACATTTCTTTTGATTGCATAAGTAATATGCACAAGTCCATAATATATCCTTTCTTTTTCGGAACCAGATTTATTCTGGTAAAACTCATCTAAGTTTGTGGAATTACAAGATCATAAACCTAGTATAACATTGGAAAATCAGGCTCTATGGATGCGCTCTGTGTGTGGTATGAATCTATTTGCAATGTATATATATAAATAAGATTTGTGGTGAAATGAGAAAAACAAGCTGCTTGTATATCATCTAGGAATGAGCCCGATGTTATGCTTAATATTTTCCAGAGACATATGTGGTGACAGACTTATCAAAAACACTGGCTGAAATGAAGCTGTTGGTCCAAACATCCTCATCATCCTTTATCCTAAAGCCAAAGCAAAAATGAGATGTCCCAGTGGGTGTGGGCCATGGTAACATTACTTTTTATCATTATTATTATTATTATATTCAGATGTTGGTTGTGTTTAAAATTACAGTGCTGGCAGATGGACTCTATTAGAACTGCCAAATCTGATCATCTAGCCCCAAATCTGATCATATTACTGAGAACACAGTCTGGGATTTTACGGGGGCCGGAAACAAATTGGCTCCTTCTTCCTCACCAGCTTATCTTGCCATATCTATTTCAGAGTGAGGCACATCTATTTTATTGAGCCTCTGCCACTTGCTCTGGATCTTTCTAGGTGGCTGTGGGGCAGACACCAAACAAAGCCAGTGGCTTTGCACTCTGGAGGGAACAACATATGGGTGTCCTTACGGATTTGGCAGGTGAGGGAGCTCAGGTTCATTGTGCACGAAAGATGAACAAGGGCTTGCTTTCCCATTCTGGCATTCCCTTTCTTTCAGGTTTTTTTTAACAAAAGGAGACGTGGAGTTGAGGAGAGGAAATGCCTGACAAGCCAATGTATGTAATTTCGCTGTGGTCAGGCTGATTATTTTTCTGTCCCAGGAACAACAAGCCAACAGCACTTGCATGGTGTACTTTTCATCCAAAGAGTAAAGTGGGCCCAGCAGCTAAACTGGGACAAAAAAAAATCCTTCAAGCAGGTCTAGCTGCCAGCACTTCAGCGAGTTTCCACTACACAGACTGTGATCCCTGGGTTTGATGGCCCACTGAGTGAATATGGAGAAATGAGAAGGTTAGCTTTCCCTCTGGAGAGAAAGAAAGGTTCTTTGGAAAGCAAGGTAGATGCTCTGATTATATGCAAACAAGGAAGAGCCAAGGAGGAGGAACCCCAAGGAAATTACCATGTGCTAAATGATTATTCTGAAGAAACACTGTAGGGTAAATAGTGGAGCAAAACTACTTGATTCTGACTCCAACAGAAGGCCTTTTTTCTCCTGTAGGAATGACTCCCTGCAACTGAATATTAAAGACTCTCAAAATTGAGCAGAAACCTTCCAGTCCTGCTTATTAAATCTCGGGACAGGAGCTCATGGGGCTTTGTGACAGCAGCCACTCTCCTGTCCCACAAAACAGAGAGATTCCAAAGCCTCCCCATTTACCTGTCAAGGTACTGAAAGGGCATTGGAGTCAGTCAGCCCAGCCTTAATTTAGGGAAGGGGATTGCCAATATCCCACCTGACTGCCAAAAACGTAGTCACTGAAATGGTCTGTGGCAGCATCTCTTTTCTGTAGGCTGGCAAGGGCTGCTGCAAGTGGAGGCCCTCTAAAGGAAAAGGTTCATTTTGATGAAGATGAAACTTATGGTCATGGTTTCTTTTCTTGGAGAAAGCTGCTTGCAGACATCCTGGGGTTTCAAGGAAACTGAAATTGCTTTTTTATTAGCAAAAATATTCATTGCATCCTACCCTGCATTTGTACAGTGCTTCTGGCATGAGGAGCCTTGGAGAGGGCTGCATACTCAGCAGGGAACACTCTCAGGAGCAGGCAGCCAAAAGCAGCTTCTCTTCAGAGCAGAGAGATGCCATGGGAGACAGGAATCTGCTGAATCCTGAAATTGGTGGGAGACAGATGTCAGGAACCTGTTTCTTGCAGAGATGAGATCTACCTTGGGTGGGTGCAAAGGGTTTCTGACACACAGTTTGCAGGGTATCCCAGATTCCTGAGCAGCACAGCTGGTTGTCCCTGCCACTTGTGGAGGCAAGGCACCCAGTGGAGCTGATGCAGTGCTGCCAGTTCTCATAGCAGCAAAACCTGGATCCAAAGAGCCTACTCTATTTTGAGCTCAGGAAAGTGGATTTTGCTTTGAAAGTGGATTTTCCTGATTTATTTGGGATTTTCCTGATCTGTTCAGCTCAACAGCTGTGACAGCATGAAGGCTGGGCAGGTTGAGAAAGGAGGGTGATCCACAGCTGCTGCCTCTCCAGGTGATTTCTGGCTGCTCAATAAAGCTGTCAGCCTTCAGGCGGGGGAGCCCTCACAGTTGCTCTTCCTGCCTCCCAGGTCTCAGCACTGGAAGTTGCACAGTTTCTTCTTTGAGCTGGTAAGTTTCTTCCAATTTTCTTTTGGATTTTTCTAAGCATGCACTCAACTCTTTCTGATGGGTTTAGTAATTGATTTGGATTGATTTCCTGCATGGTGTGTCAAGATAAGGTGAGAGGCACTCCAAATGGGCTGAGTTAAAACCACTGCTGTGTGTGCAAGGGCAAGGTGTAGCTAGAGTTGTCAGCACAGCTCGTGGAGAGGAGCCACTTTCTCCTTTGCCCTAAGCAACAGGTATTTAGGTTTTGCATGACTAAGAATGCAGCATTATCTTCTTCTTAATTCTTGCCTGATGTTACTTAGGTGCTGTCTTTTTGTTTGAATGAATAAGCAGCTTTGAAGAGGAAATATAGCTGTTTGGTGTTTTCCCTTGTTTTTTTCTTTTTCCTGTGAACAAATGCAGGGAAGCTCTGCTTTGTTGTTATTTTAAGCAGCTCCTTTTTGCTGCCTGACCTATGTGACTTAGTTAAGGTCACAGGAAAGTGCACCCAGATTGCATGATGTGTTTCATACTTTGGGCTATGCTAATAATTTTGATTTCTGGGACGGAAAGTAGAGATAAAAAGGCACCTTACTTCTACTAGTCCTTGCTAAAGCTTCTCACAGGAATTCTCTAAGCTTCTTCTGTAAACTGCATCATCCTTTGGTTTCATCTTGAAAAGTAAGGTCATCAACTACCCCATGAAGGACAGCAGCACAGGCTGTTTTCCAGCAGAAGGATGAGTATAACAGAGCTGTCAGTCCTGCTCTTTCTGAGTTTATACAGTACTATTAAGCTGCTATCATCTCTTCCATGATGTTGCTCCCAGTTATTTTGTTTATTGGGAGTACTCTATGCTGGAGGGCAAGGCTGCTGTCATTCAGGGGGACATGAACAAACTGGAGAAATTGGATGACAGAGGCATGAAATATAAGAAGGCAAAGTCCTGCAGCTGTGAAATAATAACCTCATGCAACAGTACAAGATGTGGACTGGTTGGCTGGCAATCAGCTTAAACTAAAAGCACTTGGAGGTCTTGATGGACATGAAGCTGAACATGAGTCAAAAATGTGCCATTTCAACAAGGAGAACCAACCACAGCTGACAGGAGGTGCAATGATGCCAGCACAGCTGACAGGCCAGGGCAGGAATTGTTCCCTGTTAAGAACTTGTGAGACCACACCTGGTGTAATGCACCTGGTTCTGGCCTCTAGAAAGTATTGCTAAAAGCATTGATAAACTGGAACAATGTTAGTGAGTGGCCACTAGCACGGTCAGTAGGCAGGAGTTCCAATGTTTGAGAAAGGCTGAGGGAGATGGGTTTTTCAGCTTTAAGAAGAGAAGACTCAGGTGGGACCTTATGGTTACCTTGAGCTTCATAATGGGGGTTGCAGAGACACCAGAGCTGCTAGAGGTGCCTGGCGAGAAATGACAAAAGGCACCAGGCAAAACTTGAACCAGGGGAAATTCCTATTTTGTCTGAGGAAAAAGTTTTTCACCTGGAGAGAGATGCAGAGGTGCCCAGAGAGTCTGGAGGCCCTGAATATTACCCAAACTTGACTCTGCAAGACCCTGAGAAAATGTTGAAGGTAGTCCTGCTTTTAATGGAATGGATGGACTAACTGTTCTCTCTATTATTCTATGTTGCCCTTTTTTATTAGTGGCCCTGTATTAAATCTTCTCCCAGTGTATGAGGTTTTTCTATTAGCCTGTTTAGATATACAAGTTACAGCTGTTCATGGTCTTTTTGTAAAAGAAATATGTGTGCCCTACAACTTTTGCAACATAGATATAGACCTAGGCCTGTGAACACCTGAGTATGTCTTGGTGCTGTGCATTGTGTCTCACCCTGCCCTCACCAAATGCAAGTGCTGTGTTCAGAGAGGTTGGCTCTATCACTCTTAATATTTATATTTAATTAATGTCCACTCTTAATATTTATATTTAATTAATGTCATTAGGGCTTTCTTATAAATTAAAAAGTTAATTTTTCACAGAAATGAGTGGTTTCAGACATGACCTCTTGCTTTGTACTGAATGGCTGCTTCTTAAATACACATTTCATAGGAGGTGTGTTAATTTTGCTTGTAATCATAATTACCATTTGATTCCCAAAATGGATTTTGGGGGAAAATACCCTTGTACAGCTCCAGTTCCCTCGCTAGTGGTTCACACTCCTTTACTTGTCTCCCAGTCCCTGGAATAGTAGACAGGACTGTGGTACATGTCTACTGAGAAGATCAGAAGCAGCTGGAAAGGAGTGGGGCTATGGAACGTCTCTGGCCAGTTCCCTCTGAGCCCCTGTGCCCCACCATGTGCCCCTGCCCCCTGAAGAACCCCATCATCACCTCACCCACCCCAAACATCAGGTTATTCACTTGTCTGGTCCTGGTACAAGCAGAAGGGCAGAGACCTGTGGGGAGGGTTGGTGTAGATGGCTGGAGGAGAGGTGGGAATGCCTTCAAGCTACCAGGAAAGGAGAAGCCGCTGGATCCTTTCCCACCTGGGCATCAGCAGGCAGGTTACTGTCTCACAGCTCTCCTCAGTATCAGACAATCTGTCATTTGCCAAGGCAATTAAAAAGTGCTCCACAAGAGCCTGCTCAGCTGAGCAGAGTGGGGAGAGCGCAGGCTCTGTGCGATGAATGTGACCAGGAGCTGTCACAGGTGCTGGCATGGGTCCCCGAATGATGTCAGAGGGAGAGCTGCACGGAGGTGCCTGGAGAACAACAGGCTGCTTATCTCATTTGCAGGCCTGCCTTGCTGAGCTGTGAGAAAGGTCACACTCCTCCCTGCTGCATCAGGCTTCCTTCAGACCCTGCCCAGCGGCTGCCAGTGGATATGGAAGGGAAAAAAAAAGAAATGAAACCCAAAGCCAGCTTTGGAGACAAGGGGAACGCAGGCACAGCGTGTCACTGCACTGAGAATGCAGTGTTTGCCAAATACATCCTGTTCCTGTTCCAGTAGCAGATAAACCACAGGGAAAACAAGCCTTTGCTGTTGCTGTCAGCTGATGAGGTTATTCCTTTGGTTCCCTCTGAGAAGTCTGGGGTTGAAGCTCCTGAAGTCCCTTCTTGCTTGTATTACCTTGTGTTGCCAGGAGTGTTACAGTGGCTGTAAGCTTCCTTCATTTGCATTTCCCCTTAAAAATAGCAAGGCTAGTGACAAGGTGATGAAGGGGGGGGGGGAAGATTTCAGCTTGGTCACTTCTGCTTCCTTGGTAATAGTGTGAGAATTTTTTTTAGGAGGAAGTCAAGCAGCTTGAGGCTCTTGAGGGCAGTTTCATGAGGTCCTTCAGACTGATTGTGTGCTCTGCTACCCTTTTGCAGGAGAAGGACTCTTTGTTTTCACACTGACAACTCTACTATCTCACTCTACTTCTTGGTGTATCTTGAATATGCCTCCTCTAATAAATGAGAAAAAAAAAAAGAAATTAATTTTCTCTCAGAATCTAGATGATACTTTGACCAGTGCCTCCTTCAGCAAAGCCATTCTTATGGCAAATACTGAGATTTTATTTCTCTGTAATCTAATACATTTTTACTTCACAATAATGTGGCACAGGAGTTGAACTTTCAGTGGCAGTAGTTCCTGCCTCATATTACGAATGATTACATGATACTCTGACACATCTCTAAAGCTCACCTGCTCTTTTGTGTATTTTGGTGTTCTCTAATAAACCTGGGGAAGATCTCAACCTAGTGGAAATGCATTCAAGGCAGAAGTGTTTTGGACATGTATTTGTTTCTTTGGCCTGCATTAGAGCACCAAGGGTAGAGTAAAGCTGGGAGCAGGATAGAGGCCCCACATCCTCAAGTCTCTGAAATGTTTGCAACCAAATTGCAGTACTGATCTGTATATTTTAACTGGGTCACTGAGTGAGAGCCATTTGAATGCTTCATGCTCTGCATCTTACAAGTAATTGCAGTTTAAGGATTCATTTTAATGTTAATTTTCCCACTTAGATGTTTGAAGCTGAGCTTGGAGTTATGAAAAAAAGAGGCATATCTCAATCTGTTTTGAATCTGAAATTAACCAAGTGTCAGTATAAAACCAACCTCACGTTATATCATTACACATTTAAACTTTTTACATTGTACTTTTGAGACAGCAAATGATGAAGTTTTCACTTTTAAAAATTATTCAGTCTTAAAAAAAGGAATTGATAAGTTCTTTTAAGAACCATAGGACAAGATGCTCCCTCACACATTGATATCTCAAGCTCTGGTTGTTTCAAAGCAAAGACTGAATGTTTACACTGCTTCATCTGACCCACATCCCATCCAACTTGCCTGCTCTTTTTTTCCTTCTTTGTAATCCTTTTTGCATCTTTTTCCAAAACATGGCTCCTAAGGTGAGCCCTGTCACCTCCAGACATTAGAACTGACAGGACCTTCAGGAAAAGGAAAACCAAGAGAAGCTTTGTGATGGTTGATTGAGATTTAAAGCTGAGGGATGTGGCTCCTGGCTATTCTCCAGACTGCACCCCAAAGCCAAAAGGAGCATGATTTTCTCGCTCAGGGCATCCTCCCTGGGTTCTGGCTGTGTAAAAGGGGAATTACAGCTACGAGGAACTTCAGCAAACTGAACCTCTTTACTTCCTTCTCACAGCACCAGCACAGATGTTTCAGCAGCTCTGGTTCCCCTCCCTATGCATCCCTGAGGCCAATGCAGTTCCAGATTGCACTTCCTTGTAGAGCCTGGCCAAGCTCTTTCACTTGCACGGGGTGGTGATTACTCTGTTGGCTTTGCTGTAATGCTGAGCTGATCCTGTGTTAAAGTCCTTAAGGGAGAACAGCCACTTTCCCAAAAGAAGAGAAGGAAATTCCATCACAAAGGAGCTTGTTATGTAAAGAAGAGCTTTTGCCAGCTGGCCACTGGAAGAGACAGCTTCAGATGCCCTTGGCACGCTGGTGGAATGGCTCTTGAGGCAGCGGGACAGCCTTAGTGAGCACCACTACCAGGAGTGAGTTGCAGTGGTCACAGATGGCAAAAAGTAGCTGGAGGCACAAGTGGGATTGTTGGGATGGACAGGATGAGGAGAGGCTCTGAAGATAAGGAAGAAGCAGCTGAATTAGATTAGGGCTTCAAAGCAAATGGCAGTCTTTGAATAACCAGGCAAGAAAAGCAGCTTCAGAAGCAAGAAAAAATGATGGCTGGAGAGTAAAGAAGGCCAGTAAGTGAATGATACAGATTTTATTGCAGAAATATGCAGCAAAAGAATGTAATTATAGACATGATTTATTAAAATGAGCTGGGAAGCATCCCAGTTTAAAGAAGCTTTTTATAGAGGAGGCAGCCCACATATTGCCTATCCAATTAACAAGAGAGATTTGTGGACATAGGATGTGGGAACTGGCAGCCACAGGGTGAATGGAAGTGTGTCTGTAAATCACAATTTGACAAGCGAGGGAGAAGGCCTGGCTCATCACAAGCACTCTGCTTTCTCTGTCTCTTTTCCTAGCAATCCAGAACTGAAGTGTTTGTCCCTTCAAACAGCTGTCCTGCCTTTTTCTTCTTTTGATGCTGTGAAATTCATCAATATTCATCAGAACTGGGGAGAGAGAGAGCTGGAGAGAGACTAATTTTTAGCAGAAGCAGCTGAATGACACTCTGGCAACAAGGCCAGATCCTTTGCTTTTTGGGGTCTCCCACCCTGGACACTTACCATGCCACCACAGTGCTGCTGGCTGGAGGAGGTCTGCCAAGGATTCAGGTGTGATGCCCACACTAATCCTACCAGCTCCCAGTGAGAGTGCAGGAAAATCTAAGCAAGCTTGCTAGCTGGTGGGCAGAAGCTTTAAAGGGTGTGCTGTTGTGTCTAGCCTGCTGGCAAAAGAAAGCTTTCACAATTCTTTAGAGAACTTGTCAACTAGTTAGTTGGATTATGTATATATATATATTTAAAATCAATTATTATGGTTATTTAGTTTTTAAGCAGAAATAAAGTTTTTAAACCTGTGAACTTCTTCTCCAAAGTTCTGGTCTGAGCAGGCCAATTCCATTTATCTTGCTCTATGAAGTGGCTTCCTAGCTATTGAAGATGACAAAGCATCTGCACTTGTTTCAGGATTTGCTAGTGTTGTTTATGTGCTACGTGCACAGCTCTGTATGGCGATGAGAGTGTAAAAGGAGCTTAGAGCCTGTTTCAAAAGCATCACTGTCACTCAGGGCAATGGCAGTTGTTGGGGATCTGCAGAGATTTGTCACACTGGGAAGAGAAGCCGTAGGAAGTGTTGGGCAGAAACGCCTCGCAAGCCTTGCAAGACAACTCTGTCACAGCAGCAGAGACCAAGCCAGCTCTGACGCTGGGGCTGCACAATTCAGTGCCTTCACTAACCAGCCATGGTGAGTTCAGGGGCAGCAGGAGATGCATTTAGCAATGTCAACACGAGCCCACAAGACTCCTGCTCCTCATGATGGTTTTGCTTGCAGTGGTTCCCTTCAGATTTGGGGCTTGGGACCCTGCCTGGACTCTGCTGGTGTCTATAGGTGCTACAGGTGGATGTCTTCTTATTATTCCCTGGGCAGTGACAAATAACTTGGCTTTTGCCAGGTGTGGCTGATCTGTGCTGGTTGTGGCAGATCAGAAGTGATTCCAGACTTACCACATCTGCTCCTTCATCAGTTTGCCACTGCTCCCTGCTGAGGAGAGTAAATTCTCACAGCTGAGCTTGAGAGCAAGGCAAACACTTTATTATTTCTTTATTACAAGTAACTTTTTTGTTTTGTTTTGTTTTCAGGAGGGTTTCTATACCAACCAAATTAGGACATTTCTTCTATACAGTCAGTGGCAGTCCAAAAACTGATTTGCTCTTGGAGTTTCCAGTGAAATTGCTGTGCCCTCAGGCTGTGGCTAAGTGAGCTCAGGTAGCTGCTGTGGGTACTCCAGAGTCTGAAGTTTTACATTAGCAACATACTTATCTTACAGGACTGGAACTATTTATGGAACAACAATATTCTTCTCCACTTGAAAATCTTTATCAGATGGAGATTTCCATAATTCTGTGTCAATAAATACAGAGAAAGAGAGACACGAATCCCCAAGTGGTCAAGTGCTTTCTGTAACTGTCTGATATTTAGGAATCTCATTGTGTGAAGGACATGCAAAGCTTCTGCCTTTTTTTTTTCTATTATTGTTTGGTGAGATCCATTTGCCACCAATCTAGATTTGCTGTGGGTTTGAGATGTAAATGTGAAATTGACTCAGCATCACTGAGATTTGCTTGGTTTCATGTCTGAGTTGGACGTGCCTTTGGCAGACGGGCACTTGCAGCTGATCCAAACCCATTCAGAAGCTCAGCAGATGCTTCTCTGAGCCTCTTCTGGTTTTTTGAAATGGAAATGAAGCATAAAACCAGGTGCTTTCTGTGCTGTCCTGAATTATGGATTTTATTCTTCTTGTTAAAACACATCTGACACATCTTCTAGTTTATCATTTTCAAACGTGACAGAGTGTAAAACACCAAGTCCTACCTGACAAATGGTGTTGGAACTCCAGGAACTGCTCTTTTTTTCTGAGGCTCTGGTCCAGTTCTCTTGAATCCAATAGCAATTGAATTCAGTTGAGGGGGACTGAATTCAATCAGCAGGGAGCGAGGGCTCTGTGTGCTGCAACACTGCAAATAAAATTGAAATTAGTCATGGACTTTGCAGAAACCCCGCACCCTGCATTATGCAGGAGTTCCAATAAGAAGATCGTAGAAGTCACTTTTAACCTAATTCTTGAGGAAAAAGGAATGTACATTTTTGAGAGTAACCACCAGAGGATGTTTTTACAAAAAGTTTTTGGAGGAGGCAGACCTCTCCTTTAATTATCTGGTCTGAAAATATCAGCAGGGTGGTTTTTTTTTTTTTTTTTGGTCTTGTTTTGTTTCCTTTAAAAAAAAAGTAAAAGGTGCCTCGAAAATGGTAAAACCATTGCCAACATGCCTGCAGGTTTGCAAAAATTAAGGGAAAATGCGCTGCAGTATCCCAGATATTCCACAGGGTGTTTGGACATAATAATGTAGTGATAGGTTTTGCATTTATCAAGAATGATCACCTTAATACTGAGCTAAAATGCTAAGTGAAGAAAAAACTATTGTTGTCACAACTGGCCTGAAGCTGGCAGAATTCTTTGTTGTTTGTGGCTTTTATCACTGAAATTGTTTTCCAGCTTGTACAACTATGGATTCTCTGCAAGCTGAGCTCAGACAAGGAAGGTCGATAGCAGGAAAGGAAAACCTGCTGCAAACCCATCTGAAGGCAAAAGGTTGGGACTTCTGGCTTGCAGCAACTTACAGGAAAGCCACCATCATTTTCTTTGCAGTGATTTAAGGTGAGCATCTTAGCCCTGTGTGGGATTTTTTGCCTTTGAAATGCATTTAGTTAATTATTACATCCTAATTTATTTTCCACTGTGGAATAAGCCTTGCTGTGGGCAGCAGAGCATACATAGGAAGCACAGGATGGTGCTTTTCAGTGGCAAGGCTTCAATTCTGCCATTATTTTTTTTTTTGCAATGTTAAACCACAGAATCCACAAGGGAGGTGCCATAATAGCAAAATGCTGTTAAAAGTGATGATGTATTTTATAAGGGTTTCAAGCGCCTCTCATAATATTTGCAGATAATCTCAGTTTGCCAATTTGTCAAGTCATTATTCTCCATCTGTGATACCCAGTGATAACCAAAGAGATTTTTAATCCATTTTTATCAACATTAGTGAGTTCATCACGAATGCATTGAAAAAACAAAATGCAAGCATTAAAATCAGTGTGAAGACAATATATTGTTGTTCTAGCATGGGCTCAAACCTGCACAGCTGCAAATTAAAATGTTCAGGTCTTCACTTTAGAAACAAAAGGAAGTGATCTGCCTTTGGACGCTACTGTTCACACATATTTTGGTATTTTCTTTCTATGGTTAGGAATCATGAGCATATTTTGTTGACATGAGACAATTTCACATAATCAGGTGCATAAATGAAAAGTCAGGGGTTGCAATTAGGCATTCACTCATGCCAAACAGGCTGCCTCTAATCAGTATGAGCACACAGCCTTAGACCTGCAACGGGCAGGCACTTTGCTGTCCCTGGAGAGGAGCAAAGTAGAAGTTTAAAACTTTTTTCCACGGCCTGGATGCAGACAGACATCTACACACATCCTCTCCCCACAGACTGAGCAGGACCCACTTCAGCAGTCCAACAGAATCTCCTTTAAGGAACAGAAAGACAGGTGGGAACAAAGGAGACCTCTGTGCTGTGCCTTAAAACTTTTGGGTACTGTATTGGTCTGGACAACAACGATTTTAAGTAGAACTTTTTGCCTCGCACATTAGCACCGGGGACCTAAAAGAGACCCAGTCCTTCCACTGGCACATATGTTGGATCATGTTGAGTGCTCACAGCATCCTCTTCCCGAGCTGCACTATTACAGCTGGACGCTAGAGAGCTCCTCGTACCAAAAACAGCTCAGCAGTGCGAGGGGAGGCTCCCTGAGAGGCGCCTTCCAAGCAGATCCCCCCTTTCTGGAGGAATTTTACTTGGGTTTTACTATTGTGTTAAAAATTAATATTCTCAAGGAAAAGCTGTCTTTGCCAGAGCGATGGCTGCAGCTGTAACTCCACACCTCCTACCCCCAGCAAGACAGATTTTGCAGTTGTAACTTGGAAACTAATTACACAGATAGCAAAAAGTAAATCAAATGCTGCCAGCTTGGAAATTATAATTAAGTTTTCCTTGCAATAACAAACACACTCAATATGTGATTTATTATGACTATTGCTGTATTAATGATAGTAATAGTCTATGTCATGCACCTATGCAGAGTACATGTTTTCATTTAAATTGCCAGATTACAGTCCCAGATGCAGGATGAATTCTAACTAGCTCTCTGCAGTCAGTCTGCTGATAACCTTAAGCCTTACAACACACAAGCTATTGCCAAACACTACTCTATTAGCAAGCAATAAAACAGGATGAAGACTGGGTCTACCTTTTTTCATTAGCTGTGTTTGACCTGTCCCCCACAGTTGCCTTTACCCTATCAATCTCTTATTAAAAACCAAAGCAAAGTCCCCTATGCTGTCACTGTAAGGGCATATGCATTCCTGCTTTGCAGACTCTGACACAAGCACAGGCTGCTGCAAGATGCTAGAGAGAAGTAACAGTCCTATTCTGTTCCCATAGGGATTTTGCTCAGGGGTTGATTTGCAGTTAATCTTGTCCTGAGGTCAGCAGCAGGCAGGCACAGGATTTTAATGGGAATGGCTCAGGATTTTCCCTCCCAAGCAAGTCCTGTCTCACTCCCATCTGAAAGTCCTGGGACGCAAAGACTGGAAAAGTCTGTAGGAAAACTACTGAAAGGCTGGGGAAAGCCTTGTTCCAGCCTCTGCCATGCACTGTGGGTGTGCTTGTGCTTGGCCAGGGCAGAGAAACAGCTGGCACTCCTGGGACCTGTAACAACAGTCCTGTTGAGAGGTCAGTGTCTGTGCTGCTGCTGCTGGCACAGCTGGGAGACGAGGCTGGCACAGCTGGCAGGGTGGTGCCCGAAGTTGGAGGCTTGCTGTTGCAGTTGCTTAGTGACACTTTCAGCTAGATGGACCAATTCATTATGAATGATAATGTTCCAGATCTGATTAGATTACTTGCAGGCAGCCTGACAGGGCAAAAATAGTTATTGCTGCCTTTGCCTGGATGTTGAGGAGGATATTCTGCAGGAATGAGTCAGGTTGGGTTTCTGTAGAAAGCCAAGGAATCAGTTTTGAGTTCTGAGGAAGCTTCTCTTCCAGGACAGCTTGACTGCGTTAGTGACAGTGAACTGAATTGTGTCGTGATCATCTTGTCACTTGGTTTCCAAAACCAGCGTGAGGCAATGACCGCTGAAAGATGAAATCTACTGTTTGTTTCTTTCTTCTTTTCAGTCCATGAAAATGTATAGATAACTGAAAAAAAAAACAAAAAACCAAAAACCCACAAAAAAACCCGATTTTCAGTGTGGGAGGCAAGAGGCTGCCTTTTGATCCCTCTGAAATGCTCTCTTAGAAACTGGGCTGTGTGAGCCTTGGCCCTGCCACTCCACACCCATACTCTGGCTGCCATACATGCACAGCAAGTCCCTGGCACGGCACTTATCACCTAGCTTCCTAAATGACCTTGAGCTCTCTGGAGGATTCTCTCCTACTTCTGTGAACCAGAAGGCTCATAATGATAGAAAATGAAACAAAATCCAGCAGCAACTCGCTGAACTGGAGCTAACAAAATGAAAGGGTGTGGTGAAGTCTGAGCTAGCAGTCTCTTGCAAAACCCCAGTTTCTCAGAAAATTCTATTTTATTGTTTCCATCCCTGGGAGCTCACATTACACCCCTGCTAAACCTAGCAGGGCCCTGTCATTCATCAGGCAGTTTTATGGCATGACAGGAGTCTGGAAAATTAGAAGCCAGTTAAACAAATTAAAAAATTTAATGGAATCCTCTGTCTGCATCTTGAAAAAGAAAAAAGGAAATGCCTTGGGATATCTTTTTCTCATAGGGAGGATCATATTGGCCTCCAAAAGGCAACAACATCAAGGTGGCCACTGGAGAGAGAGAAAATCTTGCAAAATTTTATGAAGGAAATGAAAATGTGATTCCTGTCAAGTCACCCCTCATAAGTCCGTCTTTTCTCATCAACATCTCCTACCATGTGATATTCAGAAACAGTGAAAACACTAGCTGTGGCTGTGAACTACTTTTCCCCTCTAATTTTATTTTGCTTCAACTGTCCAGATAGCAAATCTTTTGGGAGGTATCCAAGACCTCAGCATCTGAGGAACCCTGTCTAGAATCTAAATATAATAGCTCTGCCAGTTTGGCAGACACATGTGGTTACTTCAATGACAAAGAACTCTGGGACCTTCTAATCCCTTTCTTTAAAAAAAAAAAAAAAAAGGTCCCCCAGTATATCTTTATTTATCTCCCCAAAATATTTTTATATGTGCTCTTTGGGAAAATGGTTCATTTAAAATTATTCTTATAAACTGTCAGTGAATGGATGGTGAGCCATAGGTTATTCCTTTCATCAAGATGTCACCCACTGTCATGTCTGACCATAAGAGTTTATACACCAGCCATGAGTGTAAGTGGTCTCAGTGACACAAATTCAAACTCAGCAGCTCAGCTTACTGCCGCTTAGCATGGATTAATTTCCCATGGCAGATGCCAGCCTCCTGCCAAAAAAAGACTAACCCCCATCTTTATTTTTTTCTCTTCTTCACAATTGTCAATCTATGTAAGTACAGAGATAACAAGAAATAGGCCCAAATTACAAAGCGTGGATCTCTGCAGCTCTTCTTTGAAGTTGGGCTGTGCCTGAGTTATCCTTTAGGCTCCTCTCCAGTCCTTTCCCTTATAAAAGTATTCATTTTCTTGTGGTTTTACCCTTTTTACCAATGGGTCTGTTTAAGCAGCAGTGATACAAATGAAATTGGCTCTCAGGTAATTAATTTCTTTCTCTGTCTTTTCCCAAGGAAGGATGAAGAGTACAGAGGTGTGGTGTGGTTTGGCAGAATGGTTTGTTTGCTATTATCTTTTTTGTTTATACTGGAGAGTGTTGGCCTTTCTGCCCTGAGAAGGTGATATTGATGAAAGTCACAAAGATCCTTAGGTCTTGCACAGAAGTCACTCATTATTCCTGAAGCAGCTTCCAGAGAAGCTCTGTCTCAGTGTACATGACCTCTAATCTACAAAAGAAAAGGTTGCCTTGTGCCCGAGGAACAGAGCCGTGGCATGAACTTGGCAGTAGTTAAGATCTGCTGGGCCATGGAGCATCTCAGGAAGCCTCTGGACGGCACACAGGAAAAACTAAGAAGGACCTGGGGAGGTCAGACGAGCCTGAGATGGGCCCCTGAATTTGATGTGATGTCCCAAGGATGGAAGGAAGGGCCAGATGTAATGTGCTAGGAGCGGTCTTCTAGAGGTGACAGAAAATCCTGCAGAGAGGTGTTGCCAAGCAAGTTCAGTAACACTGAGTTTGCTAGATTTGCTCCCAAACTGTGACTTGTTTTGGTTTCTGTGCCTTCCAGGCTCCAAATGCTGTCCAGAAACCTTCAAGGCTCCTATTGAGGGATCCTAGGAGTGTTTCAGCTGAACTGCAGATGGCTTTGGGCTGAAGCCATGGGAAATTTTGTAAGCTCTCAACTAGGCAAAGCTCAGTACCTTGTTTTTTAAAATGTTGAGCATAGAAAGGCAAAGGTTAGAAGTTCTACTGACTGAGAAGAAAATTTCTTCTGCCTGATTCCACTCCAGTTATCTGAAACATTGCAGGGAGCATGAGTGGCCATAAGAAAGCAAGTGAGACTCATCTCCTTGGAGAGACTGAAAGGAGGGAGTTCTTCAGTCCCCATTAGCAGGAGGAGCTGGAAGCCCTGAGCTCAGAAGTGTGCAGTTGTCTGAGGGAAAACTGGAGAAAGTCACACATATCTCTCTAGAGCATTTCAGGAGAGCCAAGAGTTTGCATTCACTTGGATAAAAGGTGTGTAAGTATTGTTAGAGCATATGGTTCACAATTCTTTTCATTGCCATATTTCTAGCCCCAGAACTGTGCAGTAACTGTGTGACAAATCTCAGTGTGAGCTAATGGAAGAGGCAGAGGTGATTTTAGCCAAAACAAAGCAGGATTTGGACATGCTCTCACACCGTCATATGTTCTTTGTCCTGTTTCATCCATGGGTTACGATTTATTTTTCTCTCCTTGTCTGGGTGTTTGATGGCTCTAAGCCCGCTCTTTTCTGCCTCTCATACTTCTTTAGGGATTTGGTCTGTAGTCTGTCCTCTGTTTCACTCTGCTTGCAGTTTAGGGAGGTCCTGACAAGCTGCACATAGATGTGCTGGCATCTTGATGCCCCAGGTGTCATCTGCACCTTCCATTCTCACAGCACTTCTACTGGTCCTTCTGGTGCTTCCACATCTAAATAATCACTTCCATTCAGGGCTTAATATTTTTATTAAAAATTCCTTGAGTATTACAATATATTTTACCTGTCTGCAGCAGACTCACAAGAGTGCAGATGAGTGCTGAACAGAAGGGATCACTGGGGAGTGATTCTTTTATCCTACTACCAATTTGAGGGTCACTTGGATGCATGGTCTGTGAAAACAATGGAGAAGGAAAAGGGAACACAGAAAACAACTCCAATCATTCCCAGCTGTCTCCTTCTCCATCCTGTTTCCTCCTGATGCCGCCCCCCTCAATCAGGCTTTCAAATTGTTTCCTTTTACAAGCTGTACAGGGGTTTACTGCTTTGATTTTTAACTGATTTATTGGTTGGCTGATAATTTCTCAGATGCCTTGGGAGAACAGCAGGGACAGAACCAGTCAAAAGCTAACAGGAGGGATAGCTCCCCAGCCAGCTTAGCAGGCATAGGCTGCTGTGACTGTGCTTGAGGACCTACCTTTGCTTTAACACAGCCAGAGCTCTTCCCTACACCTCAGTGGAAGGGAACCAGCAAGCAGAATCAGAGCCCAGAATGAATGCTTGATGCGTTGTTTTATCTGGAGTGTTTGTTCAACATAAACACTAGTAAATTAAGCTTATTTGAAGTTAATTTATTGCAAAATAAAACTGTAGCTGCTTGCAAAAATAAAATCCAAAGAAGTCACCTGAAAAAAGATAATGTCATATTCCTTTCACGGTAGCTTTTATGGAAACTTTCACCCTCTTCAAATTGCAGTGACTCCATGTGGCTTATTCTACAATATAGATTTTAATATTTGTGCTGAAATTTATTCCAGCTGTTGCTAATAATAGAGATATGAATAATAATATTACAGAGAGTCTTGACTGGACTTGGTGCAAATTTATTAATTTGTAATTTTTCCATCCTAAACCCAAATATTAAAAAATGTATGAAAAGAAAGAAAGGTAATTGCAACCACTGGCTTCTACTTCCCCATGATGAAATTGAGCTTGCCTGGTAATCAGAGAATAAATGTAGAGATTTCCTGATTTTATCCAACAGTCTGATTTTATCAGACCTTTTGCAGTGAATGCAATTCAATCAAATGTAGGGATGCCAGAAGACCTTTGGTATAAATCAGTTACTTTTAGGAGAGAACTGCTTCTGCATTCCAGCTCAGAGATTCACAGAAAACAAAACTAACTGAATCTGAATGGGGAACAGACTCGGGGGCTTTAACCTCTGCTTTTATTTTGACATACGAACTTTCAAGAGACAATTGCACTGGGGAACCTACAGCCAGCCCTGAAGACTGATTATAGGGTCAAATTAACTGTTTCACTACAGTCCAAAATGCCTCCTTTATCTCACCAAAATCAGGTTTATCTTCCAAATCCAATGTCTCCGTACAGGAGCAATATGAATCCCAACCACTAAATATTGATCAGAGTTTCTTACCCTGCACTTGACCCAGCATCCAACAGTACAGCCACATGACAATATCCACATGTCCTTGCACAGCCTCATGGGAAGCATATGGTGTCTGAGTTACTAATGCCCATTTCTTGGGAAAGCTGTCCTTTTAAAACAACTTCTCCCTAGCAGGATTTTCTTTAAACAGCCTCACACACATTCCGCTTGTACTTGGAAACAATGCTCCAGGAAGAGGGAAAATGTCATCCAGCGCTATGCAATGCAAGTGAAAAAAATGTTGGGTCATATAAGAATCCCTCATTTGCTTATTCAGCGGGTGGCCTATCTTGGGTTTTCCCTTTTTAATTTTTGTGGTTCTGAGTCATTAACTGATTTCCATGAAGTGCATAAAAATTCTTATAATACTGTCTTATAGTTAATCAGCGATAAATAGATGACTGTTGCAAATGATAACTCTTATGACTCAAGCCCTATTGCCTGTACTTTTCCCTTGTTCTGCTGCAATAAAAAAGGTCTGTCAGGCAAGGGCAAGGCTGAGGACTTTTTTTGGCTTTGGGAAGCTTCTTCAATGCTTCCAGCAGAGGAAAAGTGCAGATACATTCTCAGTCAGGAAAGAAAAATGTTTTTGCTCCTACACTCTCTGTTTCATGGGATTCTGAACGTCCAAATCATGCACACAGAAATGAAAAGCACTGATCTCCTCTGCTGATGGATGAACCTGCTGGAGTGGGGAATCTCATCTGCCTATGCCATAGTCTGCCTCCTCTTAGTAGATGAAGAATCCAATTATTCTCATTATTGGGGCTTGTCCCACCTTTGTGCTGTCCCTGACCTTTGAACTGAGATTACGTTACCCAAGTCACTCTACCATTTGCTGGTAGAGTGTCAAATCATGGATGTTCCCTCTACTGCGGGCATTCAAAGACTGAACAATCCTGCCCACAGACTAAGGCTTAGCTCAGGTCTCTTCAAAGGCAGAAAATGCATTTGTTGTATGAGCTGAAAAAGAGATTCCGTCTAATCCAGTAACAACTATGGTAAGCTTTTTCTGAGCTTGAAATCTCTCATTTTGCGCAAGCATAGAAACAGGTGACAAATGGATGTGAAAATGGGTCACAGAGGATTCTCTGTTACTTGCTATCTGTGTCAGGGGTGGGAAATGAGCATCCATGAGGATCCACCAAGTAGTGCTTACCATGTGATATCTTCTTGTTGATATCCCTTGGTAACTACTGAGGGGGTGGAATTTTCAGGGCTGATATTTATCACAGTCTGTGACTGCCATGGTGAGAAGGCTTACTAGGGCGTTGTGGGCTGAACTTGAAATACTATATCCCCTTTGAAAAGGATAGGTCATCCTGAGGATATTGGATTTCTTTGTCCCCTAAGGATCACAGGACCGAGGTACTAAGCTTTCCTCTCCTGCTTGTTCTGGCTCTTGGCCACAGCTGAAAGTGAAAGCAAAAACATAGGAACTTTCACTAGGCCTTAGGAAGAATTCACCAAAGAGAAACTTTATGTTGCCTGAATAGACTTAGAAGCCATTTGGTAACAAGGAAAAAAGGATTGTAATTAGGATTTTCCCAGCAAATCTCAATATAGCCTTTCACTGTTGTGGTGCTGCCAGTAACTCCAAAATGCAAACCCTACTTGACTAAACCGAATTACGCCTGCACTGAACCCTTTGGAGGGGTTCAGGCCCACATGGATTGCTCTCTGTCTCTCCAAGGCTCTTTGAGCACAGGCAGCACACTGGATTTAAGATTCCAAACCTGGTTTGTTTTTAGCCATACGAATGTAATCTGTATCCACTGAAGATTCTCCGGGTGGCAGATACAGAGTTTCATCCCGGGGCAACTGAAATGAATTGCAGTAACTGACTACAAGCAGAAATCAATTGGACCAGTTACCAAATGACTTCGTTTAAATGTAAAATTATTTGCTCAGACAGCAAGAAACTATTTACATGTGCTACTTTTGAAATTTACCTCTAGCTATGACCATATGGTAATTTAACTTTTAAATTGTATTTACTGCATTCTTATACTTTAATCAGTCAATGAAAAGCTTAACTCTTCAGAACTCTGTGTTTAAGCTTGAAACTCAAAACATTTGCAGTTTCTCTCTGCCTTTGAGCAGTTGCAATTGTCAGATAATAGCAGATCAATCAGTGCTCAACCCTTTGAAGTGTATCTGCTCAAATGTGTCTCCTGCCTTGCATTGGCTGCCGTATGTTTTACTCCAAGTAGAGGCAAAAGTTTCCTGCTTAGGAAGTAACGAGCTCTGCTCAATTAGCAGAGCAAGGATTTTTTGAGCATCGCACATAATTAGTTTCAAGGTCTCTAGTTTTAACAGCCATTTGTTAATCTTTTTTATATAGCTGGCACAAAACTTGTGATTCAAATACAAGGAAGCAGGAAAATAGCTGGAGTACTTCAACTACACACAATTCCAGAAGCCAGCTCGGCTTTTCTGAGAAACAATTTGGCTTCACATTTCAGAAGCAATGGCATGGCTACTTTAGGTAGAGAAAGAACCAAGGCTTGCAGAAGAAGGAAATATGTCTTATTAGGTAACATATTTTTGGAAGTGACAAAGCAACTTTGGAGCAAATTATCCCATCTCTGTATTCTCTTCTTTCTCTCTCTCTTTCTTCTCCCTCTGTGTCTATGACTGCATATATCTGTACAGATTTGACATCCAGAACACAGCAGTGTTCAGTATTTCTTCTGCTCTCTGAATTCTTTTTGCTGTTACTTTCTTTATAGGTGGACAGGACTTCTAGCAACAGACAGCATCTTGAATTCAATCTGTATGGTGACTGCTGCCTGAAGAGGTAGTGTTTCCCTTTGTGGAGAAAGTAGAAGATGATGTGTTAGTATTTCAGTGGGTCTTGGTATGAAGAACAGGAGGCCTTCCTCATGGCTGGCTGGAGCATTGCTTTGTCTCTTTCAGATGTTTGCTTGAGGGAAGAAAGGAAAGAACTGGTCTGTCTTGGAGAAGTGAGAATAGATTTTCTTGTCATATAAGGACTTGGCAAATCAGCGTTGACTACGTGTTGTGCATAACATTTCAATAAGCACATAAGAAGCAGTATAAAAATACATTGGGTTTTTCTCCATTGCAAAATCAAGGTCTGTGCCAGATAAAAGCCAATGGTCTGTGTGGGTGCCCTCCTGAAGAGTCTGAGGGGAAGGAGTCCTGAGTGGGTCAGGACTGCCGTCTCTTTCTTTTTGGTGTTAATGAAGCATGGTGGGTTATGGAAGAGAGCAGGATATTGTAGCTCTGTATGAGAAGCAATGTTATTTATTCCATAGAGTGTGCCTGTTGTACTATGTGATGTTAGATGGATGTGTATGATACTGTCAGAAGATATTGTCAGCAAATTCCTTGATGGGAAAATTTTCTATCACCTCTTCATCATTTACTGGTTTAGAGCTCTGCATTTTTGGTGAGCTTTTTGTAAAGGACTAATTAGGCTGCAGGAGCGGACAGCAGAGCTTGTGACACAGCAGGGACATGTCCCACAGCCCTGGACAACAAATGGAGAGACCTGCCCCTGTGCCAAGCTCCCTGATGGCAGCCCTGGGCCCTGTTTTGTGGCAGGAGCAGGCTGTCAGCGGGCTGCCCCCAACCTGCGGTGATGGAGAAGGACAGAAGGCTGCAAGACATTGATGAGAAAGGCTGTGAGGACTCTGATCCCTGGAGGTGAAGGACCAGAGGTACAGGGGTCTTGATGGGAGGGACAGCCTACTAAGGCCCAGCTGGGCTAGAGGATTGCAGATTTTGTTCAGATGAGCAACTTAGAATTTCAACTATGACCTGCAGTCTACTGTAAGGCAATTTCAAGCTTTAAATCTTGCACATTGTTTTTGCTTTCATCAACATTACAGTCTATTCCTCTCTACCACCTCGCCCCCCCCCACCCCGCAAAACACTACTTTAATTTCTGTTAACAAAAAGTCCTGATCCCACCTCTTTGGCATGTGTGCAATAATGAGGTTGTTTCAAGAGCTGCTGGGTCCGCATGGGCTCTGGTACCTGAGTGCCTCTGGATACCAGGCTGTTTCTCCTCCTGTGCCTATGCATTGACTTTGGAGTCTAGCTTTGCATGCCTAGGCTTTGAAACTGGTGAAAATGAAGACATTATCACAAGTGGTCTCCCACTGCTGATGAAAACTCCATGCAGCCAACTGCCTAAATCTCACCAGCTGCTTAAAGAGAAAGTTTGAATTAATGGCTCTGATTGTGGTGGAGTTTCCTTCTGTCCCGGATATAAACACACTGTCCCAGGCAGAGTTAACTGTTATTTTTAGCTATAACAAAAGTGCATCTGAAAAGCCTGTTCTGTTGCGCTTGGAAAATACCAGATCACTCAAAGTGCCAAATATGCTGGGGGAAAAAGCATTCCTGGAGCGGGCTTGCCCTGGACAGCCTGCGTGAGCTTTCCGAGGCTTCCGCTCCCCTCTTTTTCCCCACACGCGAGCAGGCATGCTCACACGGGGAGCAGCTTGGAACTGCACAGGCTGCTGCTGAGCCCTGCTCAGTGTATCTTTTCTCAAGAACAAATTCAAAGTGTGTCCAGTTTGTTATTCACCTAATTGAATCGAAGCCTCTTTGCCAAGCAGCGTTACTGCTTTGTTTGGTTATAAACAGAAGGTTTTCTTTGAAGGGGAAAACCCCATTAATAGAGTCCTTGTTTTTCTGGTTTTTGAAAAATCTGTGACGATGTCATTTTCATAAATGGGTGAACAGATGATCTGACCATGGCCTTTCCTTAAGTTATTGAGGCTTATCACTAACACAAGAAAGGTCATCCATGGGAGGGTATGGACACGTTGCAGCTCTCAAACGATTTTGGAATACAGACAGGAAATGGACCACAGTAGAGAAAACAAGTCCTGTGGCACGAAAATGCCTTTTCCTCCAGCAGGACACAGTGGGGGACTGTTTGGCACAGCCGACGCTGCAGCGTGCAGGACGTGGCCCAGCAGTGATGCCGTGGAGCAGCGTGGATGCGGTGCAGCAGCATCGATACCGGATCAGCATGCTCGCTGTGGATGCTGTGGAGCAGCGTGGGTGCCGTGGAGCCGGCTGGGACGCCGCCGCTGGCGAGGTGAGCGCGGTGCACAGGGGAGCTGCGGAGGGGGCTGCCCGCGGTGTCGGAGGGGGAGCTGGCCCCGGGCGGCAGGACAGCCCTGCACCGGTCTCCTGAGAGAGCAGCGACAGCGGCGCCCCGACCGCCGCAGCGGGACTGCGCTCCCCGCCCGCAGCGCTCCCCGCCCGCGGGCGGCACGGCCTCGCGTGGCTGCCGCCGGGCCGGGCGCGTCCCCTCCGCGCTGTGCGGGCAGAGCGCCGTGCGGGCAGAGCGCACCGCGCCGACGGGCTGAGGAGGTGGCGGCGGTGTGACAGCGCGGCAAGGAGCATGCGTGCGGGAGGGGGCGCGGGGGGGGGAGGAGGAGGAGGAGGAAGAGGAGGAGAAGGGATGGCGCGGGGAGGCGGCCGCTGTTTATTTGCAGCCGGGCGGGCTGCGCCTCGGCAGAGCGCGAGTGGCCGGCGGCGGTCCCGCTGCCCGCCCCGCACCATGCGGGCGCCGCTGCCTCCCCGCGCCGCGGCGGCGGCGGAGCCGGGGCAGCCGGCGCGGCGCCCCGCGCCATGGTGACGGGCTCGGCGCGGGGCTCCCGCAGCCGGGACCGAGCCGCGCCGGCCCCCTGCCCGTCGGCGGGCGGGCGGCGCGGCGGGGCGGCGGCGGCGGCGGTGCTGGCGGGGCTGTGCGCCCTCTGCTACGGCAACTCCCTGCGGGGCGAGTTCGTGCACGACGACGTCTGGGCCATCGTGAACAACCCCGACGTGCGGGCGGCCGCCCCCGTGTCCGCCGCCTTCGCCAACGACTTCTGGGGCAAGCGCATGGCCGAGAACACCAGCCACAAGTCCTACCGGCCCCTCTGCGTCCTCACCTTCAAGTGAGTGCCGGCGGGGCGGGCGGGGGGCTCCCCCTCCGCACGGACCCACTCCCGGCTCCGTGTCCGGGCGGGCGGGGGCGGCCGGCCCCGGGTGGGGGTCAGGGAGAGCCCCCGGTCCCGCGCCCTCGGCTTCGTGATTCAGCATTTCTGCCCGGGGCTCTGCGGGACGGGGGGCGGGCGGGGGCTCAGCCGCCCGCGCCGTCCCGCGGCCCGGCCCGGGGCAAGCTTGCCGGAGAAGGGATGTGATGAGGCGACGCTCCGGTGGAGTCCGCCGCTCTCCCGGCAAGTGCCTCTCTTTCCCGGCCGTTTGGGAGCAGGTGGCGCCTCTTTCCCGGGCTGCGGGAGGGATAAAAGGTAAAACGGAGCGTTTCAGAAATCGCTTTTGGCTGGGGAAGGTGCTCACATGAATTCCTCGTGAGTTCCTCCTGTGCTTTAATCTCGAGTACCTTTTCTCCGCAATTGAGTGATCGTGACAGAAACTTCCCGCGTTGTGTTTCGAAACGGACCCGTAGTTCTCTCTCTCTTTGTTCTTAGCGCTAAGTGGAGGGGTCAGCCCCGCGGGTACCGCGCCGTTCCGTGCATCCCTCCTGGCAGCTGCCAGCCTCCCTTGTCAGTCGCGGAGTTGCAGCCTCCCTGCCTCAGATGTGTCTTCCCTGTGTACCGAGCAAAGTTGTTGAGGAGGAGTTTCGGTTTTACGGGAATAAAGGGAAGTTGAGCAGCAGTAAAGTGACAGCTACCTTCGCTAATCCTAGAAAGAAAACCTTCGCTGGCCTCTCTCCCCCAGGAGAAGAATTTGTGGCAGATCAGCTCAGTTACAATCTATACAGTTTGTCATTCTTTCCATTAGCTTGCTCCCTATTTAATTTATTCTGATGGAACATTAACGATGATGAATATTTAGCACATTTTAGCATTTAGAAATGATACATGTGTTTGCAGAGAGCTGTGCTGAAGAGCTGGTGGTGTGGCTGAGTGATGTGTAGTGCTCGGTGATCGGTAGATGCTCATTACAAACTACGGCAGGTGTTGGGAATAAAGGGTATGGGCATTGGCAAGTCTGCCAGAGGGATGTGCTACCGGTTCCTGGTTCAGTCTGCTGATTAACTCATGAACACACCGGATATATAAATAGAATTTCACGAATATGTGGAAATTGAGTGTTTCTGTGAAGCGGGAGCAGTTTTGGGAAATGGAACGACCCTTTGGCACTCCCGCAGAGCACTTGCTGCTCTTTGGTTGTAAAGGTGGACTTGGAGCCAAGAGCCATCAGTATTGGCTGTCTGGGCACAGGCTGGCGTGCTCCTCATAAAGGAAAGCTGAATAGCACAGACCCTTGTAAGCTGGATTTTTTAGAGCAGGTTTTGTACCTTCTCCTTGAAGGGCACATTTCTGCAAAGAGTGAGGTGGGAGTAGGTAGTTGCAGGCAGAGCTGGCTTTCTGTGCACAGAGTGCCTTCTCTCTCCATCGTGTGTCCAACCAAACTCTTGCAGTTTGGGGATCCGTGTAATTAATCCATTTCTCCAGCAATACACCTGGGGGTAATTGGAGGGAAGAGTGAATGTGTGTGTATCACCATTGACCTCATTGCACACAATATTAGCCCTGGACTGCTGGACTTGGCCCCCTAGATCAGGTTGCAGGATTGAGATTGTGATGCTAAGAGCAAAAGGAACTTAAGCTTTAATAACAAAATGGAAACTAAATGTTCTAGTTCCCATTTGTATGCATTTGGACTGGTTTTGCCTTTGCTGTTTAAAGGGGTGTGTGTCAAAAAAGGATGAAGTGCTGTCTCTGCCTAGTCCTTTCTGGAAGGGAAGTGACACTAATTTTGTGAACAAGATTTAATCCTCTATGCTTATAATAACCATACAGCCAAGACATTGGGTCAAAGGCAGAGTCATTTGTTCACCACTTGGCATTGCGTTTGGAATAGGGAAGGAATCGTTTATCTTCCCTGGCTGCAGAGGGAGATTATATCCACTGCGTCCCAATTATCCTTCCAGCCTTCCAATTTCCACATTCTTCCCATTTCATTTCTACCAGTAGGGTGTCAGAGGAAGATGTTGAGAATGGGCTGGAGTGAATCCTCCGTGAAACTCAGTGCTTCCAAGGAAGCCTTGGGCAGCTTCTGCCCAGCAGCGCTGAACCCGTGGCTGAGCTGTGCTCTGCCTGCCTGAGGTATCCGCCCCTGCCCAGCAGGAGATTGCTGCTTGCTCTCTGTCTTCCTGCAGAAGGAAAAAAAGGATTTACCCGATTCTTGTAAAAATCTCAGCAGAAACTGATCAGTAATAGAATGGAAATGAATGTTGCTAATACTTTTGTTAGAATTTACTCCACCCACTTAAGATACTTGAGAAAATTGTGTGATGCATGGAGGAAGGAGGGAAGAGAGAACCAAAGTATTCTGCTATCTTTATTGTTTGTAGATTTGCTTGCTTTGTTTAATTTATCTTGTTGCTTTGCTAATTTGGTCAAATCCAAGGCATTTCAATAGCAGCATGAATCTTTATATCCTCCTAGTGGCTCTACTTCTCTTGCATGAAACTTTCATCTGTAAAGGCTTGTTTTGCATCTTGCTGTATTAAGATTAAGGAATCTGGGATATCTCCAAACTGCCTGCACAGAACAGATGTGAAGGGTGGGCTGAAATTTATGTCTACAGATTCATCAGTCTACTGAAACTTTGTCTCAGTCTCTTTTCTGCCTTTTGTGGCTGTGAAAGTAAGAGGCAGGACTCAAAATGCCCTGTGGACTTCTCATTAGGCTGAACATATCCTACATATAAGCTACATATTCCTGAAATGATCTCAATTAAAAAAATTTATCACCCATCTGTCAGAAGAATCTGAAACAGACATTGCTGAAATTGTGTAACAGTAGTTCAGTGTCCCTGATGAATTGGAAATCATAAGTGACAGTCCTCATTCCCCTAGACTAATGCTCTGGAGCCAAACAGTGAAAAGAGCTCAAGTATTTGACATTATTCACACTGGATCTGACAGTATGAACGATCAGAGGAAAAAAAAGAGTGGCCCACTGGAGCCATTAGGCAAAACTTAAAATATTCACAGAATTGCTGCACTGTTTTGTGTGGGTTAACATCAGAAGGGGAAAAAAGCTTCCATATGGACTGTTTAATTAAATAATGTTTGTTTTGTGTCTTTGAGCTTCTCTTACCTTTTCTCTTCTATAAAATAAAGGAATGCTCAATGAGTTGGTTCAGAAGCATTCCTATTTCACATGGTTAACTGTTAGGTGACAGGTCTAGCACAGCTCCTCACCTGCACAGGACCTGAGATGTCCTGTGGTTTTGCTTAGTCCTTCAGAAGAACTTCATGCTCTCTTCTCCAGCTGCAATCACTTTGACTTACTTACCTGCACGTGTTTTCTTCTCTAAGAAGTGATTCAATATACTTCTTTCTAAATAAGGCAACTTTTTGGACTCAGAACATACTATCTTTTGGTGTCTTCCCTATAAAATGTTAAGATGAAAGGTAGGAAAAAAAAAGGGGAAAAAGAGTACTGCCAGTTCTGTAATTCAGTCAGGATTTTATATTTAAACTGGTGCTTTCTGTCTTACACCTTGCCTCCACTAACAGAAGTTCACTGAATCATTTATTCCCTCAGTAGCACTTCAGTTACTCCTTGTTTCCAGTGGTTTTGGAGAAATGTTTCTCAGCTGCTGAAGCAGAAGGTGCAATCCTCAATGCTGTCTCCCTTCCTCTTTCTGTCTGCCAAATCCCCATTTAGATAGATTCTCCAACCCAGAAACACAGGTGATGAAGATTTGGTGTAGTCAGCAGCACAGTGAAGGTAGAAAATGGTGAGAATGAAACCTTTCAAATCCTCTGTATGCCAAGATGCAAAGACATGTAATCAGATATGAGCCTCCTGCTTTGCAGGTGGCTGAGAAGTGAGGGCTCTGTGTGCTCAGCCTCGTTGGTGGTGCCAAGGCAGATGCTGGTGAGGGATGTCTCAGGGAGCAGCTCACCAGGGGCAGAAGAAAAGGGTGATGATACGTCTAGGACACATGGCTGTGACAAAGACTCGGGAGGATGGCATGGCAGGGAAGCACAGCAGATGCCTGGTCTTCCTCAAAGGAGGTGGGAGTGACTGTTCACTGGGAATGTGCTTGGCTCTGTGGGGAGGGTGTTAGTGTCCAATCCAACTGCTGCTGGTGGCCTAGGAGGAGAGGAGCTGGAGAGGGAGTAAGCTGCAAAAGGGAGTTTGAAAAGAGAAGAAAAGACACAATTTGTGCAGAGAGCCATCCTACTAGTACTTTAACTGGAAGGAAAAAAAAAAAAAAAGAGGAAAAAGATAAATTAAAAAGTCTGGGCTGTGCTCAGGTGCTGACAGCAGAATGGTTAACCTTCCAGATCTGCCCACCAAGGCTGCTAGCCAGTGATGGCATGGGTATGTACCTGCCTGGGAAGTAAATAGGGCCCTTCAGCCCAGCTCAGTATTCTGGGTTGGCATTGAGAGCCTCATGTGAGGCTCCAGTGGCTTTGGATCAAAGCCTTAAGTGAATGTGAGCTTGGGTTAGAGGTAAATACATAGCCAAAGAGAGAGCTGATTCTATAACTCACTGTCAGCCTTCTGATCTATCTGGTTGTTTACAGCTGATCCTTCTGTTTTTTCAGCTGTATCAGTGGCATAAGTTTCAAGGACAGGGAGCTTAAGAGAATGAAAACAACCTGGGGAAGGAAAAAAAGACCTTACATTTTCTTTGTTATTGATTTAATGCTATATTACAGCTTGATGGTGCAGGGTAATATAGTGGAGCTGTAATGTGTCAGGTTAAATACACAGTGCACAAGTATTTTCTTCACTCTGAACATCGCAATGTTTAAGATTGTGTCAGTATTTCTCTTGTACAGCTTAGTCTACTATTTCTCCTCATGCTGTGGCAGTCACTCTCCACACTGCTACTGTGATACCTGCCATGAAATTGATGTAGCACTGGTGTAGCCACACTGGATGAGCTGGACTTGGTGGAGAAAAGCAGTTACTTTTGTAAAAGTGTTTGTGTTATAGCTGGAATATACAGACATGTCTCTAAGCACATAAGCATTTCATTTGACCCAGAGCAGAATGCCTTGCTGTGACTTTAGGTGTCTTCCAAAGCTTGGTGCCTCAAAGCTTAGGTTTCTCCCCCAGTTTCAGGTGCACAAAAAGTCTCCCTCACCAATGTAATTTTTGTAGCAGGTGTTTGATGTTTGTGGCGTTAAGTTTGGGCTGTGTTTCTCTGGGGTTTCTTGCACTCCCTGGAAGGAGGATAGGCTCCTGTGGAGGGTGAGGGGAGGCTCCCTGCCCAGGGATGGGGGTGCAGACCATGGGGTCCATGCTGTCATGCTGCTTGCAGCCAAGCCCAGAGGTGAGGATTTGCCCAGTAGGAGATGTGTGTACAAAGCATGTAGGAGTCTGCCTTCACCTTTTGTCAGCCCTGAATAAAATTTGCCTGTCTCTTGAATTTAAAGCCTTATATAAGAGAAAGAGTTCTCTAATTCTCCTGAATGACTTGGCTGAGGTGGATGCAGTCACGCTTATCTTTGCTGCTTGCTTCAGTGGTGTCTTGTCTCTATTTAAGACCTAGCAATTCCTGGAGATTTTATCTCATTGGGCATTCTGTTCCTCTTGCACCAATGTCACCATTAATTTTCTTTGGCCATCTTTTACCTAAAAGTCTCAGCTTTCGACCAGCCTTCTTGCCCACAGGAGCATCCTTGTCAATACTCTTTATAGTCCATGAAAATAAAGTACTCTGCCTGCTGCTGGTTAGCTAAAGGCATTTCTCTGCATTTCCTCGCTCTGTTTCTGACTGCTTTCCTGGGCTTTCTCTTTATTGTCTCACAGTCCTAAAGAATGAAAGGGAAAAGAAAAAAGGGTGTTCTCTTTTCACTCACTATACGTTTTTTTTAACCTTTTTTCTTTGCAAGTTAGAATGGCATTTCCTTCATGGTCTTCAGCTTATTTCAAACTTACTTCATATTTGGTGAAGAATTGTTACATCCAGTTAGAAATACTGTCTTTAGGACTAATAACTTTATACTAGATTTTGGTTTTTATTGCTATCTCCTCTTGATGAGTGACTGTCCTAGCTTGGTTTTTGATCACGTCTCATCCCTTTTTCTCTCCACACTTTGATGGATGGCTGCTGAAGAGTTTCATGAGATGTTCATTCCCTCAGTTATTGCTGAGGTGTTACTTAAGAATATTTTTTAAGACAAACTGCATTTTGTTCACTATCGAGATAAAATGACACCTGGTTTGTAATTTTGTTGCTTGCCATCATCTGGATTTTTTCCTTCTCTAGTTTACCCTTGTGGAGGCAAACCTAAAGCTGTGTGAATGGTGCTCTTGCTATTCGTAACACAGGAATGATCATCAAACCACACTTGCTGTGGTTTTACCAGAAAATTCTGCCCTGGCACATTTGCCACCTTCAAGGTGCTGCTTCTTCCCAGTCTAATTGTGATTTCTTTTTTCTTTCCTTACCCCTGCTGGAAAGCAATAACCTGCTCTGAATGCCTGCACTTGGCTCGTGCTCCTGTAAGTGATGCCTTCTGTGCTCTGAGGCAATGGCTGTGGGTGGGAATTGATGCGGCCTCTGTCTTGTCACCCATGGCCATTGCAGCAAATCAAGGACCAAGCCATTTAAGCCTTGTTGTCCATTTAATTCTCAGGCATTGTACTGTACTGTGGAAAGATTATCAGCACAAATCAGCACGGAGTGCTCTTGCACTTTGTGGTTGAAACTGGCCATTGCAGGAACACCACTGCAAAGGGGCTTATTTTGTTTACTGCTACAGGTTTTGCATTAATCTTTGAGCTGTTTCCACATACAGCCTTAACCGTTATTGCCACTGATGCAGCTGCACCTCTTTTGGAGTGCAAATGCTCATTTTCCTGGCACGAAGTACATGCATCTGTGGAGTTTATAAGGAGATTCCACCATGCACTGAAAGAGGGTATTACTTTACATAAACTTTGCCATATTTAACGCAGAATTTGAACAGGAAAGGATCATCACAGGAAACTTAATCCATCCTTATGTATTAAATGAATTTATATAAATCTGCATGTGAGCCTTCCTTATAAAAACTGTGGGGGTTTTATGAGGTATGGGATGCTGTGAGACTTTCCATTAAGTGTTACTTGCTATAACAAATTACCATTATTATCCTGTGCATTTCTATTTCATAACGTGTTGTGTTTCATTGTTAGTCTTTTGAAAATAATAAAACAGATTAAACTAAACAAGAGCTGCCCAGGGATAATAACAAAGTCTATAAAAGGAGAAACTCTCCAATTATGGTATACAATACTATTAAATCATAAGAGGCCTTAAAAAAGGTTGAATGAATCTTCATGTGTACAAGTGAATGAAAAGCACTATATTAGAGCTGGGGTGGGGGTACTGGTGATTATATACTGTAACTGGGTGTATATGGAATTTGTCTGTGAGCCTGTGCTCTTGCAGCACAGACCCCTCTGATTCTGAGTCTGTGAGGATGAGGCACAGAGTCCCACTCCATTTCCAGCCCCTCTCTGTGGGGAATTGCTTACCCAGAATTGATGTGTCCCTGACAACTTCTCTGGAGGACATCTGATGGTATTGATGGAGGTTATAAGAATGATTTGCTTTCTTCTTGAGAGCTGTTGTACAGCCTCTATTCAGTGAACCTTCAACAGAAGGCTGCTGCCTGGGGAAGTCTCTCTTTCTGAGAGTGAAGCTGTGTAATTCCTTTCCCGAGAGTGGATGGTGGAGGAATGGTAGAAAAACTGCTGCACGTGGCAAAGCAAGCTATACTATTCCACTGTTCCTGGAAAACATCCATCAGCCTTTACAAAATCAAGGGATTTCTTATATTGGTGTACCTCCTGCATGGCTGTGTATTTTGGGCAGTGCTCTGCCTTGAGTGTGACACGCTGAGCCACACATGCTGCAACACTTGGGCAAAAAACCAGTGCTGAGTCTTGGTTTGCATACGTGTTTCAGTGCAGCCTGTCTGCCCTGGTGGGACATGTGATCAATGCTGAGATTTCTGTACTCAGTTTTTTGTTTTGATGGTGGCAGGGATGATGCTGGTCAGCTCTGTTAGAAGATACCTGTCAATGTCACCTCGTATTGAGAGACTGCACTTTGGTGTATCTTTGGTGCTCTTCCCCTCTTTTCCCTGGGTCTTCTGAACTGCCATTTGCCATTTTGCAGGAGGTTTAGCAGAATCTTTGCTTCCAGGGACTCTTCCAGCAGAGATGTTAAAGCAGTAAAAACTCTTCTCCAACTGTTTAGTGGGTGGCTCCTCTGAGGAATGACCTCTATGTCTGAGGTGGTTGTAGCTCCTCTTTCGAGGGTCTCTATTCCTAGCAGTGTTATCACTTGCTGTGTTCAGCCCCAAATCTTTAGGATGCTGCTTGCAAACACGTCTCTGTTTTGAGGAGCAGCCTGTTCTTACAGCCCAAAGCATCTCCTCTCCTCACTGTGTGCTCTACCAAGGCCACAAGATGTATCTTAGAAGTTGTGCTGTGGCTCAGGCAGAGGTTATGATCTTCATACAGAAATGGTTACATGATATGATTTTCCCCATTTGTGGGGCAGTATAGATATGGAGGTACATGGACAACACCACCCTCACCTCCCTCCAGCGTAGTACAGTTTTTGCTTGCCAAAATTTCTGTTTATTAACATTATGTTGGAGAAAGACCACTTCTTCCTTAATTTTGAGATTCATATCTCTGTTTTACTTCCTTTGTTTGCTGAACCGTCTACTGTGTATAATTGCTGCATGCTGCTGCCAGTAAACAAGACTGACTCTCTCTGTTAGGGTATTCAAGATTAAGAGGAGAGAAGTAATTTTTTATTTACCCATCCCCTTCTTGGCTCCCTTGCCCAGAAGTTCCTCCACAGTTCCCTAGCAGTGGAGCAAATTTGGCATTCCATGGAATGAAGGAACCCGTGGGTTTCGGGCTGTTAAATCCCCCCGGCTAGCTTGGGATTTATGCCCGCACGGATCCTACATAGACGAAGTAAAGGACGAGAAGCGCTCTCTCTCCACGTGGTTCTGATGTCCTGTTTATTAGCTGGAAGGGGACATCTGCATCGTAGGGTTTCCAGGTGAAGGAGAGAGGGAATGCCCCAACTCAAGGGACATTTATACCCGCGGAATGGGAGGCGGGGACAGAAGGCCACACCAGTGGGGAGGGGCAAAGGGAGGGGCTTCAAGGGACAAGACCACAGGTACAGACCTCAGGTGTATCTGAGGGATACACCATTTGAGAAAAGGGGGGAAACATTTGTATAACATAACACCCAGTGCAGAACCGAATAACAATCTAGTGCATCACAACACTGGAAGGCTGTCTTTTTTCCCCCATGGCTGTGTGAGCTGGGCAGCTTTGCAGAGTTCTTGTGACTTGGATTAGAGCTGTTTGAAGACCCAGATTTTTGACATACAATAAATTTAACCACTGCTAACATTTCAACATCATTCTGCTGGGATTGTTTCAGGACGAAAGAATGTTTCCTTCATTGCCATGTGGCCTAATTTCTTATGACAAAGAGCTTTAGCAGCAAAAAGCGCTGGTGTGAATATAGCACCTGCACACGCTCATGTTTAGTGTTCATGGACCACCAAAGATGGCATTTAAAACACACTTGCAGTCTGATTTTGCTGCTTAGTGAAAGAGTTACCTGAATAGCATGGTGTTATGTTTGTGTTTTCTTCTGCTGTTTTTTATTTATTTAAAGAACACGTGGGGGAACAGCCAAGCTGCGAGGCTGATGCTTTTACAGAGCTGTTCTCAATAATTTACATCAGGTAACTCACAGCTTACAAGCCTCGTTGACTTGATGCTCACCCTAAGAAGGGGTGTGAAGGACTCACCCCACCTTTGGCATAGGGGACCTGATGGGGGTAGGAAGATCCCTTACCTGTAAAGTTCTACCTCTCCTGCCAGCAGACCTGTTTTGCAGAAGGGGAAATGATCAGATATGATCCATGGAGACTGATGATAGATTTTTCAAGAGTATTGCCAGATGGCGTGAGTTCAGTGATTAGTTCTCACATCTTGGCCAACTAAATGAGAATTTCACCCCTTTTGGTGCATGTTCATATCATCTGATATCCTGAGCACTTGTCCTCACCTGCCTGCATCTGCTCTCTCCAGAAATCAGGTTCGCAGATCCCACTTTGGCATTTGAGGGGGACCAGTGGCCTCTGCTTCAGCTGACATACAGGCAGAAATGATTCATTTGTATAAAGAATGTCTCCTGCAGAGGGTCCCTGTCATTGTGCACATCTGCAGGTGTCTTGCAGTGAACTGTGGTTTCTTTAGGGGCAGGGTGGCCCCGTGCTGCCCCTTGTTCCCCTCAGCCCTGTGCTGAAAACAAGATTCTGGCCTGGGGGTTCCTGCTGCTGCAGTGTATTTGCAGCTGAAGCTCTGGCTGGGTGCGTGTTACTGCAATTTGTTGTGGTTTGTCATTCAGTGCTGGTAGAAATAAGGGAAAGTGATGGATGTTGCTGCCCTGAAGTGGCTTGCAGGAGAAATGGGATAAAAAAGGAAAAACCTCCAAACTCCTTGTGTATTCTTGAATCACGCAGACCGATGTCTTGTCAAAATGTAACTGCATCAACCCATACTTCAAAGGGAAAGGTCAAGTCATGCCAAAATCTCACTTTTTCACAAACTCTCTGGGTTTCATCTGTTGCCTCCACAAACACTCCAGTAGGAGCACAGCAGGAGTGCACAAGTAAGACTCTTGGTGTGGTAAAGTTGGATTGGCCTGGAAAATTGAATCCAAGACAGCTAGAACTTTCTTGCTTATGAATAAGAAATTTCGAGAGTTATTTATAAAAAAAAAAAAAAAAAAGTTGTCTGGCTCTCACAGACTTTTTCACACCTCCTCTGTCTCACAAAAACACCTAAGGTGTTTTTTTATAGTAGCAACAGCTCAGTGGCCTTGCTGTCATATCGTGCTTGTCATGGGAGACCTGGAGTCTTTTAGTAGCAACAGGAAGGATTATTGACCCTATAGCATATTTACAACTGCCTGTAAAATATTTAGATTGAGTCTTCTTGTCACTGGTTGACTTGTCTTTTGTTTAGAAAAAAAAATCCTTCAACATTAATTAGACATTTTTCCAGATTCCTTGTTCATCTATGGAGTCTTCCCTAGATAGGCACCACGTGTATGTGTGTATATTTCTGTAGATACATACATATATATATATATTTGTCCAAATGTGCAGATGTTGTTAATACTTCAGAGAATTGTCTTCAACTGCATGTAAGGCAAGGCTTGTCAGCAGCTGTTAAGCAAGCTGGCTGTAAAAAACAGTAACCAGAAGGATGTATTAATACATGCTGTCAAACAAATGTCATAACAGCTTGTTACATTTTATTTTTTGTTTTTAATGATTGACACAAATAATGAACTCTAATTGTCTCACTGAGTCCAGGGTGATGTTAGCTAACTTATCTTTGCCATCAATGCCCTTATAAAAATGATGTGAACTATTAGACAAGCTTCTTTATGCCAGTAAAGCATTTAAATAAAGGCTTAACCTTCACTATGTGACACTGTTTTGAAAGTTAAATGGGAATAAATGCCCCTGTTATGCTAAGCAGATGCTCCAGCACCTTACCAAGTCCTTGTCTTGGCTGTTCCTGGGCAAAAGAATCTCTTCTAGAGCAGAAAATAACTACCCATGTTGTAAAGCTGCCACGTGGCCAACAGAACCACAGAAGGTGCCAACAGGGAAATAGGACAAGTGCCGTGATGTTGGCCAGGGTGATTTGCTGCTAAGGAAGCACAGGCGTGGTCTCACTGCAGTAAACTCTGCTGGGAGGGCACAGGACTCTCCCATCTCTGTCAAAAAGGCTGCCAAACACAACCACATAATATAAAAATTGGGGAAATGGTTTCTCTTTAATCAAATAAACCAAAGTTTAGAGCGAGTTGCAGTAATTAGTTTAATAGCACTAACGTTAGGTGACTGCAAATGGGGCAAAAGGCAGAATTTAGAGTATTTGAAAGATGCCTTGCTATTAGAAAATCTCTCAAATCTAGCAATGGTTTTGTTTTGTTTCCTTACAGGTTAAACATATTGCTGGCTGGCATGAACCCCTTCTATTTCCACGCAGTGAATGTAATGTTACACTGTCTGGTGACTCTTGTGCTGATGTACACTTGTGACAAGGCTGTGTTCAAGGACTGTCGACTTGCTTTTGTCACGGCGCTCTTCTTTGCTGTGCATCCCATTCACACTGAGGCTGTAAGTATGTGCCACCAAACCTAAAAATAAATTAATTCTTCAAAATTAAGGAAACCTCTGAGTCATACAGAATGTTGTACATGTGATTTTTTTGCTGTGGGGGAGCAAAGGTGAGAATGTACTCTATTTAAAATAATTTGTAGGAGTCATTAAGAAAAAAGTGTATTCATACTTGAAGTCTTTGTGCTCTGGAACTGAATTCTAAATGGTGGCCATGCTGGAAATAAGTGGAATGTCAGGAGTTTTCAGAAACCAAAGACCTCAGTGAGGCTGTGCTCTCCTGCTGGGATATTGTTGCATGCCTTCAGTCATCTCCTATAGCCATCAGTTTTAGGGAGGAAAAGTGAAGGCAGCATTACTGTCTATTCTGGAGGAGCTCTCTCAGACAGAAGTGGTGTGACCCATGGATTAATTAATATTTATTTCAATTAAAAGCTAGGAGAATCCTTTTCACAAAAAAAAGTTGTTCATGAACACCAGCATAAGTTTACAGAACAACAGCTCATATTGGAAATCTTTCTGTTTGTTATAAGGAAACATTTAAAGACATAATCATTCCAAAACTGCAGTCTGTTAGCACTAGGAGACACTTGTATGTCTTGGAGTACGTGTGTCAAGGAGTCTTGCTGTCTTGGAGAAGGAAAGGTAATGTCCAGCTCTCCACACTGTAAAAAAGAAATGCTCTCATTAGCTGAGATACCTCTGGCATCACACTGCTCTCACTCCAAGCCTTTGTAAATGGGGGAGGGAAACAGCTCCTGTGGCTGAGAACTTTTGAGGAGAGATTACCTCAATAACAAAAAGCCACAAGCTTTGGAGTTACTCCCTGTGCTATGTTGTGTGAACTAATCAGCTAGGCTCCTTTTGATAATACAGCTTTATATTTTAAGGGAGGTTTTGGATGAAGCGCTCTTGGAATTTATTTTTGTCTGGGTCAGAACTTTAAAAGGTTTAAACAAATGCCAGAGCTCTGAATATAATTTAATTATGTAATCTCAAAAGGGGTGAGATTTCGAAGGGCCTTTTATTTGCTTTATGGGTGATTTTTAGATCCTTATGAAATAGGATATTGAAACAACTGTAAAAAAGAATGTTTATCCATTCTTCTTCTGTATTTCCTCTTTTTTTAATAAAAGATTTTGTTCATTAATCTGTGGGAAGAAACTCTTGCAAACTCAGATTGTTCAGGAGGAATAAATTCTATCCTATCCCTTTTTGGTGATAAAGTTCATTCAAATGTTACTTATATAGTAAGTCATTTTCTTTAACAAATTTCAGTACTGGGAGTTGGATGCATTTCTCATCTAAGCCTTATTACACAAAATTAAAACAAATCCTTAAAATTGGCATTTTCTACATAAATTAATTAAAATTTTATTAAGTAAGGAATGCCTTTACTGTTGGCTTACTCATTTGTTTTCCCAAGCTAGAAATGCAGCAGACAAAAGTGAGCATACCTTACACTGTCCAAGTAACATTTTGGTATGCTGAGGGAGGATAACACTGAAAGATGAAAAACTTAAAATAGTAGCTTTGAGCGTGGATTATTGAGGCAGTCACTGAGTGTTTTTACTTTTTTAGATGTGTTTTCACACCTGTGTGTCTCCTTTCCTTTCAGGTAACAGGTATAGTAGGCAGAGCAGATGTCCTCGCCTGTCTACTCTTTCTGTTGGCTTTTCTCTCCTATAATAGGTACGTGGTAACATCATGAGATTCTTTATTCTGAGGAGGGGACCAGAGGCAGCTGTCAGTGTTTAATGGTTGTTGGCAGAGGTGCTTCCCACAGCTCTGCTGTATGGAAGTGTCCTGGCCCCTCCTTGCAGCCGTGGTGATGCTTATGAGAACAAAAAGCCACTAAACCAGCAGTCAACACTGACAGTCCCTCTTCCACTGACATTGCTGCTGACCATACAACAGAGGAGGGCTTGTAAAAATTGTAAAGAAATGTTTTCAATGGAAGGCAAGTTGTCTGTGTGTAGAGTGGAGAGCAGACAGACGCATGCCTGCCTTTCAAATGCATGCTGTGACTGTGGGACTCTGGAACACCTGGTCTGGGAGTTAAGGAGTGTGTCTAGACCATTAGTCATCCTTTTCAGGTGAAAACTTGGCACTGCTTGCTGCTCTGTGTTCTAAAACAGTAACTGAACAAGTATAGATACAGAAATAGCTTACTTGGATGGGGTTTCTGCACCTTTTGCATTATTTGCAGTTTGAAATAACATTGTTTGCATTCAGAAATAGCACCATGTCATCACAGCCACAGGGAAAAACTGCTGATATCCCTCTGGGGCTGTCTGCTGCAAACCCACAGCGCTGTTTTCTTCAGAAGGTGTGAAGCACAGTGACCCCACAGGAATCTGCCTGCTTGATTTCAGTTCTTTCCTACCTTCTCCCAAGTGATAGGGGCTTGCTGCCCGGTCTGTTAATGATTAGGACACATCTCTGACTCAGGGGACTCTGGGTGGGGTGGAGGAATTTTTGCTTGCCTAGTGCTTTTTGTCCCAGAAGGAGAATTAAGCATGTGTGTTGCACATGACAGAAAACAGAGGTGTTTTTCTGCCTTCTCTGCACTCACTCTGCCTTCCTCTGACTGTTTCAAGTCTACTTTATTTTTCTGCTTGTCTTTGTTTCACCTCTTGCACCAAGAATTGAAGCAGCTCCCCATATTTGCATCTTCCCTTCCTGTCCTGTGGCCTGGACCTTCCCCGTCCTGTCCCTGGCCTTTTCTCATTTTAGATCGTTCATGTCTTGACATGTTTGTGTCAGGCATCTTAAGGCATTAAGGAAGAGTGTCTCAGTATTTGTGTGACTATAGTAAACATGAAAATAGCAGAGAAGTTAAGATATTTTATGTCAATTCTGTTTTTCAGGAGTGTGGATCAGCTTTATGTTGGGGAACATTTCCCTCCCACTGCCTCCCCATTCTTTTTGCTGCTTAGTTTGTTCCTTGGGACGTGTGCAATGCTGGTGAAAGAAACTGGAGTCACTGTGTTTGGTGTGTGCTTGGTTTATGACTTCTTTTCCCTCTCCTACAATGGACTCAAATTGTAAGTAACTTGTTATGCTCATGGTGCTTTTCAGGTGTTTTCACCTGTCAGTCTAAAATATGTCTTATTATGGTATACAGCACTGGGGGGAGATGGACTTGCCCTGCTGAATTAGATGGATGTTACACATTTGACAACTTTGGAGGGACCCACAATTACATCCTGTGTTTTGTGGCCGTGTTTTGGGTTTTTGTTTTGGTGTTTTTTTTTAAAGTTTTTTGTTACTCTTTTGCTGCCTGATTACTTTTGTCTGGTAAATCGACCACATGTGAAGAACTGATCCCTAAAATGCTGAATTCACCCTGGCAAGACTAACATTTATTTTTAGTGTGGGAGTTCTGACTGAAGCATCAACATCCTAAAGTTTCTCCGGTTTAACTCCTTCCATTCACAATGTCTGCTTGATTATTCTGTTACAATGCCATAGGTTTAGAAATGTTATATGATGTTTAGTACTAAAACCAGGTCTGATATTTTTTCTGTCCTTTCAGAATGCAGAAAGAGAGAAAATACCCAACCAATTTTGGTTGGAATAATTAGCAGCTCTCAGAAGTCACTGGAGAAAAATTAAATACTTTGAAGTTTGTACCCCTCACCCACTTAGTGTCACAAATAACTATGCTGTTTTCCATCTCTATTCAAAGTCAGAAGTCTTGGTTTATTAGAATATTTTTATATTAACCATTATATATGGTTTTTATCCGCTCCTCTCCCAAAACATCCCTGGTGCAGATCTGTGAGTGAGTGTAAGAGCCCACTGCTCCTGAGAATGGGAGGTCTGCTCCTCATATCATTTCTTGTGTTTCCACTGGTGCTGCCCACCAGCCCTGGAGCCTGTCACACCCTACATGAGCTTATGTGGGTTATAAAAAGAACACTGAATTTGTGTTTCTGCAGTGAATTAAATGAACAGAGCTGGCACAAGGTGAGAGCAGCAACTGCAGGGAGGAGAAGGGGGACTCTCAGGAGCATCCTGGCTTCCCTCCCTTTGTGGCTATTTCTCTAGGCCCTCATGGGGACAGACCAGTTTCAGACCTTCCCTCTGGCAGCACCAGCAATCAGCAGGCAGGTACAATGGATAGGCAGGGGATTCCTCCTCTTTTCACTGGATAAGTAGTTCTTAATGGTGTGACTGGTGGGCAAGGAGCCAGGGAGATTTCTGGGAGCTGACAGCCAGCTTGCTTGTTAACACTTGCATTTGCACCCTGACAGCCGTGTTTCAGGAGCTGCCTGGCTGAAGGGAACACAACTGTTAATTAACTGGAGGAAAATCTGTGCCTTCCTCCTCCCTCCTTTCCTCAGTCTCCCCCATCCCATAGGCCCACATTCCAGGGGGTCTCTTCATGCTATTTTTTTGTTTCAGTGGCAGCCAGTTGCCCAGATGTGGCACTATTTAGCTTGTAGGAATGAAGCTCTTTAGTCCAGATGTGCTGTGTTTTCTTATCTTCTCTGGTTGCATGTATTGTGCATTTATCTCTTTGTGATGCTAAGATTTTATGACTGCATTTGACTTTACGGGGCAGCAGAAAACAAACAGCCTTCTATGTGCTGCTGAAAACTCCTCTGCTCCTTCTTCCAGTCTGTCCAGATTTGTTTTCTGTTTAAAAGTGGTGGAACATCATTTGTTTTCTGGAGCAAAAAATTAGGAGTGACACCACAGTGCTTCCCATCTTAACAGACGTCCAGAGAACAGCTTGATACAGGAGTGCTCATCTTCTCTTGCTGTCAAGTCTCTAACTCTAGTTAGGAACTAGTAAATACTGTCCTCTCAGCACTCAAAATATTATTTTATGGATTAAAGCAATGTTGTCTGTTGTAGTTGTGCTAAAAATAGGTTAGAAACTGTTGTAAAATAGTTGATAGATTGTTAAGCATGTACCGTTAGTTTGGTTATTATATTGTAAAAGGGGTTAGAAGGGTAATTATAAGAAATACAGTACTCAACATACCATAACACACCTAAGTAAAGTGCACCACCCCCCAAGAGAAACGAACCAGCCTGGACAGAACTGTAATGGGCCAATCAAGCGCCTTAAACCTTCGTGCAAATGAAGGATCCAAAAATAAACCAATCCAAAGGGATAAAAACAGGATAAAAAGGGGCTTCTGACCCACTGAATTGTGCCGTTCCACCTGGGACATGGGGGACATCGCTGCTGAAGGAGCCCCAGTGCCGGCACTGCAGCGTCCTCGATGGGAGCGCTCCTGCTCGGCCTGCGGGTCCCCACGCTTTAGGCCTTTCTTTTTCTTATAATAAATAGTGAAATCACTTTAGTACCGGGAGCCTGCTCTCGCTTTTAACAGTTTGATACCGTGTTGTGCCGATTTCAACCTTTTGATAAGTCAAAGTGCCAAGTATACAAGTCCTTACATCCTTTTCTTTCCCCTTTCCCTCCTTTCCTTTTCTCAGGAGGAACGGGGCCATTCAGCAGAGGCCCTCCCGGCTGCCCGTGTCCGCTCCGTGGGGCTCGTCGCTGTCGGGCCGGGAGAACGGGAAGCAGCGCTGTGCCCAGCGCGGCGCCTGGAGCTCCTGCCACCCGCCCGCGCCCCTGGAGCAGCCCAGCGGGGGCCTGGCCGGGCCCAGCAGGGCCGTCTGGGCCATTCGCAGGTACTGCTGCCCACTCCCGCTCCCTTCGCTTTGTGTTAGCCGGTTTTATCCTGAAAGTGCTGTGGTTTTTCTTGTGTCGCTGGACAGGGAAGGCCGGAGGAGGTGGAAGGAGGTTTAAGGGAGAAAGGAGGAGAGTATCTGTCGGAAATCAGGGCAACCCCGACGATGGGGAGAGAATGATGCATCTGAGTCCATGGATAGCAGAAGGCTAATTAATTACTTTATTATACTCTATTACTATACTGTATTACACTATATTACATTACATCTAAAACTGAATCTGCCCAAGCACCCAACTTCACTCAGCAGCTCAGAATCTCGTGACTGACAGCTGACAGTCTGCACACGCGCTTGGCTTGGCTGATAGGCCAAGGAAACAAAACATCTTCACTCTGGGGTAACAGTCTCCATATTGCATTCTACCTTGGCACAGCACAGGAGCAGCGAATGAGATAAGAATTGTTTTGATCATTCTTTTCTCTGCTTCTCTCACTGCTTCTCTCAGGTTCAGAGAATGTGAATCCCAGAAATATCTGAGGACACGTTAGTGTTTTTGTTCTCTTTGATTCTTGTATTTGTGTCTGTTTTCACTAATGGATAGTATCATGGAATTGTTCGGGTTGGAAAAGACGTCTAAGGTTATCAAGTCCAACCATTACCTCAGCACTGCCAAGCCTGCTACTAAACCATGTCCCTAATGCTACATCTGCACATCTTTTAAATACCTTCAATGATGGTGACTCCACTGCTTCCCTGGGCAGTCTGTTGTTGACAACCCTTTCAGTGAATAAAATGTTCCTAATATCTAATTTTAAACTTCCCTGGCATGTCTTGAGGCCATTTCCTCTTGTTGTGTTGCTTGCTACTAGGGAGAGACTGGTGCCCACAACTGGGGGCAGGAGGTTAATATAAAAAACATCCTATATCTTGTTCCATCATCTTGTTCCTTGTTTCTTTTACTCCTGTTTCTTCGTACTGCTCCTTTCTCCCCTCCTTTGCTTTGTACTTTTTTCCAGACTGCCCCCACTTTTGGGAACATCCCTTTCTTACAAAAAGGGAAAGCCTCCTGCCTCCCAGCCTCTTCAGGAGAGGCTGCAGAAGCTGTGTTGGAGAGCCTGTGCACGTGGGATGGCTCCAGAGCGAGCTCCTCCATGCTGCCAGTTGGCATTTGCTTTTTGGCAGCTGCCTCTTCAAGTGTTGTGAAGGATTTCTGCACATGGCAAATCAAGCCCTGCATGTACATAGCTGCTTTCTGTTTGAAAAGGGGCTCTCATGGTGGTGTAAGCTGCTCAGCTGCTCTCTTCTCAAGTGACTGACTGTGTACAACACACTTGCAATGACTTGCTGTGTGAGAGTTGGCTATGGGATGCCCAGAGTGGAGCTGGCTTGGTCCCAGTGGCTGAGAGGGAAGCATGCCTGTGAGAGTTGTGCTGTTGACATATTATATGATATGAAGCAGGAAGAACTCAAGACAATTTCTCTATTAAAATATAATCTGTATTTAAAAAAAAAAGTAAATCCTTGCTATAGAAGAAGAAAAAGAAAAGATGAAGTTGCTGTTGAATCTGTAAGATTCATTATGCAATTTTTCCTTCTAATTCGCATTTGTCTGACTTGTGTAGGTCTTCTTGCATAGCAAAAGGGTGGGGGAGAAAAGCTCTAAATATTTCAGAAGCTCCAAAATTGGTGGACAGACTTGGCCCAGTGAAGTAGCTTCAGGTATCTTATGTAGTCTACCAGATTACTAGTTGTAAGGTTTTAATTAGAATAAAGTAGTAGTGCACTAATCTGTACTTTTAAGTACTTGTAATGTGATCAAGTAGGTTTCTATTTAACAATGATTTATTATACCTCTTCTTACTAGAGCTAACTGAAAAATGCAGGAAGATGTAATGGAGGAATTAAGGGAATTGGTCTAATTAGCAGTAACTGGAGCTAGTTATGTAAATTCTTGGTGCAGAGATATTTTTGTTCTTTATTGTCACTTGCTCTTATCTTCAGCTATCCAGTGAATATGTGGGTTGCAGTCCCAGTTGCCTTTAGGAGTAAGGAATGAGTTAGTCTGGAGGAAGTTGTAGGTTTTATCACCACAATTTATTGCAATTTTGGGGAATGCTGGCATATGCTACTGAGATGAGGTAACTAGAATTTCTTGTGGGTTTGATCCATCTCCCTGAGTTTTAAAACCTGAAAGAGGCTTGGGAGGGTATGTTCCTTTCCATATGATGTAAATGGGGAAGGACAGACAGGAACTTTCACCTCAGGCTTGTACTTGTGTTTGGGGTAAGGCCTCAGTGCTTTCACTCTGGTGTGGTATGTGTCCTGTTGAAAATCACTATCAATGGCAATCGTCAGTCATTCTCTTTTTCATGATTTGTTGAAGCCACTGAAAACTGGAATCTATTTTTTTTCATATTTTTTTCTTTTCTTAATTGGTTTTGGTTATGCCATGTTCTGTGTGCCTCACACTCTGTATTGCTAAATGTGGTCCAGCCCATGAACACCTCCAAGCCATCTAATCACTCTGGAGGTTTTGAGCTGTATAAATAGCTGGGGACTGCAGTCTAAGCTTCTTGAAAAACAAGACTCCACAATAGCTTGCATACTTTTGAAACTGAAATCTCTGTTTTTCTTTGGTATCCTAGAAGCTCATTTTTATTGTGTCTGCTGGTGGTGAGACGCTTCCCTTGGAGTGGACCATAGACTGAAATTTTAATGCTGCTATTTTCCATGTGTATGAACGGTTGCATGATGCCTTTTGTAGGTTATTTTTATTTATGTATTTTATTTTAATTTTCTTTGCCGGGTTACAGAAAAAGCAGGTGTACCTGGAGCTGTGCCCAACAGCATCACTTTAAATCTGTGCTGTGTGTGTAAAAGAGAGTGTGGGAGCTCACTACTCATTAGCATTGTGGGAACCAGGCCCAAAACCCCATTGATCCAAAATCCAATGAAATCATAAAGGCTGTAGCAGGGATAAATGTGATCTGATGACTAAACTGGCGGCGCTGTTGTTTCCTCTTACAGTAGCAAGGGAAAGAAGATGGAAATGCTCTGCAGAATGTGATGCATTCCAGGGATGTCTGTGCTGGCCCTAAGTTTGATAGACTATGAGGAAAAATATGTTGAGGTCATAACATGTCTTCCCTGAGTCCCTGTGCAGTGTGCGTGGTCAGGGGTTGAGCTGAAACAGATGCTGTCCTTCAGCATGAAGGAAGAGCAGAGGGAGAGGTGGAGGGAGGGCACTGGCACACACAATGGGGGACTGCGTAGCAATTGCTTTTCCTCACTACCTGCTTTTATTTCCAATTCTTGTGTAGCAATGATTTTTAATTTTTTTTTCTTTTTTGGCTGATATGATAGTATAGCACATTTCTGCTTAAACATGAAATTACCGTTCAAAAAGCAGAAGTGTCAGCTGAATTTCTGTTCCTTCCCTGTGCCACACAGTGCAATGCTACGTCCTAGATTTGTAACTGATAAACACAGAAAAGTGTGACCAGTTTCCCAGATGTGGGCTTTCATGTGTGCAAAATTGACCTTTTCTTGAATTTGTTAGAGGGTGTTTGATAGGAAGGTGTGGGTATGAAACTGCCTGGGTTATAAAAGTGCGAGGAAAACACTTTTTGTTAGATGGGGTACAACTTTCTTAAATTTTGCTTAGTTGTTCCTAGCTGCACTTACACGCCCTGGAGGTCAGTGGTGGTCGCTTTCATATGCAAAACACAGCAGCAAAAAGCCGGGTTTGTCTCTGAGAAAAGCAGCAGGGAGGTAACTATTATTTAAGTTGTGTTTGCCCCTGACTAAAATGAGGCAGGAAACCTGGGTACTTGTCTCTGGCGTGCAAGTTCCTTGCTGTGCAACAGTGAAATAGCAAGGAAGTGTTAAAGGGCTTTGCAAACGCCAGTGCAAAAAGCTGGTGGAGAAAATCCAGGGCAGTTTGGGATTGTCTGTGGTGAAAAAGGTCTGGGTATGGGCATAAATCACATGAACTCAATTTCCTTCATGGTGGAAAAAAGCCCCGTGTTTATTCACATAACTCCTTTTTATACAGTTTTACAGACCTTGTGTGTGACTCCAATTGCTTAGTAGTTTTCTTGCCAGTTACTTATTGGTTAGTAACAAGTTTTCACCCGGTATTGACTGTTCACTCAAACCCTCCTTGTGTACGTGCAGGAAAAGTTGTTTGTGAGAGATAGTTTTCATTTTTCTGTCTAACTCTGTAAAAACAGTTTATCCAGGTGCAAGTTGTTTTTCACCCAGGAATAGATTGTTATGCTAACGAACTGCTCACACCAGGATTGCTTTCACATGGGAACTTGCAAAATGCTTGCCTGACAAGGCCAGCCATTGATGTTAGGAGAACAGACTTGCTTTTATGAAGCCTTTCTTTATGATTTTTCTACCTTACTGCAACATCTGGGAGCCTAGCAGTCAAAATGCTTTTCTTCTTTAGGAAAGCAAAACGAGTAATCTGGAACATTAAGCAACAGAGCCAGCCCAGGCTTTTTCCTTTCTCTCTCACTGGTGATGTCCTCAGGGTTGCAAGATGTTACAAATAAAGGATCAAGCTCCTAGTCTGTGATGCTCTGAGCAAAGGTTGGTATGAATTGCCTCTGTGTGAAAGCAGAGAAAAGGAAGTGCTGCATTGTCACTGGCTATAGGCTGATTTCTTAATTTTTTCCCCTTAATTTATGTTTAAAATTGAACTGAGAATAGGACAACACAAGTTTGCTCCAAAAGGCAAGTAGGGCCCTGAGTCCCAAGGTCTGGCGAGGCACAGTGTGTGCTGAAAGATGGCAGATTAGGTAAGTGTCATTGCTATCCTGGGATCCGTGGGATGCTGCTTCTGTGGTGTTGCAAGTTTTCTTAATTCTAGCAGGTTTGCTAAGGCTCTGTCATTCTTGCTGTTTAGTAAGCTTAAGTTATGAATGAAGTTTGGCTGCCTCTGGGGAGGTGGATTGCTGAGGTGGATTTGGCCTGTGGTTTATTCTTCTCTGAACTCAGTTCTTAAGATGGTTTTTCCATTGTGAGTTTGAGCAGTAGCTCTCTCTGCTGCTGTGTCTGTACAGTCTGCGTAGGAAATGTTGAGTGAATCTTTCTGAAGGCCAGGAATTCCCCTGCAGTCAGTGACAATATTTATTGTCATGCACAGATGGTACCTGAGGCCACCAGAAGGTTCTGCTAGAGTTGAGAAACATGTGAGATGTGGGTGCCCCTATGCTTACAGCCATGGATTCAGCCAAGGATTTACATGCTCTGGCCTGCAACTGTCTTCCAGAGAAGCCTTGTGTAATCTTGGGAAAATAATTACTTCTCTCTGTTCCCATGGCACGTGCGGAAGATGAGGCACAGTAATGCATGCTGCTTTTCTACTTCCATTTGTGTGATATGCTGGTTTCTTCTGTCCCCCTCCCAAAAGAGAAACAAAGCCAAGGATTCTCTCTTAGGCATGCTTGTGCCATTATGTCTCTTAATTTTTGAAGTCTTCAAGGGCTGTTTCAGTACAACTAACTGAACTCATTGCTTGCAGACTGAAGTTTAGTTAAAAACAGCACTGCTTTGATATAGTGATGACTAAGGTTGCATGAATGCAGAAGAAGTCTTGTTTAGACCTCATTGTGCTGCAAAAATATGCACTAGCCAGATAAGAAAGATCTGCTTTAATTTTGGCCTCCTTGTGTGTTTTTATTGTGACAGTCTGTAATTACACTATCACATAGCTTTTTCTTTTTTGCACAATCCCTGCTCGAGTCATTGCCCAGAATGGATGGTGATCAGCTAATGAGTAACTATTTGTTATTTTGTTTCTTCCTGGTCCAGAGCATTGCCCCATGCCCTATTTACTTCATGTTATTCAAGTCCTGTTCTGAGACAGATTCACAACTTCTCAGTAATTCCTCTGTGTACACGCTACCAAGTGCTGGTATTTCCTTGCAGTTTGTTACTTAGGTCTGTAATCTTCTAAAGTACTTCTGGCATAGTTTCTAGATGTGTAACTTCCTTACTATTCAGAACAAGCAAAGTGAATAGCCAGAAATTTTGTAGTGGGGAACCACATGGATGTTAAGAGTCAGATTCACCTTTGTATTTACTTCATGGACATCTGCTGGTTGAGCAAGCAGAGTGTCTGCTGGCAGCACTAGACTGTGCTCCATAAGAGTCAGTCCTGAGAGGTGAGGGACCTCTTCCTTCAGATGTTTGCAGACTGAGAAGGCACAATGATATGATGTTCCCTTCCAGACTCGGAGAGGAATGAACCCAGCCCAGCATGTGCAGCTTCTTCTGGCAGTCCTTTCCTTCCTCTCTCTGCAGTTGGTTGCCCTGCCTCACCTGCTGCAGCCTGTCCTCATCTCTTCTCTTCTCTTGTTTGCTTTTCCTTAGCCATTTAATTGCTTCCAGCCTTTGCTCCTCAGGCTTTGCCTTCTGGATCTTGCTGCTTTCCTCAAGATCTACTGTGTTAGTCTCACTCCCAAGGTCCCTCCTGTACTCCTGTCCCCTAAGTCCTTGCCAAGCCAATTGAAGGTCTCTGATCTGTGTCCTTGTACTGCCTGTTGCATCCTCCCTGTGTTCCCCACTCCTTCCATCTCTCCAGTTCAGTCTTCTGCCGTGGGAGCTCTGCCCAGCATGGGGGGGAGGTCCCTCTGGATTCTTTCAGCTTTCAGCACTCACTGTCTTTGCTTATCTCCTCCGCCCCTCTGCATGGGCTTCTGCTCTATGGGCTGCAAACCCCGGTTTCTTTTTGACCTCATCGCTCTAGCTTTGAGGGTTCAGCTCTCCTCTGCCCTATACTAACTTGGGAGTTTTCCCTGTGCTTGCTGCCTGGGTTTGAGGAGGAGGGAGCATGGAGAGCCAGGGAGAAGCCAGAAGCCTGCTCTGCGCTGGTGCTTGGGGTGGCATGGAGCCACAGTTGATCTCACTCTTGGCTTCCCTGTGGCTGGAAAAGTAGGCACTTGTGCATGCAGTTGTTTGAATAGAAGAGGGTTGGTTTTAAATTTGACACCCTTTGTTGGATCTGTTTCAGCCACTGTTCTGGATAGCACTTTTCTTGCAGTACAGAAAACCACCTCTCTCCCTCTTTTTAAGTACTTCCTAGAAGGAAGAGGAAAGTAAATAATTTCTCCTGGACTATTTATATTGACAGTACGAAGAGGCCCTGTTTATTGCAGTAAGCAGCAAATAAACTGAAGTAGTTTGCCTTCATGTACATTGAGTGTCAGAAAAAGGGATGAGACTGAGTCTGATGTTACTTTTCTTAGCTGATAATGACTTAACATGTTCTAGCTATTTTTTTTTTTCTAGAGAAGATTATTTAGTCTTTTAAAGATTCTTTAGACTTTGATTTAGTTAATGAAAATCCATTTTTGTGGAAACTGTGCCTGAGACAAAGAATGGTGCTGTGCAAAACAAGAATCAGGAGGAAAAGTTAATGACTGGTTTTGGGTTTCTTTTTTCCCCATCTTCTGAAAGATGCTGATGGCTTATTCATTCGTGTGCAGAGGGAGAAGGTTTTTCTCTCTCATTAATGGGAATTGCGTTTAAGCCCTCCAGTTGCAGTCACTTCATTGTACATCAGCCTCTTCTGTTCCCTGTGTTGCTAATTGGAAATCCCCAATTTGTAGGTGCAGCCTGTGTGTCCCAGAGCTGACTCACAGGAGTCTCTGTTCATTCCCTTTGCTTCACAGGACTGCCTTTCTATTCACAGTTCCTGGCAGTCTCATTAAACCAGTGTTTGAAGCAGCAGTGTGCCCGTGTCCATTGGCTTTCTCTGAAAGCCCTGTAAACCACTGTCAAAGAATTAACAGCAGCGGAGAAACAGGAACAAACCCTAATGGCTTGCAAGGTCATTTTCCCTGCAGTAAATCTGGGTTAGTTTGGCACAGAACAGTATTTCAGTCACCCAGGAAATTAAAAAAAAAATACCCAACCACAACACCTGAAGATGGATGATACAGAGATTATTGCAAGTATTTCCCTGGGTAGCAAATCTAATTGAACAATTTCTCTCTTACACTTTGACTTCCAGGCACAGTTTTTGACGTCTTTTTGGAAACTTCTAGGCTGTTCTCAGGAGTAAAGGACTCAGCTGTAACTACCTACCTCATTAATGACTGATGCTTTCCAAGCTGGTCCATGTTTCCTCTGTGAACCTGGTAATCATAGCATGTATTAAGGGAGGGACAGCAGACTCTCAGGACTAAGTTACTCGGCTTTAAGTGTTCACAGGCTGATACAAGCAATCATTTGCTCAAAATAAGGACACCAATCTCATCAAGTGTGACTTTAGGTGGATGGTTTTCGTTGTGTGATAAGTGTTACTTTGATTTTTTTTTAAGATGAAGTAGCTGTTGAGATTTAATATTTGGTTAAAAAGCCTAAAAAAGATATCTGCTAGCATGTGCTTCTCCCATCCTCCCTGTATGCTTTCCAAGATGAACAGATTCTTCCCTGACTAGAAACTTAATCTTCAACTTAATCTAAAGTAGAGTATTAAATCCTCTTTCACATTTTTAATGCAGTTATCCCAATATTCTTTTCCAATGAGTGCATTAGAAACCTTAATCTTCTACTTGGCTTGGAAATGCTGGAACACACTTTTCTCTCTTGATCTTTGAAATGCAGATTTTCTGTTTCTATTCTTTCAAGCAATTTCCAGAATGTGAATATCCAGGAAACTGCAGTGCAGAAGGGACTCTTGTAAAATGCATTCCACATTCCCAAACATCCGTGTTAAAATTCAGATATTGGCCAAAGTAAGCTGAGAAAGGCGAGGTTTGTGCTTGGGCTGTTGGAATGCTGCTGTCCAGTGTTTGCTTTCCAGGTCTGACGGGTCTCACAGCATCTGGTGACACCCTGCTTTGCCTTGTGAGTTCTCATTGCCTGCCACAGCTGATCACAGAGTGGTTTAAATGATAATCTTCTACTGGAATATGCTGCAGTGGTTGTTTTGATTTCTTTTTTTTCACCTCCTTTCTGAAAATTAGGTTCTGTTGTCTTAAGAAATTATCATTCTTTTGCCACGTGGGTAATGCAGTTGTTCCCTCTGTTTAAAGCTTTGGTTGGCAGCATGTTTGCTGTAGATCCTCTGCTCAGGCTGGGGGCTGAAGTCTGCTCAAATCTCTCCTTTTGTGACCTGTGAAATCCCTTGGTTTTGCAAATCAGCTCTGGCATAAGGAGATATTAAACATAAAATTATGATTTTGAAACTAACTATGGTTGCACTTTGGTTGTGCTAGTATAAAAAGTATAGAATAAAGTACTGTTCCATTTAATCTGTGAAAGATGCCAACAAACCCTCTGGGAGTTCTTCCAAAGAGGAAAATTAGCAGGAAAAGCTTGACAAGAAACTTTTCCACTGATTGTTCACACTAAAATTCAGGGCAAGAGTAATTATCAGTTAGAGATGGAAGAGAGATGGAACATTACCTTTATATCCTTTCCATAAAACACAGCTTTATCCCCTCGTACACCACTGTTACACATACAGTTCCTTCAAGGCCATGCTAGGAATTTCTGCAGAGACCAAGGTGGTGTAAAAATGATGGCCTTGGGTTCTACCACTCTTCTACCACTGCAGATGTGAGTTGTCTGTGAAACTTGGAAGCAGAGATATTTTTTTTGTTTGTTTTCTGGTAGTAAACTCAATTTGTTGTTGTTCTCCCTCTTGTCCCCTGTTCTCTCCGCTGTTAATTATGTCAAACAATCATTTCAGCAGATGAGTTGCTTACAATACAAGTGTTTTTGGTAAAAGTATCAGGAATTTTCATTTTAGAAAGCTGTCACCTGGTCTGTGGTCTAAATATCTGTTAATGCTGGTCTTTCTAATCAGTCTGTTATGATCAGCATTCCTTTGCTGATCTTGGCTGGCATACGGTGGATTCTCTGTCATGACCCTGCCTGTGGTCCTGACTGGTATCTCCCTCATGGAATTACTCACTATGGAAAATGAAATCCCTTCATTCAATGGAGATGATGGCTAGCTTTCCACCCAGAAAGCATTTGTTCATGCATTTGGCCTAGTGCTATGCATTAACATAAATAGAGGAATTTTTGCATGATCCTTCTTCAAGGGAAGAAATACAACCCAACAAAGAATTCGTTTTACTTTAAGTTAGGATTTGTCTGTTGAATTCCTGTTACTATATTTAACATAATAGAAGAACACTGTGGGAACACCATATCAAACCAGGGATCCATCCAGCTCTGTGTTCTCACCGTGGTCATTACTGGATGCTTACAGAGAAGAGAAGAATGGGAGTGGGGCCAGGACAGGGTTATCTTTCCTTACTATGCCTGCTGAACGTGTGCCAGGCATTGATTTAGAGTCCATGGATCTGGATGCTGTATCTGGAGCACTGTGTTTAAGACTCTCCATGGACCTGTCCTCTGTGGAGTTGCCTAATTTCCTTTTCAGAACCCTTCTCTCCTCCGACTTTGAGGGCCTCTTGTTGCTGTGAGTTCTGTGATTTTAATTACACACCATATAAAGGAATCTTTTTGTTTGCTTGAAACCTGACAATTTCATTGGGAGCCCTTTGACTTTGTGTGATAAGAAGTAGAAAGTAATTTTGCTGGTTCCCTTCCTCAGGCCCTTCATAATTTTATAATACCTCTGCGTGCACTCCCTTCCCAGGGTGGAGAGCCCTGTTCTCTTGACTCTCTCCTCACGCAGACACCATTCCATGTGTCTGATGAGCCTTATTACCCTTTCCTGTACCTCTTTGATCTCTATTAGATCCTTTGGGAAATGGGCAGAGGAAGGGAAGGTCTCAGAATATCATGCAGTACTCCAGATGCTGGGACTTGGATTTTTATTCATTGTATTATTCTGCTATTTATAAGCTGCATATTTTTTTTTTTTTTTGGTGCTGATTTATGGCATCACTTTTTAATTTATTGTTTATTCTTTTCTTTTGACTGGAGCCTGTTTAGATAAAGTGTACAGTAAAAATCAGAATGTAAGAATCTGAGTGTATTTTATTACTATGTTTTCTGTTGTGTGTACTGGCTTTGGCTGCATCTACCTGGCCTGTTCCCCATTACAAGGGAAGGGCTGGAGGGAGATGCTGAGCTAAGCTGAGATGAGCCAGGCTGATTTTAGGGCCAGAGATTACACCATCGAAGTTTGTAGCTGCTGTGTCTGGATCCCAGTTACCTAGATGTGGGTTTACAATGTATCCTTCTCTTCTTAACTGCTCTTTGGGGATCAGTAATATCCCATAGAAACCTTGGGCATGGCTTGTGGGCTGACTAGAAGGGCAGAATCCCCTTGTGCCTATGCTCTATCACTCAGGGAGAAGCATTACCTCTCTAAAACAAAGGGCAGAAAGTTTGAGCATTTGCCCAAATTCACAAACATTAAATCTGACTTAAAGCAGAGACTTAATCCAGGATTTCTCAAATCTTAAGCAGATCTACCTCAACGAAAGTCTTCCTCCCAGTAAACTGACAATTTCTTCCTTAAAATTTGCTGAAAGGATAGAGCCCTCCTATCATCCTCTGCCTTCCTGGAAGCTGAAAGCATCAGCATTTGTTGCTTTTGAGTACTAAGATCTAGACAGTGCAAGGCATGAGAGCTGCTGTCCCACGGCTTTCATGTCACTGTTTGTTGCATTATTTACTTTGATCTGATTTGGCCTCTTGACTCCATCAGAAGTGCCTTTCAATGTGAATTAATTAAGAGAACTGTATTTTCTTCTTTCAATTGCCTTTTTCTTCTTTCAATTGCCTTTAAAAGAGAAATGCTCCCAGGTGGCACTAAGGAAGGAGAGAAGTGGGTTTTTTCTCTGCACAAGCTGTGCTTTTGTCATGGACCAAAGGCTTTCTCTGCCTTCCCTTACTCGTTGGGAGTCTGGTGTTTTTATGGATTGAAGGTGCTTTTTCCTGGGAGTTTGGAAATGCCAGAACCAAATGAGACTCCCTCAGTGGCCTACCAGCCCAAATGAGCAGCTCTCTCATAACGAAGATGACTTTAATATTGCAGCAGAACACTCAGTTAATTATGAGGTGTGAATAAGGAATATGTTTCACAGTGCCTTGGCAATTTTCTGAGTTCACTGATCCGTAAACAAGATTATTCCCTAACAGTCCTTCATCTCTGCCATTATTGCACAAGGATATTCAACTTTAAATTAAATTAAAAATTATCGTTAAAGTTAGTTGAGCCATGGCTAATCTGTTGAGAATGTTTCCAGGATTAACTATTTTAGATTTGCTCAGTTATCTGGGGAAGAGAGAATTTTTTGTCGTTCTTCCTGTGCCATTTTTATAAAGACCACACTGTAGCAACCCTCTGCTGAGAAATGTGAATTAGACCAGTTTTTCTTTCTTTTCCAAGTCCTTGACACTTCAGGCAGCTGGTGTTTTAAGGGGGAAGTGCTTCTTCAAGGTACATGGTATTTTTTTTTTTTACAGTTCTTTCAGCTTTTGCTAACCCAAGAGCAAGGGACTAAATTTGATTCCTGACTGCCAGCTGTCCAGCCCAGCTCTGTCTGTGGCCCCTCAGCCTGTTTGTATGGGACAGGAATGACACAGGCCATTGGTGCAGAAATGTCACACAGTTTGTGATCTCTCTGGCTTATGCAGAGCTGTGACTCCTTAAAGTAATTTTTACCATTACTTGAGCATCATTGTAGATTTTTAAGGTGAAGAGGGACCATGTGTGATTACCTAATCTGAATTAGGGCATGGTGCAAGAGACAGAACTCCATGTAAGAATTACTGCAGGAAGCCTGCGTTTCCCTGTGAGCTGTGTCACACATCTGTCAACAGTCCTGACTTTAAAGACTTGCTGTGAGGGAGTATTTGGAATAATCCTTAGGTGGATGGTTGCAGCAGTATGCTATTCTCACTGTTAAAAATGTCCCTATTTCTAGTTTGATCTGTGTAATTTCAGCTGCCAAGCACTGCATCTCATTATGTCTTTTTCCAGTAGATTAAACAGGGCTCTCCTTGCTGAAAGTTTTGCAGTCTGTGATTGTTGTTTTATTGTTCTTCCAGACAGACAGAAGGCTGGGCTTCCTCTGCGTACATCTACTCAGCAGTTGCTGTTGTGATGCAGTTTATGTATTTGGATTGGAACAAGTCTCACATTAGATAGTTGGGTCCTGCTAATAATATGTCTGCACTGGCATGGAGATCAGAGTGGGTGAAGCAAGCTTTCTAAGCATTTGCCAATTATTGTTTTGTTTGTTTTTTTTTTTAGAATTTTTTTCCTTTGGATGTCATGCTAAGCTGTTTGAAAGCAGTAAAATACAGTTATGTTTTGCTGTGCAAAACTGGCATATTGTAAAAGCTTTGAGTAAAACCAACTAGATTAGGGTAAAATCAGCGTATCTTTGATAATAAATCCCTGTGGAGCAAAAACAGGCTCTTCCTGTGTGCTTGTTGTGCTTTTAGCACAAAAGTGTTTCAATCTTAATTGGAAAATTAGTCATATGAGGAGGTGCACTTGATCTTGCATCTGCACACACAGATGACATTTGGATGGTGTGCTGCTCCTGATCTTAGGAGCGCTGCCACGCATCAGCAAACGCAAATGCTCCAATTCTGGAGTTGACATTTTGTCTGGAAGGGCTGTGAGCCAGCACGTGGTCTTTGAAATGCTGCACTGAGCCCCTGCTCACAGGGGTAAAGTTGGAGAAAAGGGAGTGGAGGAAATTTATAATGATTGTCCCTTTTAACACAAAATTGCCCCTCACAATGTAGTTCACAATGTAGCAGGTTTTACATTGAATTTACTTCAAGAAACCAGAAAATAGATAGATTGATACCTTTATTTCATATCCAACGTGTTTTATAATCAGGAAGCATAATTTCAGGGGGGAAAAATGCCTTCTGCTGAGTTGCTGGCAGCCTTACCTGGAGTGTGTAGGAAGCTGTCAGGAAAGCAGGGCTGTCAGGTGTTGACCCACACAGATGATGCTTCATTTGTGAGATTCAGTTAGATTAAAGTGCAAAGTAATATGAATACTTTGGCTTCAGGTTCAGTGTTTAAGAATGCATAAGGCCAGAATATCTGCATTGTGCTTTTATACCTGCTGAAACTGTGACCCAGCTGTCAAACTCCTCTGTGGTTACCATTATCTTTTACATAATGACTTCTCTTATTTTCATATTTGATTTTTTTAAGCATCTGTCATTACCTCTCCAGAAACCCCTTACAAATTAGAGGTGCATCTTGCATAACTGAAGAGCAATTACTGTTCCATTACCAAGTAATGAAGTGCACACTTGTATGAAAAGAAAGATGACTCAAGATTTGATAAAGTTCAGTAAGATTCTTAAGATAATTTCTGGAAGTGTTTTCTGCCTTCATAGCTTATATTTTAGTAGGTGGCAGATCTTATATCTAGTATCTTACTTAAAAAAGTATTAAGGAAGAAAAAACCTATGTAAGAGCTTGGAAAAGGGAGCTTTCATGTCAAAAAAAGGGAGTTTTCATATCAAACTCAAGGCAGATGTTTTGACAAAAGGTGTTTCCTTGCCATGGGAGGACAGGAGATTTTGTGATTGCTGATGTTGATTTAGTGTGGTGATTCAGTGTGTTCTTGTCTCCCTGGTGATCCTGTCAGGACATGAAAGGAAGCTTCAGGGAAGGCAGGAGTCTTGGGAATTCAGTATGGAGTGGTCATCCCCCAGGTTATGTTTGAAGACAACTTTAGTTTCCATAGAATCATTAAGGTTGAAAAGGACTCTCAAAGTCATGGAGTCCAACCATTAATCCAGCACCACCGTGTTCTCCCCTAAACTATAGCCCCAAAGAGTTTCTGAACACTTCCTGGGCAGCCTGTTCCAATGTCTGACTGCAATTTCTGTGAAGAAGTATTTCCTAATACTGAACCTAAATCTTCTCTGGCACAACTTGAGGGCACCTCCTGCTGTCTTATTGCTTGTTACCTGGGAGAAGAGACTGACCCCCAGCTCAATACAACCTGCTCTTATCACTGCAGGGCTTCTTGTGACCCGGGAGCAGAACCCAGCACCTGGACTTGTTGCATCTCATGTAGTTGGCTGCAGCCCATTGATCCAGCCTGTCCTGGTCCTTCCTGCCCTCGTGGTTCAACTCTCCCTCCTAGCTTGGTGTTGTCTGTAAACTGATAGAGGGAGCACTTAATCCCCTTGTCCAGATCATTGATAAAGGTATTAAACAGAGCTGGCCCCAACACTGAGCCCTGGGAACACCACCAGTGACCAGTCCCCAGCTGGACATAACTCCATTCACCACCACTCTCTGGGTCTGGCCATCAGCCAGATTTTTACCCCATGAACACTGCACCTGTCCAGACCATAGGCTGCCAGTATCTCCAGAGAAATGCTCTGGGGAGACAGTGTCAAAGGATTTAGCAAAGCCTTTTCAACTGGATAATGTTGCAGGGCTCTTGCGGGAGTCCAGATGGTGCTCCCCGGGCCAGCTTTTGAGATGTGGGATTCCCTGTGCAATCACTTGCAGGGTAATACTCTCTGCCAGTTAGGAACTGTCTTCTCTTGGGCACCCCAAACGCTGAGGTACTTAAGCAGGAAATTATTTTGCACGTTTAGGTCCTTACATTTAATGCTTTTGTGAGCAGAGCTTAGTGTGATGATCACAATCTGCTAATCCCTCTAGCAGGGTCCCCCAGTAAGTGGGACACATAATCATGATGATTACTGGGTCAGTGCAGCAGAACAGCTGGTGTAGATTGCTGTCGTTCTGTTCGTGTTCAGCACAGATGAGGTTTCCACCTCTCCAGTATCCTCATGATAAGGTTTGCAAGCTCAGGGAATGGGATGGTTGGCAGCGCAGATCTCACCAGCTCGCTGAACCTCCCTCTGGAGATTCTTCTCACCTTCTTAAACTGGGCTTGGTGAATTTTAGATCATTGGTCTTAAAGGTCTTTCCCAATCAGTTAATGCTAGTTTTCTTGGACCACTTCTCTGATGGGACTTGCTGTGGCTTTTGCAAGAAGGGAGATATATACTCTCTGATTCAGTAAAAGAAAAGAAGCCCCAAACCTATGGAAACCAGCACGATCCAGAAGATAATCTGCAAATGGTCACTTTTGTCAAATGAACATCAAGTGGTAAGGGACTATTTGGCTTATCAGACACAGAACCTCTTATCATGCACAGCCAGTTATGTAATTCTTTTCACAGACTAGCTCAGTGCTGTGTGTGTGTGTTCAGTTGGAGTGTCTCCAAGGCTCCCCTTGGAAAGCTATTTGTCTGACAAGCTTGCCTGGAAAGCTTTCTTTTCCTTGCCTAAAGGCCTCAATAACCAATTTTTGCCCACTTAATCCTGATGTTTGTGCATCTCTTTTATCCGCCTTCCTTTTCCTGCCTGCATGTTGATGTGTGGGCACACAAAACTAGAGAGACTGTCGAGGTACAAAACTGGGGTTAAAGTCTGAGAATCCAGCAACAGCTCATAACTTCCTAAGTGTTTCTGGGGAGGGGACACAGGATTGCCATTTCTTGTTACTACATAACATACTAACCTTCTTGCTGGTTTTATTTAGGTAGGTTTTGTGCAGTGACAACAGCTGAGACTCTCCAGAGAACTTGCCATTGCTTTTGCCAAAGAGAAGTGTATGTTTGGAGTGCATATTTTCATTTTTATTTATGTCCTTTGGTCATGTGCCATGAGAATCTCAGCAGTTTCAGAAACTTAAGCTTTTCATTCTGACTTGCAACCATTTTGAGAAAGCCCAGAACAAAAAACATCAACTGCAAATGTAAGGGATGAAAAAAATTGTCGTAAGGATCCCCACCAGATATGTTTAAGGTAATTTTATAGGTGAGTGAAGCACTAGAGAGAGCCTCCTGCTTTATCTTGGTAACTGGCATGCAGGAAAAATGAACTATTTTGTGTAGTGGCTCATGCTTATGCCTTGTTGTACACTAGTGCAAAACATGTCTAAGTGAGATGAGAACTGAGAGTTAAAACTGGACTAAAATGTAAATACCAACACTTTCCCCATGTGCTAGTGAAGAAACTTGCTGCTTCTTGTTTTCTTCTGGACTCCCAGAGGCTTTAGTTCTCATTGTGTCAGGCCTTTTGGAGACCCCAGTTCCCTTTCCATGAGTGTGTTGGATAGGCTTCCTTTGCCATGCCAATGGAGTGGGTGCTGCTTGCCTGTTATGTCAGAGTCTGAAGGATTGTGAAGATGATTTAGCCTGTAAGCAGAGATAATATGATCATGGTTTAAGAAAAAGATAATTTTTCCCCTTCCTGGTAGCAGTGTGCTTCTGTGCCCCAGAGGGTTGTTTTCCCAGAGAGACATTGCTTGTTCTGTCTTTGCCATGGATTTCTGTCCAGAAAGTCCCACAGAAAGATTGCCTGTTACTGGACAAGAGTGATTTGCTCCTTTTTGGCTGGAGAGTCTGAAGGGGATGCTAAATCTCCAGAGGAAGCAGGGTGTGTGCTTCTTTCATCTCTGTCCCCTTTGGAAGATGTGTAGACACAGTCATCCCCAGGGCTGACTGACTTTTCTTCAGCCACGAGGTGAAGCTGGGGCCTTTCCTTGGCTGCGGCTGGCCTCCGTGGGCACGTGAGACAATGCAGCAGCTGCTGTTGGATGGGCTGGAGTTCAGCTTGCTGCAGGGTGAGGGAAGTCCTCTGTGGGCTGGCTTGTTCTGTCCCTCAACTGCTGAGCATCAGCTTCAGGCTCTCCAGCTCTGACTAAGAGGCACCATCACTCAGCAAAGGTACCAGCTCCTTTCTAGCTAAAGGAAAAAAAGCCAGAGAGGAAATAACTTGGAGCTGCATATATTCATGGTCTGAAGTGTTTCTGGATCAGAGGAGACAAAATAAACTTTCTGCATGAGCTCAGATGTGTGGTGCTCTGACAGCAGAGTGATTGAAGGCATTTGACACCTTCCAGTATTGGCATCAGGAAGAGACTCAGTCATCTTAACACCTCCCAGCAGTTGGGTAAGTAATTTCCTGAGAGCAGAGGAAGGAATGTTGTCCTTCCCTCTCCCTGGCAGGTGTTGGGAGGTGAATTCCTTTGTTTTGGAAACAAATTTGATCTGAAAACATTCTTTTCTGTAACAAAAATAGACTCTGTGGTACAGTTTCTCAACCTGATGTGAAAACTGAACACTTCTGTTGCAAGGAGGAGCCTTTGGTGTCAGGCAGTAGATGACTTCATGCATGGATGCCACACTATCTGCTCTGAGTAACAGCCATGGTGTCAGTCATGTACTGAGGTCCAAAGAGCTGAAAATGTACAAGTGTGAGGGGTTGCAGATTTCTTCTTTACTCTTCTGGTATTCTGGTTTGGTAAAATGTATTATATGGAGCTATTTATGTTAAGAAACAGAACCCAAGAGCTCTGCTCCCCATTTTCACCGGCTTTATTGCTCCTTCCTGCCCACATGCTGTGCTTGCTCTGGGTGGCTCCAGGGGATAGAACCTTTGCTTAGGATGTGTGCCAGCCTCCTGGATAGAGAATCACAATGTTCTCTGACCTGCTGCCTTCAGGAAAGTGCTGTTGTTTTGCTGAACTCACAGCTTTGCAGGTTTTCTTTTCTGCCTGCAGGAGTACCGAGCAGTTAGCAAGAACCTGCTTTTGGGGCTTTCTTTAAGGGAAATAACAATTACAAAAGCAGCAAATTATGTGAATAAGCCCCTTTATTTTCCTTTCTAGCCCTGCCATGGTGGTGAGGATGTATTAAGGCTTTCCTAACGATAGTTCACTTTGATGGAATGGTGTTGGTGAATTATGAAGTAATGAGTGTGTAAAATTCGGCAGAAATGAAACGATCCCTTTAGTTCTACTTTTCTTTTGTCCACAAATTTGTTAAGCAAATGGATGTGTATTTATGGATTAGGTACCATCTTCCCAGAAGACACTAAGAAATTCATACAGGCAGACCATGTTGCAAATTACATTTAAATAGCTATTGCCTTATTTTGCCACACTTGAGTAGGAAATCATGTTGCAGAGAGGAATAATGGCTGCGTGATAAATCTCAAAAGAAGTGCAGCTGAGATTTCCTTGTAATGAGAGAGGATAATTAGCAACTGCTTTGTTTGGCGTGGTGTGGATGCTGTATTTGGATGCAGCAATTGTGTAGGTGTGGTGAGAAAGCAGAGGAGGGCCAGAAGAAAGGAAACCGACTCTTGAATCACTATTTTCAATCTCAGCCAACTTAATGTTGCGTAATAGGAGCACAGTCTAGCAAAAGCACTGCCAAGAGATAAAATGCTGGGTTTTACTCTTCTTCCTGCGCTTCTCTGCCCTCCCAGCATCCCCTCTGCTGTTCTCTGCAGCACAACTTTCTCTGAGGCGGTGGGTATGTTGTCAAATCTTTTTGTCCCTTTCTTTTTGGTGGTGAAGTTTTCCTTGCTGTGAAAGAAAAGATCCTGCTTTACTCCCTTCTTCTTGCTGTGTGAGTTTTAATTAATGTTTTTGCAAAGCGTGTTAAGATCCTTGAATAGCAGTGTGGTTTTGGCAGTGGTTGTCTCCTGGAGAAAAGTGTATGCCTTGGAGTGTGAGGAAAAAAAAATCTAACAGGTTTTTAGGTTTAGAAAAAGACAGGTAAAAAGCCCAAACTTGGTGGGATAAAAACCCTGTTTTTCTTTAACTCATATAATCTGAAACTTAAGTGTGATAAAAGTGTATTTTTTTTTTTTAAGATAGTGAAGTTGGGTGTCTTTCTTCCTGAAGGTGGGAGTCATCCCTATTGAAATCTTCGGAACAATGTTCGTATTGCATTAGTTTATTTCCAGAACACTATTTCCTTACACAGCTTTCCCATTCTCTATTCTCATGATAGAAATTAAAAGGAAACTTTGAAATGTGTCAGCTGTTCTCTTAAAAGATAGAGCACCTCCCTTTTTTAAGCAAGGAATGGAAACCACAAAACCTTCTGGATTGCTGTCAGTCCACAGCAGGGTAAAGATGCTGAGTATAAACTATGCCAGATCAGGCTGACTGGGAATGCCCTTTTTCCCAGACTCCATTAGGAATGCTTTGCAGCAGGTCTCTGAGGATGCTGCTACCACAGTGCTGAGAATGTAAATCAGCAGCAGGACAAAACTGGTGAAGAGGTCACCCGCTTCTCAGTGTTGACCCAAATGTAAGAAAGGTGTCTGTAGTGTTTTTTTGTCTGTAGGGAATTTTTTTGGCATGGTTGACTTAATTACAAAATACACGTATGGAAACCAGTGTTAGGAATGTTAGGAGTCACATCTGTGCTTCCTCCAAAATTGTTTGCTTCATCACGGGAACAGTTCTGCATTTTCCACATGCTTGCTTTTAAAAGTGTCCATGAAGTAGCTTGAAGACATCTGGGAGGCTGGATAACTGGTGCTTCTGGAAATTGCAGGGAAGCCATTTGGGAGGAAAAGCTGCTTGTTACAAAATGTTTGCTTGCTGGTGAAGGTGCGTTGTAGCAAGCACACACACTAGATCCTCCTTTAGAGAGCTCAAGGAATTTTGTCTGCTGTGTCCTCCCATTTAATTCCAGTGGTGGTGATGATGATGCCATTTTTGTGTGCTAGGCACTGCTGTGGATTGTTTGATTTAATTCACTCTGCTATTCTGGAGGTGAAATCTTTGAAACTTCTGATGGGAATTATGACCATGGTCTGCACATTCCTGGAGAGCCCTGGCATAGGCAGTGTGGTAGACAGTGGGCTGGACAGCTTGCCTACATACACAGAGGTGACACCAAAATCTGTCTGAGGAGAAGCTCAGCAGTGCAGTTCATGCTGAACTTGGCAGTGATTGAGGGCTGGATACTCTGAGGGGGATTCAGGGGCTGTGGGGCAGCCAGGTGCCCCCTCAGACCAGAGGTGTGTGGTCCTAAAGAGCCTGCCCCAGTTCTGCATGTCAGGAACTGATTGTTCCCTGGGTTGTGGCTGAAGCAGATGGCTGAGGTTGGATTGCATTGACACAGACAAGCTGCAGGCCATAAAGCAAGTATCTCCACCTTGTTTTTCCAGAGCTGCCTCTGCCAAAGTGCTGGAAGACAGGCTGGCACTTAGGATTCTGGATAAGCTCTCCTCTGGCCTTCTCATTATTGATTTTAAACATGTGTTACCATATCAACGTTATTTGTAGTCATCTTATTTTTTTTCCCTGTCAGAAGGCAGCCTGTCTGTGTGCTGGTATTGTGAGATGACAGAAGCTTTTCCTTTTATGAATCTGTCTCTTTGACTGACCCACAGAGCAGCAAAGGGAAAGCTAGCCCTGTGCTTTTTGAGGCTCAGCAAGATATTTTTCCATCAAAGCTGGCATCAGTTGCTGTGAACTCAAAGGCAGGTGTGCCAAAAAGGTGAAAGTATCCTGCACTCTTGTGCACAAGAAATACCAGATCCAAAAGATGTTTTTCTCCAGTACTCACTCTAATTATTTTTGTCAAGCCTAAGCTGCATTTGGACAGCGTGGGGTTTGGGGGAGCTGAGTCCACAGGAGATGAGTTCTCTGTTGCTGATGGGGAGAAAGAGGGTCCCCAGAAGATGACTCAGAGGAGAGCCATCCTCCCCATGCACTGCTGATTGACAAGGGCGCATGGGGTGCTCTTTTCCTTTGGCTAAAGTCAGCCTTTACCCCCTCTGCTGCCACTGTCCTTGCAGGGGTTCCGAGCAGCTTTCACCAGGATTTTAGTGTGGCTTGGGGTGCTTTGTTTTGTGGGAGTGGACTGGTCTGTCAGATTCCCACTGAGCACTGTCCAGAGGCAGAGCAGAGAGGGCAGGAGAGGGAGCATCCCCTCCTGGGTGGGGTTGATGGTCCTGAGCAGTGGTGTGCTCACCAAGCACTGTAAATCCTGACTGCTGGCTTGGTCAGCGCCAGGAATGCTGGCAGGACATGGATGGATAGCACCCGGTGGGATTGTCTCATTCTTCATCAAGTGCTGGCTCTCTACCAAGAGTTGCTCTAAAAAAAATAATCATAAAGAAGGGGAAAGAAGTTATGGTTCCTGCTGTGAGGTCAGCAAGAGCTAGCTGTTGACAGAAGTGAGAGTGGAATGGGGTCTGTAGGGTTTTGACTTCCTTTACCATAACTTTCTGGATGCTGATATTATTTTTATCAGATCTGGCCTTGCAGAGTCAGAAAGACAGATCACCAAGAGAGAAAGAGAAATTGAAATAAATGAGGTGTCTGGCAGGTTTGATTTTTAAAGTGAGCTTGTGTGCAGCTGGGAGTTGGTTGGTGGAGGTGAGGGGTGTGATGTGGTACAGCACAGTCCCTGTCCTGCAGATGTTACTGAGGGGCAGACACAGGATCCGGGTCACATTTGCATCAGGTCCAACCCCACAGCTGGCCATCAGCCAGGGACAGGCACAGGGCACAGAGGGCAAGGAACCACAGCAGAGGACCCTGCTGACCCCTCCCTCTCATGTTCCAGGGAGAGAACGTGAGCGAGCTCCTGCTGACTCCCAGCAGGGTGAAAAGTAATTTATTAGATTCATCACAATGAAAAAAAAGCCAACCTGGACATCCTAAAAGTCTTTGCTTAAATGACACTGGGTTTTCACCCTAACCATCTGCAACATGCCATCATCACCCCCATCCCAAAATGGAAAAGGAAAAGAAATAATTTCTCAGTGAACAACGTGTTTTGTTTCTATTTTGGACATTGTCTAAATAAGAAATGTGGAAAAAGAGCTAGGTTCAGTAACAGTCACACTTCTCCCAGGGGTGGAATAGAAAAAGGAAGCTGTTAAGGTGTACCTTCTTGTTCCCACCAGCCTGGGTTGCTGAAGGCTGGTCAATGCAACTCCATGTATTTTTCTTGTGGAGCTTACAGAAATGCATTTTAGGGCTGGCAAAAGTATTTACAAATTTGACTTGAAATAATTGAAAATTTCAACTGAAGCAAACACTTCTCTTCTCTCCAGGCATTTTAGATATGTTACTGCTACCCTGCAAAACTATCAGTATGGCACATATAATAGCTAAGCTTGTGTAATAAACAGGAAAACCAAATGAAGGAGGCAAAGAATTAGCTCCTGTGCTCTTTGGGAGTTTCTGGGAATTGCTGGCATTTCCCTCAGCAGCAAGAGCCAGGGCAGAGTGGGATCAGTTCAGAACTTTCCTGGGGAAATACAAATTTATACCTGAGCATTTTGCCTGCTGTGGTCACTGGAGATCAGAGGGGTCAGGGAGCTGTGTTGCTCTCTGGTTCCTCTCTTTATTTTGCTCATTTTTGTAAGGTATTCCTTAATCCATATTTTCAAATAGATGCAGTAACCTCCTTTCTCCCTATGTATTCTTCCTTCCTCCCCCTTTCCATCTCTACATTGAATGCTTGAGAAGAAGTTGGTAACTCTGCTTCATGGGGTACCTACAGCACTCATGGCTGACCTTCAGAAGTTTTCCTTTTTTTCCCCCCTTTCAATATGTTTGTAAGGAAGCCAAATAATTTAAACCAGCTGGAAGATCCCTGAACTGCTACAGTTCTGTAATGTTCTATAATCATTTCCCTCCTAGCTTATAAAACTGGCTCTCTGTAGTTTACTGCCAGGCCCTTTCATTGCAGAGTGAAATAATAAAGGTCTCTGAGGACTGTGTGCTTCTCAACTCTCTGAGAGATCGATGGGATCAATTTGCCTCTGTGTGTTTCGATGTCTCTGTCCTAATTCTGGAGACAGCTGCTCTGCTGTGCTGTCAGGTGGCTGTTTGCAAAGGGAGGGGCTCCTGGATCTGCTCAGGGCTCTAAAAACAAGATCATTGGGGTTAAAAAACTCCCAATAACAAAAAAAAAAAAAAAAAAGGGAGCAGGGCTTTATTGCTCTGTAAGAGGTACTGCTGAGTTGGGCAGAGGTGTTCTTTGTCCCTGAGGTGAGCAGCCCATGGGCTGCAGCAGCACCAGTGCAGGTGTACAGGTACAATATGGTTTGGGCAAGAGTTTAACCTCACACAGACAATTTATAGTGATTTTTGTAATATGAGTTTTACAAAGTTGCCTGAAGCACAATATGTTCATCAAGGCTTTGCCTTGTTTCACTCCATCCATCTTGTAAAATCCGTTTCTTTCTGGCCCTTGTGAGAAGTGCCCTTTTGTGTCTTCTCCATCATAGCCCTGAGCTATCAATTGGAGGAAGCCAAACTGAAGCAGGCAAAATAGCTCTGCTCAAGTAGAGTGCACTCGGGTGAGCTGGTGCTTTCTGGAGTAAGCTGTGGCAGGCAGCAGCCACTTAGGTAAACTCCACTGCTCCTCTGTTCCTCAGAAAACACTGCAGCAACCTCCTGCCCTGAGACATGTTTTGTAAAAGGGCCCTTTTGCCTGAGTATAAATAATACACATATGTGTAACCTGAAAGTTTTTTCAATGACTTACAAACAACAGTTTGTATTGACGCTTCCCAAATTTTGATTATGTTTTAAAAATCTTACCTTTGTTTTTACTCCCCAGTTCAGCTTCCCATGATTTGTTTTTGTCTGGCTTGTAGGTATATTGGATCCTTTACTTGTTTAATTGCATTTTAACCACAGGAGTGTATGTGATTGGCACTTGGAATAAGTCTTTATTTCTCTAGGAATGTTTGCGGAATAGCAATTCTGATGGCTGCTTATGGATGTTACATTTAATCAATAACTCAGAAACAGAAATAACAGCAGCTCTCTGTCTTTCTTGGTTGGCAATTTTATCCATGCTGGCTGGTACTTTTCACTTAGTTATTCAAAAAGGGCTATTTTTCTTTTGTGTTTAATGATAGGATCAAACATATACAGCACAAATCTTAAAGGAGAACAAGGAAAGGAAAAGAATCTCCTAGTTTCATGCAAATTCCTGTTTCCTGTGAGTAAATCAAACAGGAGTCTCTGGATTGGTTTTGTTGCAGCATTGGAAGGTAACAAGCTTTGAACAAAGTTCCCAATGTGTTTTCCCTCTAGCCCAGGTGTGTGATGTGCTTCTGGCAGGGGGTGCCTGGAGCAGGGGCTCTCAGCCAGGTGGGAAGGTGTTCTTACTCACTGTCAGCTCCAGCCCATCCTGCAAAAGGCTGGGGGTGTGCTACAGGCTGTGGCAAAATCCCCAAGGCAGAAGCTGCTTGTATTTTTGGCTGAGTGCAATATTCCATAAACTTTCGTGAGAAACTGTGCAGGATCCTTCATGCTTGCCAGGCTTTTAAATTTCAGAATTTAAGCCCACTTCTGTAGAAATGGAGACTACAAAATCCTGTTGTTTTTTTGCTACTGCTTATTTTTTGGAAGTTGCCAATGCAGTTCAAAGTGAATATATCTCAGTGACTTAAAGAAGACTGGAACGTTTGTGGTTTTATTTTTCTGGCAATAGATGAGACTGAATCATGGTCAAAATAGGATAAAATGTAATTATTTTTTGTAATTCTGCCAAGTTTCAGAATTATTTTTTATTGATATGCTTTTTGGCTTTTACCATTTATTATCTGTTTAGATGAGATATAAAGAATAGCTTTGCAGAGGAAATCCATTTAAAGTAAGCCACTAATCTTTACCGGCTATTGCAGATTTTAATTTTTATTTTTCACAGATGAACCCTGTCATAAATGTATGTGATGAAACAACCAGTCCATTTTTAATTTGAAGAATTGAAGGATTTGTAGATGTTTGTACAGAAAAGCAGCAGAGATAAAAGTTGTTGGAAGTACAGTGTTCGGTATTTCATGCCAGCAGGAATAGCACAGGCACAATTTACTTACAGGGCTGCTGACAAAAGAAGTAATTGGCTGCCAATGTTTGAATTGTTTTCTTTCAGATTCTCTCTGTGTTGCAGTATAACTTTGGCATCGAGTTGCATTTGATTGCAAACATCAAAAAGTTTCTCTGAAGGGATATCAGCTCAGAAGAATGTTATTTTGATTCTTCACTATATTGCTAACAGACTCGTGTCATTCGTGTTTAGAAAGAACAAGCTATTTTTGAGGATGTTAAAAATAGCAGATTTCTTCCTAAGAGAAAAGAGTGAGGAAAGTTGGATTTTTTTACCATTTATTTTGTATTTAGAGATGGCTTTGGCATATTTGCATATTGCTTTATTTAATCTGACAGAAGCAAAGGGACAGGGTAGAGAAAATGTCAGATTAAGAGTTTTCTGGAAAGGAAATACCTTCCTTCTGAAGTATTTAGTACTGACATGCAGTAAGCTGTGTTTAAAGTAGCTCAAGGATGGGAAAATCTTTTGGAAAAGGGACCAATCTCCCCATACACATTTGTTTTACTTTCCGGAAGGTTCACAGTCCTCCCCCCCCACCAAAGCAGTCTGATGACTGCTCCTCTTTTCATCCTGATATCTCAAAGTCAAGGATTCAAATTGTGAATGCTTGATTCCTCCCCCCCCCGATTAAGTGCAAAATAATGGATTTAAATTGCATTTTACATATAGTTTCAGATTACAAGTAAATTATGCAAGAATTAAAAAGAATTCCAAACAAGTAGGTTTTGAAATAAAGTAATGTTCTTCAGGCTACTTTTCCCAGTGGTTCAGGTGACCTTCTCCCTGCATTTCTTTGCAAATTGTGCCCATATTTCCTACTGAAACCAGACTTTCGCTTACCCCTTCTACTTGATTTACCAGAAATGCTCACAGCTAAAACATTATGTGCCTCTCCAAGCATTTCCAAAAGGTTTCTCTGGGGGATGACCCGACCCCAAATGATGACTTATAAAATATAATTCAGTTGAGCAAAGATATTTAAGAAAAAAACCCACAACTGAGCATTTGCCTTGATTGAGAGCAGCTTTGCCTGTAAACATTTTCTTTCTTCTCCTCCTTCATCAAGTCAAACTCTGTACCAGTTAAATGTTTTAAATTCCTTAAAAAGTTGTTTCAGGTTTGGGATTGGAACCAGCTGACTATTACCTACCCCTATGCATCTCATCATTGCCTATCCAATTTTTAGGGATGATGCATAGAGTAGAAAGGAGATCACCAAAACCAGTGACAGTCTCCCAGACATTGATTTCTGTGCCCTTTCTCTGCATTTTTTTTTTTTTGTTTTTTTTTTGTGGTTGTTTTTCTTTTTAAAGTTTGCTTATTGGCATCCTTGTCAAAGACAACAGCAAAAAGTTATGTCCTTAATTCCCTTATTGGACATATATAATGTTAAAGCTACCATGGTTCCTTCTGTAAATTAACAACTAGCTGGACCAGTGTGTGTTTAGTGACCCTTTAGAGTGAGCATCAAAGCAAGGCAGCAGGCTTCCACATCTTTTATGGCTTGTTTGTAAATTTTTACTGGGACACTTGATTCCCAGGGACACCTCAATAATTTACACTCGGGATGACTGAGCCTTGTGCATGAGAGGAGGATAACCTCCTCCTTTCTTCCCATAAAAGCTGTCAGGTAAGGGAGTTTTTTGTGATTAGGGAGTGTTTTAGATACTGTGCAGACCCTGTGCTCCCTGCCTGTGCCAGCAGCCCCTTTCCTAAGCCTGGGCATGCAGAGTGAGTGTGGCCCATGGATGTGGTGCTGTACTTTGGGGGTGGCTGTATTCCAGTGCTGCCAAACCTTCCCTGTGCAGCCACAAAGGCAGCAGTCAGTCTCTTGGAGTCCTCTGTGGCTTTGGGTTCATCTGTTCCTGCGAGGCTGGTTCAGGGAAGGCACAGCTGCTTTTGCAAGTGGAGCTGCTCTGGGGAAAGCAGGGGTTTTCCTGCTTCCTGTGCTTCAGTGCAGCTCCTGAGTGCTCACTGGGGACGCCAGTGAATGGAGCTCCAGTGGTAGCAGAGTTTTTGGATACTGCCACTGGATCTCTGGCAGCAACAAAGGTCTGAGTATTGCCATATATATTTTCCTGGCTCATCTTTTCCCCCCTCCACTTCCTCTTTGTGCCTGCCTTCCTTTCTTCCCTGTAACACATACTCATATAGCCTCTTCTTCAGACATGTTCTCAGCCCTCTGCAGTCCAAGCAAATGGTCTCCAGGCCGGATACAGGCATTGCAGGAGAGAGTCTCCTACCTCAATGGCTCTGTAGGAGCAATGCAAGGAGAGTCTGATGCTGTTCCTTCTGGATGGTGTTTGGTAGGGCTGGAGCGCCTGGGGAATTGCTACAGGTCTCTAGTGAGCATTACAAACAGGGATCTTTTCCCATGGCTTGTCATGTGCCCAGAAACAGTCAGTTGTCACTGAAACCAAACCCAGCAGTATCTCTGCAGTCCCTCTACTAAGCAAAAAATCCCTGCTCCAAACTGGAGCCACTGAGTTTTCCCAATAAAGTGGTTTCAGAACTTGGTGAACATGGGTAAATCTCTCCAGTTGTTTTTTCAGGAAAAGCCAAACTGTTTTACCTGATACTTTTGAGGAAGAAAACACTTTCCGCTTAACATAAACTCCTGGAAGAGAAAATTTTCAGCCTGAATGAATAAAGCTTGTCAAAAGCACAAGCAACTGTAAAAAGGGATTTGTAGCTCAATGTGGGGAGCAGCCAAAGCTGCTATCAGTGCTCCTTATAGTGCAGTTACTTGAAATACGTCTATAGGAGCCCTTCACTGGGCTAGGAGAAGGAAAAATGAGCCTATGCCTCAGGTGTGTGTGGTGCAGAGGAAATAAAATGGCTGAAATTGATGGAAGCTTGAAACTGCAGGCTTGGTGCTTTGGTTTCTTGAGATCTGGCGGATCTGGTGGCCATACTTTGATGAGGTCTTATTTTTCCCGTTAGCCCTCCTCCACTTTGTCTCCTCCTCGCATGGGTGGAATGTCTGGTATGAGGAGAAACCCCTTTTCATGTGCTCGGTCACATCTTTGATCTGTTAAGTGCATTTTGCTACTTTCCTTTTTTCTCTTTCTATTCCTGATCCCTTACTGTGCCTCTCTCTCCTCCTCTCCCTGTTCCTCCCAGTTTTCTTCCTCGACTTTCATCCCACACAGAATGAAGTATGTACTGCCTAAGAGAATAAGGAAAAGCCATGAGTGGGATCAGCTTCTCTGCTGGGTATGCCCTGCCCTTGCCTTCCCCAGAAAGCCAATAAATGGCAAGAATTCCAAATGCGGTCACAATTGAAAATGTACACAAAGAATGCATGGCATTATCAGTGAAAATGAGTTCAAACAGTTGTGACTTTCATAAAACCTCTCCATGGCTCCCAAAAGAGTCTGTAAAACTGCTCCTGTTTGTGTGTGTTTATGCATCTAGGTCTGCGTGGGTAGTGGTAGCTGGGGTTTAAGGCTCTCCAGGGAGATAAGGAGCAAGGATGCCACACACATGCTGTGGGCAAGGTCAAGACTACCCATAAAGAAGGAAGCAGGAGGGCTTTTCTTCTCTCTTGCAAAACCTGCAGCTATGACTGGTATTTTATTTCCCTGAATTGACAAGTACTTTAAGCAAGTTAAATATCCAGACGTGGTAGAATATATTGATTTTCTTTTTTTTAAAATTCAGTTCCTTTTACTCCATTACTCTTGTTTTCTCCCTGGGATGTCGCATACACACACTTTCTCTTCAAGGGCTGTCCTCAAGGAGGACTATAGGCTGACCTAGGTGGAAAAGATACTTTTCCAATAAAAGATGCAGCTGTCTGGACAGATGATAAGGAAGTCCTGTTTAAGTCAGAAAGGTAAGGTGGTCTCTGTAGACAGAATGTGGCTCCTGTAAAACTTGCTTATTCTCAGCAGGGGAGTCTGTCAAGCTGATTTAGGATTAGGTGTGCATCTATCAATGACCTAAAGCTTTGACATGCCCTTAAAATATTCCCTTCTATGTTTAAAAATGTTCTTGATTAGACATGTCTTACTGTTATCAAGAATTAGGAATAAGAGAACAGCTTTGCTTTTTTATTCATCCTTCCAATATCTTCCTGTAGTATTTGGGGTTTGAGAGTGCTAATTCAAAACTCTGGCTGTTGCTGGGAAATGGATCTGTTTCCTAAGCAGAATATAGATGAGAGCAATGATCCTCTCAGAGTGAAGTGACCTGGCCAAAACAATCTCTTGATACACGAACACTTGTTCTGCTGCATACTTATATTGGTCTTTTAGACATTCCTGTTGGAGAGTCCATCACAAATCTTAGTTGTTTATTCACTTCCCTTGAGAAAACCTTCAAAGAGAGCACAGAGCAAGCCCACGTTTCATGCCAAAGCTGAGTCAGCTGCAGTGTGGGATAAACCTGTTTCCAATAGTGGTCTGCAACAGCTCCCAGAGCCATGGCAATGAACAGCAGCTGAGGAGCTGCCTCACACTGTTCTGTAAGCTGGAGGTGCCTCCAATGGCACAGGCAAATTAAAAAAGCTGCCTGCTTCTTTGAGAAGTTTGTTTTGATTAACCCAGAGTCCATCTGGTACCAGCAAAGTCTATGTTCCCATAAACTGCACCATATTGAATTTTACTGGGCCACCTACCCTGCTGTCTTCAATTATAAAGCCTCGGAGTGCCCTGGTGATGTAACTGCTTCCAGGATGAGCTGTGCTTTTCAGGAAGCTGGGACTGCCAAATATCTGTCTTGGCCTCTGCTCGAACTGCGCGAGAGAAGTCCCTGCATTATTAAGCTTTTCTTGGATTTATTGTTTGTTGTGATTCTGGTTGCTTTGGGAAGTATTCCTGAAAGGCTTTTAAAAGAGAGCAAGCAGGCAATTACATGCTGGGTTGCTTTGTGGGAAAGCTGGCATGAAGTGGAAGCGGAACCTCTGCCCAAGTGGGTTCTTCTTGCACTTGTTTAGTGAACCTGACAAGCTGGATTTTCTCCTCTAATTTTATAATTTTTTTTGAAGATCTGGAAGACTCACACCTTGAAATGTTCTCATACTCGGGAGGTAGTATATTGCTGTGTGGTGCTGCCATCAGCACGCTTCCCCTAACTATGTTGCACACCCACTCTCGTGTGGGAGTGAATGCATGTGTGTGTGTGTTTTGGCATGTTTTTGGCACCACAGTTGTGCTGGTTGGGGTGGAGCAGGTGATAGGGAGTGGTTCCCATGAACAGAGGGATGTTTGGCAGCCTGGAGAGGCTGGCAAATTTGTGGAAATGTGACCGGTAAATGACTTTTTACGAGACAGCTGTTAAAAAGGGGTATAAAACAGTTTAACTGTTAAAATAGTAATTTCTTTGCTTCTCCTAGCTAAATACAAAATTAAGAGCTTTGGCTGATCTTAAGGTTGTCTGAGCGAAGTTCAGTGTAACCTTAGATATGTTTGCAAGCTGAGATTTTACGTGGAAAAAGCTGCTGCAATTTTACATGTAAAAAGCTACTGCATTTTCCATGCTGTGTGTCACTGACATTTAGCAAACTTCCTCATCCAGGTCCCGTTTGCAGTTCATTTGGTTTCATTGCACAAACTGTGTGGTGTTCTTTCACCTGCACCTGGTGTGAGATGTTTTACTAGCTACCTTCCCTGACACAAATGGTAGCCCAGTAAGGTGCTCTGGGAGACCGCGTGGTTCTTCTAAAGCTTTGAGGCATTGGGTGTGACCTGTCCCTTCATGCCACTCCTGCAGGTCGAACTGGTGGGTGGAGAACAGGCTTGCTGAGCATTGAACCATGTTATCTTTTGTGGTTTCCAGACAGACTTCAGGACAGCAGCTTTCTCAAAATGGAAAAGTTTCACTTTTCAATTGAGCTACTCATTACTTGACCACAGGTGGCTTCTCTGGAGGAGAGCAAACACACGGCCTGGAGATGATGGCCACCTTGCAAGTTTTGGGTCACTGGTGCAAGGTGACGCTGCTTCTCGAGGATGAAGTTGGCAGACTTCTTGACACTGATAAAAGTGCTCCTCTGTCTGTAACTGAAGCCTTGGAGACCTGAACGGTTCTAGCTGATCTTTTCCTAGAATAATTCTACCTAAAGCAAACATTTGTAGTGGAAAATTCCTGCCTAAAGTGTTGCAGAGAGTTAAAACTAAAAGCGAGTGAAAACAAGTTCTTGAAGAGTCAGGCAGTGTGATGAATAGAGGGCTCTCCTCTCTCCACACATAAAAATGTAAACAAAGTGCAACCAAACACTTCCTGCTGCAAATCACAAGGGGGTTGAGTTTCATAAAGGGTTCCAGTAGGGGACAAAAGTCTGGGGTTTGGTCCAAATGCTGTTAAAGTCAGTGAGAGGCTTTCCCTTTGGTTCCGGTGGGCTTTGGAGCCGGGCCATGGTGAGCACTTGAAGGCCAACCTGACCTTTCATGGGAGACAAAGCTGAAGGCTTAGTTTCATCTCCCTTGTACTTGCCGCAGCCTGATTAAAATCAGTGGGAACTCCAGAAACTTTGCACTTAGAGGCGTTCAGCCCTTGTAGACTAGTCTGACATTGAAGTCAGGTTTGGTGCTTAAATGTCAACATTTCACAGTAAGGAGACTCCAAAGACTGAAAGTTGTCTGGCTTGCTTTATGCTGTGTGGTTTTAGTTCCTTAGTTTTAGGCATGGCACTTAGGGAAAGCTTTCTGAAAAGCAGTTCCTTTGTACAGAGCATCCAGATGTACTTCTTTCATCTTGGTAAATGCTGCCTCTGTTTCTTGCTGGCTTTGCCCTGGTGCTTTTTTTCTGCAGTGTTTTCTTCATCTTGCCGTGGTGACCAGGCTTGCAAACTTCCTACTTTAGAAAATTTGAACAAAACCCCAGGTATTAAAGACTCTTGGCTGCATTAGGAAGTGCTTCAGTCTTGTTTTGTCAAAGACTTGAAGGGTGGAAGCAATCAGGTGATAGACTGTCTTAAGGAATTTGGAGAGGAAATAAGATGTGTTTTATATGCTCCATGTTCACAGGAGAAACATATGAGGATTTCATGCTTGGAAAGGTAGCTTGCTTGAAGGTGTTGCAATACAAACTGCAGTTTCTGTAAATCATTTACATAGAGTATCCTGATACTGACTGTATGTTATACAGAAGAACCTGCAAAAGTTTTCCTTCTGAATTTATTTTGTTGACTTGATATTTATTACTTCTTAGAATAAGTTGTCATTTTTTTCAATAGTTTTTTGCCTACTATATGCTTAAAATATTCCTGTTGTCTCTTCTGTATTTCTTTTTGTCATTGCTTTATTACAATGATGGAGCATCTGTAAGGTTTAATAGACACAAAATTATCATTAAATTAATGCCATGGATATGGCACTGTCTGTTATAGTAAGAAAGTTCCTTAGATTTTGGCAAGTGCTTCTACTCTATATTAAAATAAATGCATAGTTTTGGCTTCAAATACAGTTTCATTTTACTCACTGAGAAACAGGAAGGGGTTTATGAACATTCCTACAACAGTATGCCACGTGTGTGTTTGTCTCTGTGCAATTAATTATCATAGCACTTTGTCAGCAGGCTTGTGATGAAACTTAAGCGTGCAGAATACACTCCCAAAAATGCTTAGAATCAGTTCTGCTAGATAGTTATTCTCCTCTCTAGAGACTGAGCAGAGAGCTGGGAACAAGGAGCTTTTGCATTTTAATCATAGTCTAAAATTGAATTGCTCTGTTTGGGTGACCTTTTAAAAATACGTCTTTGTGTAGTCTTCTGGGAGTCTGAAGACAGCAGTCTCACTGAGACACACCTGGGATTTTTCTGAGGATTAAGGGGTTAATTGAAGATTTTAAAACAAACAAACAAACAAAAATCAAACCAAGAAACACACTAAAGCCAGATTTTGATGGCAAAACGGCAATGTATTGTAGTGTGGATTGCTTGAACTAGTCTCAATATTTTACTTAAGTGGAAAGACCTTTGAAGAGTAGGAGTGATGTCATTATTATTGCATTTTAGGGTGGTTAAATCAATGTACATGTTTTTCTCCATTTGAAAAATGAGTTAGTGTTCTAAAGTACTTCAACAAACATTTGTTTCCTTGTATTTCAGCTACCTGACTGCAAATAACAACCAGAATTTCTTGTATACTGCAAGGCCTTTTTTGAAGAGAGCTGCTTTGGTGATAAGCTATGTAAGTATGAATGGACTTGACGGTGTATTTGCTGATAATAACAACGCATAGTGGTATCCCAAAAGACTCAGAAAGCTCAAATGGTAGATCTTAATACAAAGTTAGGCTTGGGAATTAGTTTAGAAAACTTCAGCTGCGCAGAAACAAGAATATTACTGTGTTTCCACTTCAAACCTTTTGATTTATGGTGGTTGCCTTTGCAACCATGTAATTATCTGCAGGTCTTTCCTGCCCTAAATACACGGGACTCTGTGGCACTGGGCTGCCTTGTTGGTGGCATGCTGTTAATGCCAGTGCAGGTAAGAGTCGTAAGAAAAACTGCTGCTTGATGTGCTCCACACAGGACTCAACATGTTGCAGAGGAGAAAACAAGCACTTCCAAGGGAATGTGCCCGGTGTGCAGCTCCCTGTGCTGCTCTAGGAACCAGATCCCCTTGCTTGTCCTTTGACAAGTGATTACCAGAAAGGTAAAGGAGTCGCAGCTTGCAGAAATCCTTTTAGGAATTAGGATTGTGCTGCATGAGAAGCGCTGATAGAGCTTGTCCTTACACCTATGCCAGCATGGATAAATGATAAGAACTTTTAAGACATCACCCATGATTTTCCCCTCTGCATTTAGGTAGAGGTCATTAGCAAAATTCTGCAGTCTACACTGCAGCAGAGTGACAGATTCATCCTTGAGAATGCTGCCCTTGTGGTGGGTACTGAGATGAGTGATTTGCTGTCAGTAATGCAGACACAGAGGAGGGACACACAAAGTCACAGCGTGCTCTCTGCTCAGGGGTGGCAGGTTTGTCACCCTGGGTAAGGTGGCAAACTTGAATTTTGCCTAAACTGCTGAGCTGACTCGCTTTGCACAGCGTGGAGAGCTATCACAACAAGACATTTGCTGGAGGCCTTAGCTCTTCTTAGTAGTGCATTGCTAACTGAGGTGTTCTTCTTTGAAGGTGATCCTCGTGTTGTATTTCCGCCTCTGGATAATGGGAGGTTCCATGCCAATGTTTTCAGAGCAGGACAATCCAGCCTCATTCTCACCGTATTTACTAACGAGGTATGATGACAGCAATCAAGCAGAAGTTTTCAAAAGTGTGGTCTTGATGTTACATTTTCCTACACTAAAATGGTTTGCAGATGACAATGAAAAATACCTGTTGTGTTGCCTTAACTTTGTTCTTCATATTGCTCTCTCTGTATTGGAATAGAAAGCAACCAAAACTATTTGAATCCCAAAGCACATTGCAGGTCCTGTTGGGTTATATCACAGGTGCTTTCTTACTGAAAAATGTGTCTTATTTTTATGCAAAGCCCTGAGAATATAGTTCAGTTGCCTGAGCACGGGACTGGAAAGCCCAGTAACTGAGGCATAATCCTAAATCTTAAAACTGGCTGCTCCTGAGATGTGGGATGGAAGCATGCAGAGTTTTGGCTTCAGCTGAAGTTTGTATAAAAAAGGGGTGACCATGCTTCTTAGTGTAATATCAGTGAGTGAGCTGTGAATGTGGATGGGCCATGAGTGTTTGCTCTCTTTAACTACTGAAAGACACTTTCGAGTCTTCTGGAGGAATTTCCTGATGTCTCAAATGAAAATGGGAGCAGTCTTCCTATGTGTCAATTCTGGCTTGCTGGCTCCTCATTCCACCAGTGAAATTGCAGCTTAGACACAGGTTAAGATCAAGCAATCCTTATTCAACATCTGCTGCAGAATTGGATTGGATCTCATTTGGGGAACCTTTATGATAACGTGGCAACAGCTCCTATTACCATCAAGGCTCAAAGTGCTTCCAGGAAGCACATTGTCTTGTTTGGAAAGCTCTGACGTGTTTATTTCTGGTGGAGTTATTAATACCAGACTCAGTGCAGCACAGCCATGAAGGATTTGCTGCTGTCCCTTTTTGCTATGTTTATGCTGAGATGGGGGTCACCAGGTCACAAATGAGCCTGGCCTAATTTCAGTTACCTCTTCTGTGCTGCACATGCTCTTTTGTGTGTTTGTCTCTTTGCTTCTTGTAATGACAGGGGAGGGTTTTCTAAACCCAAAAGCTAAGTCATTCTCAGGGTATGAAACAGGGACTATTTTTACCACCGGCACTGCGGATTTTATTAACGGCCTTAGGAAAAACAAGTCAGTGCTGCTGGCTGAGGTCCTCCCTTGGCCCCAGCAGCAGCCCTGGCTTCACCTGCAGTCCAGCAATACCTACCCACTCCAAACCTAATTAAGGAAATCCATTCCAGTAAAAAGCAGTATTACTGTTCTGAAGGGATTCTAAAACCCTTTAATTATCCCAGCTCTTCCATTTCTGCTGAGTGATCTTAATCCTCTTTTTAACCAATTTACCCAGAAGGCTTTATCCTCCATTCAGGAAACCCATCCCTTCAGCATGTCTCAGTGTCAGTCCTGCAGGTACACTGAGACCCAGTGACCATCTCTGAACTGACAGCCCATGATGCACCCTCTGACCCTTGTACTGGCAGCAAACCTTTTCCTTCCTCCTCTGTCAGAGTCAAACTATAACTCTCATGTGAGACTTTATCTTGCCGTGGTCAAAGCTGGAGCTCTTGCTGCCCAACTGGCATTGTGCCACTCATCCCAAGTGCAGGACTGGGATAACAGGTGTAGCCAGCAAGGTTCAAGTGGCATAGGTGTGGTTTCCAGGAAGGTCTAGGAAAATGGTTCTGCCCCTCTACTCTGATCTTGTGAGATTCCTCCTGGCACACTGCATCCAGCTCTGTGGTCTTTAGCACAGGAATTACATGGAGCTGTTGGAATGAGTCCAGAGGAGGGCTGCAGGTGTGGTTGCAGCTCTCTTCACAGAGAGCAGCAGGCACAATTTCCTCAGGATTTTTCCTGGGGAAGGCAATGAGAAAGCTGAGATAAAGAAGAGAAAACAATTCTTATCTGTATTTGCTGCTCCTGTTGTTTGGCACATGTGGAATGCGTTATGGAGATTGTTTACCAAAAGTGATTATTGGACTCTGCTGATGGTTGTTTGGATTGTTTGACCAATTCGGTCAAAGCTGTGTTGTGACTGTCTGGAAGGGGTCACGGGTTTTTCTTTAGTATGGAGTGTAGTATAGTATGTAGTATAATATAGTATAGCTTAATAAAGCAGTTGTTTAGCCTTCTGAAATCAGTGGGGTCATTGCAGTTATTCCCTGGTTGGAGGACGCTCTGCTACTGTACTGCAGGAGAGCTTGTGTTTGTGGTCCAACTTCAGAGGAGCTCCTAAGCAGGGTGTGTTCCTCACCTGTGGACAGCTACAGTATCGGCAGCATGTGAAGAGCTGCTGTGGGAAGCTTTTAACAAGGTTTTGAAGGCAGTAAAAATTAGGATACAGCCCTGAAGCCAACATGTTAACTGCAAGTTGGGCTGAATTGGGAAGAAGGCAGTGGAAGAGCTAAGGTTGGTGTTGAGACCAGAAACTAAAAGAAAGGTCAGTTTTGGGTAGTGCTCTTGAAGTGATTAGTAACATCGTTTCTGTAGTTGAAGCAAGGGTTAGTCTCAGGCAGTGGGCAAGTTGTTTTGTAACTCTGAAGATTATTTAGGTCACAAATGGGAGTTTTCTGTTTTCAAAGGGTTGTCTTTATTTGAGCTGGAAGTGTGGTTTTTGTGCATGTCTTGCCAGGGTAAATGTTATGCTTTTCAACAGAGTTGAAAATTATTCTAAGACTCGGCCAGCTCTGTGGGACTAGAAGGAAGGCTGATAACAGTGGAATAAAAAAGAAAAACAGTAGCTTGGAAATGTGTGGCAGCCTTTGTGAAATTCATGAAGTTAGATCTGGAGCCGGGGTCTGGGCTGACACAGGATGAACCCAACGGAGCACTGTAACTTTGCCTGGATTTGTTGGGGCCACCATTGGGGTGGGTGTCAGTTAGGGGGTTGAAAAAGCAGTGACTTGTGAGGTCAGAATCTGTGATCCCTTAGAGCTGATACAGCCTACACTACAGGACCGGGGGTGTGAGGGGTCTGTGCATCCCTGACTGTGGGGAGGAGGGGGGCATGTAGAACTTGGGCTGGATCAAAGGAATCTAAGAGGAGACAGGTTCCAAGCAAGCCAAGGAAGTGACATGCAACAGGTAGCTGAGCTGGGAGCTTCTTCCTGCAGGACACCAGGAGTGTGATGAACGTTTATGCAGGGTCAAAGAGAGATTTGCCAAGTTGAAATAAGAGATGCAGGCTACTAAATTAAATATGCAGAGACCACATCCAACTCAGAAACTCCAACTCACCCAACTCCCCAGCTAGGAACTGGGGGAAAATTATCATCTTTTATGCTTTACTTGGCAGGGACGTCTGGTCACTGTTGGATGGACCTTTGATGTGGCTCAGTTTGGCCCTAGAAAATGCCTATGTGTTCTATGTAACTTGTCTCCAATCTTGGACAACACAAACGTATAAATTAAAGTAGACAGCTAATGATTTGTTTAATGATTGAAGGGCATAATATGCTGAAATAATTTCAGTTTTTTAGTCTTTAAAAACAGTCATCTGTTCAGCATGCTCACTAAATTACTATTGTTCAAATTACAAACGATATTCCCAAATACCTCAAAGCTTAGTGGCATAAATGAGAGCCACATTTCCATGGCCTTCAATGTGTTGCTTGGCAAAGGTGGTGTGAGAAGATGAGATGTGTCTGTCATTGCCTTTCTCAGTGGAGGCAGAAATTAAGGTGTTGGGAATCCTTTTAGTCCTAAGCCCTGCCATGAAAGCCTGTCCATCCAGGCTGTTGTGCACTGCAGGATGTACTGTCTCTAGTGGCTTTACCTTAAAGAACACAAGCTTTGATCTCAAAATCTGCAATGGGTAAGCAATAGTTCAGATAGAAAAACCAATCCCAAACCTCTGTTCAAACATTCTTGCTTGTATCAGACAGAATTTGAGGGAGAATGCAGCTAGAAAGGTTTGGAGGGCTACCCAGCTTTATGTAAACAGTGTACCAAAAGTGCAGCTCCAGAGTTAGGAGGGTGTTGAGTGCAGGGCTGACATGCTTCAGATGTTTTGCACAATGTTTTTTTCTTCTGCCCTTCTTGAGGGGAAAGAAGTAGGAGGCCTCTGGATAAACAGATTTTATTACCAATACTGTGGCGAGACAAGGGAAAAATCCATTGTGCAGCATGTCTCAACCTGTGTGAAACAGATTGAATTTTACCTGTAATTTCTAATTAAAAGTCTGTTTTTTAAAAAACAATGTCTTTGGGAGTCAAGTTATATTAATTTCTGCTGGCATTTGCCTTGTGATCTCTGGTGGCTGATCACCCTGGGCATGAAGCAGGTTATTTGTGGTGCTTCCTTAAATAGTTAATGCATTTCTACTAGGACTGCCTTGAGATAACATTATCCTGTGGTTGAACTGTTCTCTCTGTAAGCTGGCTTTCTGTATTGCTTTGCTGTTTCAATCAGGTAAATGAGAATTCAGTGCTGCAGAAGGCTGAAGAAGTGCTTATACATAAAAACTGGCACATAATCCTTTTCACAGAGATTTATGACTGTTTTCTGAGCAATGCATTTAATCATCCCAGTTGTAACTTCAAAGGCAATGAACTACCAAGAGGGAAACCATGGACCTGTGCTGGGAAAATGGGTCCATGTGCCAGCCAGTTCTGCCAAGGAAATCAAGTGTAGCAACTACTTTGATATGGAGTTTTCATGGACCTTAGGCTAGAAAATAGCATTAAAATAGACCCCTGTGACATGTCAGCTCTTAATCAGCCAGGCTTGCACACGGGTGAGGTTCTGCCAGGTTTGTCAGTGCTTTCTGTTGTGTGCTCAAAAGTTCAGCCCTACGTGTAATATCTGCAGGCACCCAGCAGTCAGGGATCACTTCTAACAAAAGGGAGAACAGCAGTGTTGGTAAAAATTGCTCTCATGCCTACCCAGGGGCCAGACAGCCCATACATCAAGTGTAAACTGTAGTTGTTATTCCATTTGGTGTTGGGAGCTGGGGGAAGGCCTGGCTGGAAGATGGTGCTCCAAAGCAAAGGCCACCCTGCAGAGAAGTGGTGCTCCCAGAGCCACAGGAAAGATTTCAGCATCTCTCTCCTCCAAGTGTTCTTGGTGTGATGAGCAGACCCTGGTAGTGCTGCTCTGGGATTTGATAGGCATTTCAATGGGCTGTGGTGCTTGCTGCAAGTGCTGGTTACCCAAGCCTTCCCTGCCAGAGTCTGCATCTGAATTTGCTGTCCAAAATACTTGCACACAGAAGGGGTAGAGAGTGGCCAGTCTCTGAGGCAAAGCAGCGTGCCCAGAACATCCCTTTGCTCCCACAGCACTGGGTGGGTAATGCTCTGGGATACAGTGAGCCATTTTCAGAAACTTTACCCCAGCAGGTTTATGAGGTCCGGTTTTTAATTTCTTGAGGATCTCAGTGGCTGTCCACAGAACCCTCCATCTGCTGCTGCCTCAGTGGTCTCTTCTGAAGCAGTTGCCCACTGCTGGGCACTGCTGGTGAATTTGGGCTGCATAACTCTGGAATGTGCTGCTGTTGGTGAGGAGCTGAGGGTCAGGTGTGATCACAAGGCATGTCCTCACTCACAGCATACCAGGGTTTGCAGAGGGAAAACACTGCGAGGTCAATCCCAGGTTTTTCAGTGCTGAGATTCTGACAGGAGGCTTGGGTTTCACTGGAAACTCACAGGCTGTTTCAGATTCTCCTAGAGAATTCGGTATTTTTCAAATTCTTAGCCACAGAGTTGAAACAACTGAGAGAGAGCCATTCACCAGAGTAAAGCTCTTCAGGCTGTGTAGCTATAGAAGCCAGCATGTCTGCTTTTCCCCATGTCCCTGGTGCACACAGGCCCACCATCCAGGGGAGTTACCTTGCTATTCATCAAGCTGCAGCTCTCTGTTCATCCCTGTCTTTCCTACTCCTGTCCTCTACTGATTGGCAGCTCTTTTCCCTAAATGCAAAAGGTTTGATGAAAGGGAATACACAGGTACTTTTCTAGCTACAAGAATTTTCTCTCTAATACTCACATATGGATGTTAAATGGAAGTTGTCTGTCTGCTGCTTGTTTGTGTAGTTTACTCCACTGTCTCTGAATGAGCTGGATAGACAGACAGAGTGGGAATTTTTTTCCTCTAAGGCTCTGAAAAGAAAATGTTTGGGCTGACAATATACAGAGCAGAAAAATAAACTCGTGTGGGAAGGTATGACTGGACTGGGAGTTCCCTAGGGGGAGTGTAAATATTACAATTTGAAGACAATATCCAAAATACCACCACCTGGTTGTAATTGCAGCCACAGGTGTCCTAGGAGGGCATTATTGTGAACTGACTTGTCAAACACACTTGGGTTTAGGGCTTTGTAAGAGGATGAAGAGAGCCTCGAGCCGAAATCAGTTCAGCTGTTAATACAAATGAGAAGCTCTTTTCCCTAATAAAAAAGCTCTTCTTACCCTTGTAGTGAACTGAAATCTCCCTGAGTGTCTGGCAGTGTGCAGGTCATGTCAGAAGAGCATATCCACAGGTTCTGTGACTTCTGAAAGGGCAAAAACTGCTTCTGTTTCACATCCCCACCTTTTTTATCCCCCATAAAGAGAGATCCTCCCCTTATTTTTTCCCCCAAATACTAGTTAAGTGCACTTAGTACCTGCCTTCTAGACAGGTCCATTTTTCCCCAACCAGGAGAATGGTTTGCCTCTGCTTTGCTAAAATCTCCCAGTGCTGGAAGATGTGGGTACCCTGCTGGGTCTTTTTGGGTGGGGTTGTTTGCCAGTAATGGGATGGTTTGCCTCTGCTTTGCTAAAATCCCCAGTGCTGGGAGATGTGGGTACCCTGCTGGGTCTTTTTGGGTGGGGTTGTTTGCCAGTAATGGGATGGGTTGGCCCAGAACTGAGTGGCTGGTAGGTTGCAGCGCAGTTTGCACTTAGAAAAAATAGTATCACTATTATATATACATGTAATCTATAACATATATGTCTATAATTATATGTATAATATACATATAATACATATTTTTTACATTTATGTATAAAATCACTGTTATAGGCCCCCACTTTTCCATGCAGCTGTGGTGGGACTTGGTCAGAGCCTTGTGATCACTCTTGCAGCACAGTTTTAGAAAGAAATCTATAATCCCTGGGTGCTGTGGGGAGAAAGCTTAAACTGCTCCAAAATCAGAAAAGACAGGAAACGCCTCATAAATTTCTATAAGTCTTGTAATTTTTTATTTTTTTTTTACCTAGTCTCACATTCCTTGTGCTCTGTTTGCCGGGGTTTGGCAGAGCTGAGATGAGGGCTTTTCCAGGGTCACTGGTCTCTATTACAGCAATGGGTAACAGACAATTCCTCAAGTATTTTCCTGTCATATTGTTATGGCTTTGAGTAGTACCCTTTTGCATTCAGTTTTGCAGCATGTCACGATCCGCCGTCACGGACGGGATCGTGGTGGTTCATTACTTGATCTCATCTGGTCAGCAGTGAGCAAGGGCCATTGTCTTCTTGGTCCAGTGGTCACACCTGCAGCTACTTGCCCCCCTCCTCACACACCCACCCCCCCGGTTAGAAGTTTCAATCTCAGTTCTTAGGAGAAAAGGGGGGTTTTCTATATAGGGGTCTCATGTCTCAGTCTTTGAGAAAAAGACTTCCCCCATCTCAGTTTGTCTGTCACGGAGGTTGTACAGTAGATGAAGGGTGTTCTGTGGGGACCACCAAAAGGTCATTCCAGAAAAGAGTCCAGCCAGGTTTGGGGGTGGAAAACTCCAGGCCATTATCGCAGAGCAGATGCAGGCGAAGAAAGGTCGAGGTGCCCCTTCTCCTTTCACTGGGTTCAGTGTACCGTGGGGTGGACAAACACACCTGTGAGCAAGAACTCGAGCTCCAGTCCCGAGGTCCTGGCAAATTCCCGTCAAACCAGGATATCGAACAGAATGTTCGGTGGTCTAGGGGTCATGAGGCAGGTGAGAGAAATTTCGGACAGAGCCTCACACAGCAGAAACAATCAGTTCAGATAGTTGTTTTCTGCAACAAGTTCTACTTATGAGTCATCCTGTATTTATCTCAAAGCATGCAACAGAACACTGAAACTAAAAAAAATTAAAACTAAACAAACTGGATTGCCATGACAACACTGGCTACCTACAGGAGGAACTGTGTTTTTCTGAGCATGCCAGAGATGATGAGAATTGAAAAGAATGCTTGAAGCCCACTGAAATGTGGATTTCCATGTTCAATTTGCAAATAAATAAATTGCTGCGATGCAAATGCTGTTACCTGGCCTGGGGGAAAACTTTGCCAGTTAAGAGGCAGAATCTTCCAGTCACCTCACCAGTAATACTCTGATTTTCATGGGATTAACTGAGAGAGTGGGAGGCAGGCAGGAATTTTTCTCCCTTGGAATTCCAGCAGACTCTAGAAGCAATATCAAGAAGATCATTAATTTAAAATGTAATTCACTCAGTCAACTAATTAGAAGAAAATACTCTTGTTGCCATTTGCAGGTAGGCTGCTGAAATGTAATTAGCTCCTGGAGTGATTTCAGAATCTTCAAGTCTTTTCAAAATTTGCAAATTAGTTCCTTGAGGTGTTGGCTTTGGTAAGAGGTTTCTTCCAAACTTTCTCTCGTGTTTAGTTTTCTCCTTAGTCTTATGATATGAGAGCCACATAGATGTGAAGGAATGTCAGATGCTTTTGAGAGCCATAAATAAAAAGCAGCACTGGATTGTCAGTAACTATTATTAGCATCTTGTTATTTTTCTGTTCCTAGTACATAGAATAGCGATAGTTTTTAAGTGCTTTATTTTATACAGCCATCCATCATGTTCAAGGACAGGCTACCAATGCTGAAGGCATATCCAAACTTTTGCTTGATTCAGAGCCTGCTGAAGGCTTTGTTTGAATGCCTCCAAAAGTCAGGCAGTGCCTCCATGGATCTGCGGTACCGTCACTGCTAATGTCACATGCACGTTCAGAGAGGGAGCTTGGGCTTGGCCAGGAGGGTGACTGCAGAGGCCAACCACCTGACTGTACACAGGTGGTGATCATTGTCACAGGCTTTAAAATGTTTCTCTGTGGTTGGAAGAGAGTATTTAAGGACTAATTATTGCCATAGTGGAATGGAGTGATTGTTCTCCTTTGGGAGCTGCCTCTGGCAGCAAGCTGTGCACATGGCTCCCGAGGAGGGCTGAAACCTCACAAGCACTTGGAAATAGGAACTTGTTTACAAACCTGTCCTCATCAGTCAGTGGCCTGAAGTTGTCTTCCCATCTTCAACAGCAGCTTATCCTACCTTTCCAGCAGAAATGCATTAACTCACACTGATCTGGCTACTCTGAATCCCTCTGAAATTAAGTGGACTCAATTTGTTATGGCAGCAAACTATTTATTCTGTGCTGTGTAAGGATCTATCAGCTCCTGCCTTATCAGTGAAGATGCAGAAAAGCAGCTAGTCTGTCCTCAACTGCAGTGCTGCAGTTTGCAAAGATCCCAAATGTCATCTTGTTCCTTCCTACCCAGCAGCCCAGTCTGAGGAAGCAGGGGAGGGTTTTCTGGTGCGTGTTGTGGTTTGCATACAAACTTCTATGAATATTTTGATGCCTATTGAAAATGTTAATGTGCCAGGGCATAAAAGGACACTCCCTCCAAAAACTGGGCTCTCCTAAAGCATCAAGTGCAAAAATAACTCAGTGCTTCTGGAAATCCTGTCAAATATACATACTTGTAGTAACAGTATCATAATGTCATATCATATATGACATTATCCAGATTCATCTACATAGACTTGCTTTTGTTTTAACAATAAAGCCGGAAATGGATCTCAGTTTGGCTTTGAAGTAAGTAGCTGTAAATAAATGCTGGCAGCCTGTTCTGAGCTGATGTGTTGAGGGTGATGGAGAAGTCTGTTTTATTGTGGCTGAGCAGAGGTGGGTCAGGCCACACATAATGTCACGAGTGAGTGCCTTGGTGTGATTAAGTCTCACAAGATTTTGTGTTGCTGTGTTTCTCTGTAACGTGTGCCAGAAGGGTTGGTGACTAGAAAACACATTTGTTTCTTTAGGAAGAGTGAACAATCAAAATTTTAAGAATCATTTGAAGAAAATTAGGTTATATTGTGAGGGATGCTCTCCTAAATAGGAACTGGCTTTTTAATCGCTGCCTCTGTTAAGAGAAGATGGATTTTCTTTCTTTCTCTTTTGTTTAGTACCTCAGGGTGGGGAAGGTGAGGAAAGTACAGGGATTGGAAGAGAAGTGCATCAAATGGCTGAAAACCTTAAAAATGTTGGAATATTCCACTTCCCAGAATTGAGAGTTTAGAAGGATCTGTGGGAAAATGAGAATGTGTCTCTGCGACTGTTTACAAAGACACATTCCAGCTCAGTAAGCTTCAGTGCTTTTGGGTCACTGTGCTGCTGGAGACATTTATTTCTTGGATGAGAAGAGAACCTGATACCCTCACTTTGTAGTTTTTTAAGTATGTTTTCACAGAAATTCAGGGCCCAACACCCATCTGGGAACTTCCTGCCTGGAGTCACACTTAGCTTCAGTGTCCTACCATTCTGCCACAAATCTGATGTTGTAAGTGCTGTTGTAAGGGGCTGTGTTTTGACCACAAAGGGCCATGTTTGTAAGTGGCAAGTGAGACAATCCTCTGTCTACATGCCTTGACATTTCTGCCATCCTTTGTTACCATTTTAATAAACCTGCAAGGTACCATGGCAACTGGGTGTGATAACAGCTGCTGAAGCAGGCTCAGATGGAGGAAATCCTATGCAGGATAGAATGTAATTTTTTCCTTTTTTTGAGTATTTGCCATTTTTGGTGCTGTGTACAATGTGGATTATTCCATTTTCAGGCAAAGGATGGATTTGTCTCTTTGAAGGCTGTCACAATTTTACTTGGTTGACTTCACAATTACTGGAATAATCAATCTGCAGTCTCTTGTACTTAAAACTATTTTAACTTTAGATGCACTTTTTGGCAAGTGGATGCCAAGAAGCAAAAGCCTGGGGCAGAGAGGGATGTTGGTTTGACTTGTTTTTTTTCTTGTTTTCTTTAACCCAGTGGCACACATGCTGTTCTTTTCTAATCCTTTGAAAGCCCTGCATACTTCCCAGAGGGCAGCACTCTCGCCATTTCCATTAATTTCCTCTCTGTTGAGAATAACAACTACTGAAGATTACAACAATTTGAAATCCCTTCTCCCCCATCACTTCTGTGGCACATCTCATGCAATCTGGCCCCAGCCCTAAGAAACTGTGATGGAATCAGCTAAGAATCACTCTGCCCCTCTTTTCTTCTGTATTTTCTCCCTATTCCTTGATTTTCAAAGAGAAAAGAGAGAGGGGTCTGACTTTAATTGCACCCATGTTGTGCAGATAGAAGAAATCCTAAATTGTAAGTTAAACCCAGTTAAAGGGATATTTTGTATTGCAGCACTGATGCAGTGAAGTGTAAAAGTAAAAGTTCAATATATATGTATGTACTTGTGTAGTTATTCATTTATTGTTTAAACTGCCAGAAAGTCACTTCAAAAGTCTAATATTCAAATGGGAGTTGAAGTTCTGTTAGTTTTCCAAAGGCTGGTGTATAGAAACCCTGTAAATATTACTGATCTTATGTTATTTCTTCAAATGATCTGTCAAAGTGGCACTCACCTGTGGCAGCATCTCTGTTTGCAGAGAGGTGTGGCGCTGCCTGTTGGTGCAGAGTTGTTGATTAGTTTTTTTGTTGTTTCCTCCTCCCCTGTGGTATGTGGTAAATGCCAAAGGAGGACGTTTCCTGTGCTGGCAGTCGTTCCATGTATTACATGACCTGTTTTCATTTGCAGGTTTTTAACTTATTCCTACCTTCTGGCCTTCAATGCGTGGCTGCTGCTGGCACCCATCACCCTGTGCTACGACTGGCAGGTCGGCAGCATCCCTTTGGTCGAGTCCATCTGGGATGTCAGGAACTTAGCCACGGTGTTCCTGGTGCTGGTGATGACATTACTCAGCCTACACTGCATTGCTGCATTCAAGGTAACCCCAAAAGCCATGCAATACAACTAAAAAGAAAATAAATTCAAAAGTCTTTTGTTTCCTAGTCTTCAGATGAGATGGTTGGTAAGCGCATGTTTTCCTCTGGAATGCACTGGAGTGAGGTGAAAAATCATTCCAGTAATAACTAATGCAGGCAAGCTCAACTGATGAAAATGTCTCTCTAGTTGAATGTCTCAGTCTTTAATTGGTCTGATTTGAGGGCAGAACTTGGCCCAGACTCCCGCATTCCATTATTGTTAATGATCCAAACCCCACAGAAGTTTTTAAGCATCTCTGCCTCTCCCATAATCATTAAGCTTTTTGTCACTTACTTCAAACAGGACTGGGAACTGTCATGTGCAGAGCCTTTTGAAAATAAAATCGATTCCTCTATTTGCACTTTTGTTATGCTTCTAAAACCTAAACATTGGATACATCTTGATGAGGAGATTTTTTTTGTCAGCAGAGTAATGGAATGTGGGAAATCGGAAATGACCTGGAAATTGTTCTTTAGCGTAAATAATACAGTTGGTAAGCCATACTTCCCAATTCAGTCTTTCAGAGGTACCATTAATCATATTGCAGAAGTGAAAGCGAGGTTGTATAAGCCTTGTCAGAAGCCAGATACGCACTTCCATGGAAGGGGTTTTTTGTGGATCATAGGGAGTTACAAGCTGTTTCTCTTTCATTTGAGTTGTGGAAGCTTCTTTTGGAGAGATGTCAGTAGTCACTTTGGAAATAGTACAAAAGTTTCTCTTCTTTAAATGTGTGTATGGCTGAAAAGCATAGTTGAAGAGTGTCAGGTTTTAATGCCTGTAATGCTAAAATGTGCAGGTCATGTACATTTTCAGTCTACCCTGGCAGTCTTCCCTGTGCTCCTGATAAGAGACAGAAAATGAACCAAAACAGTTTGAGAGTGCAGAATTATTAATTTAGATAATACATTCGCTGATGCTGTATGGGAAATATAGGAAAACACCCTATCAGGTATTCACCAGTTCTACCTGCAGGTTGTACATCATCTCATATTCATCATATCTTCATTACTCACTGTTAGAGATATTCAGAACTGTTTGTATTAGACCTAATCCTGTTCTCAAGAAAGTTAATGATAAAATTCTCATTAGCCCAGTATTGAAGACTTCTGAATAATCTTATTCCATGTTCATTGAAGTTTTGTTTGCTTTTTATTTCTTCTCCTGCTGTCAGAACTATATGTAGGATTAATATTGTTGGTTTTCTTGAAAAAGATTTTATCATATTTTTATTACTTTTTTTAAAAAAAACACCAATTCAGTCTGTATTTATGAATACCACTGTTTGATTTGAAACTGCAAGTTGTAATTTTTTTGTGAGAAGTTCAGTTTTGCTCTTGACCACTGTTAGTGTTAAACAACATGAATTTTGTTCTTTGGGCACTTACTTACTATATGCTTTGAAATTCGTCTTAAAGATTCCTTTGTGTTTTTCCTTGAAAACCCCAAACACTGAATGAATTGGATCTGAAGTGATTTGCTTTTGTATCTAATCAGTAAAATTAGATACAAAAAATTTGTATCTAATCAGTAAAACTAGAACCATCTTGACAAAGTGCTCTCACGAGCACTTGCAGCCTCCAACAAACCTACTGTGAACATGGAACTGCTGATGGTTCCTGTGGATCACCTTGGACGTGTTTCCCTCAGCCCTTGGTACAGAGTCACAGAAGGGTTCTGTTGGAAGGGACCTCAAAGGGACACCTTTCACTAGACCAGGTGGCTCAGAACCCCATCCAACCTGGCCGTGAACACTTTGAGGGATGGCGCATATGTGCATATATAATTAGAAGTATAATTGGAAATATTTTGCTTTTCAGGAAATTCTACACATCTGAAGCTATTTTCTGTTTTATTTTTAACAACTCCCACAATCTCTGAATTGTGGTACTGCCCTTGAGTGGTATTAAGATGGTTCTGTTGGGCTGAGTGGTATGAATTACCAAGGAAAGCAAACAGGAAGCAGCACTTTTCCTGGAAATAAATGATGCCATTTGACTTCAAACAGTCCCTTTAATAACAGGGAGAGGGGAGTTCAGGGCACGTGAACTGCAGGCACAATTCATTGTATTAGGGTCTCAGGAAAACATCTTTCCAAATGCAGCAGCAGTGGCCTTTTTATAGGGCATTGCTTCCCCCAGTCAGTCAAGCCCCAGACAAGCTGTTACTCAGTGCTTTACAGTTTATAGGCAGCACAAGATATATCAGTTGATTTCTCACATTTCGTAAAGTGTAAGATGTTCTGCTTTCTTTTGGAAGCAAACAGAACAATCTTAGCAGCCATTTTTCTCTGCTTTTTCATTGCAAGGTCTCACCTGGAAGAGGTAACTTGCAATTTCCTAAGGAATGATTGTAGAGTGAACAGGCATGCAGTCTGTGTGCCTCTCTCTTTAGAGTGTAGGTGTGCAGGGATAAGAGAGAATGAAACCTCATATTCATTCTCAGTGGCACCATTGCTTTCCTTTCTGCAGCACGGAGAATGGAAATGCTAGAAATTGTTTTGGCAGCAGTGAAGACATTGGTCCAGTGAACATTGAACTGATTTTCAGTGGCAAGAGGTGATGTGTGTGCATCCACAACACAAACTCACAGGAGACTCATAGAATGTTTTGTGTGGACTGTAATTAGAGAATGCATGGATTGGATTTCTGCCTTTGTTGTCGCTGAATTTTAAACAGGGCTAATTTGTTGACGTTCCTGATTAGGGTAATAACTCTGTTGGGCATGTATGTGTGGTGCTGATAAAGGACATCTAAGGCAGGAAGCTTTCTTGTTTCATTTTGTGAACCTTGTTATACCTCAGAAAGAGAAGAAACAGTTTCTACCCGTGGATGCTTTCCTTGGAACATATCTGTTACTAGATGGGGATTTAGTGATGGAAACTGCAGAAACAAGAGAAGGCAGCTCTCCAGTTTGTTTGGAGAGAGAAGCCTCCCTTCTCATCCTGCTTGTGCACCTTCACTGTTGTCTTCCTCTTTACTTAATGAGGTCACTTAAAAACATGGCTTTGTTAACAGTGTATAACTTCTCTTCTCTGGGCTATTTCTCCTGTGTAGTGTGAATCCCTCTCACTTACCAGCTGGAGAGCTCCCTGTGAACAGCTCCCCATGCAGGACTTGTTCTGCTCTTTGCAGTGAATGTCCTCACACAGGCTTCAAGCAGTGTGCTGGGGCTGTGACAAAGACTGGGGGTGCTATTGAAAATGACTGCATCCTGGAGGAATTTTAATAGTTGGGAAAAGAGGATGACATTTATTTATTGTTCATTGTCAAAGATAGCCTTGGCTATGAGGAATGGTTGTGGTGTGACTTCCCCTAGGATTACAGAGGTACCAGGAAATGGATGAGGCATTCTCTCAGTGGATGGCAAGCATGCCAGTCACAAGGTCAGAAAAAAAACCTGGTGCTTCAGAAGGCCACTGGGGTACCTAAGGGCCCATGGCACTGCCTTTCTTTGCTGGAAGATACAGGGAGCACCTGGTGAACTGGAGGGAGTTACATTCTTGGCATTATCATCAGGATGACAGTTATTTCTTTGACATGTCATAATAATTCAATGAGCATGAAAGGAAGACCCTTCAGATGTTTGAAGCTCCACTCTGCATGGCATTTTTAGGTCGCTGCCTAATTAGCAGCTTGTCCCATAGTTTCAGCTGTGAATGTATGTGTACAGAGCACGTGATGGATGGGATTCCATTTACACTGTGGTACCTGACATATGGAGGGCTGATAGTGGGAAAACGCGTGTGTGTAATGAGCTAATTCAGTAGGGTGATCTGGAAAACTAACTTGAAGCAGTGGCTTTTGCACCTGGGCAATCTGGGGGGGTGTGGGAGTGTATTGCACCTCATACTGACGGCCCTCACACATTTGTACTCGTGAGCAGCATTGTAAAGGTACCTTCTGGTGGTTCACAGCACCTTCTGCTCGTTCAGCAGGAGCACATAATGGTGTGCAGCAGTTTGCTCATGTCCGAGGAGGGAATGCTACTAACACTTCACATCAATTAAAAAAAAATACATCTAGTGTGCTCTGTAACTTTTTTGAGAGAATGTCCTTTGGTATTCTGTGTGATATGGCTACATATGGTACAGGAAATTGTGATGGTTTTTAGGTTATATTCATGGCATGTGACTGACATATGTATTATCCTGATCTTTCATATGCTACAGTTGGTTGTTTCTTATTTCAGATCTAATTTTAAAGGTGATGCTGCCTCTTTGAATTTCCCTGCATGGTGCTTCCTAGCCAAGACAAGGCATTTTATACCATATTGTGATGACTTTATTTTGTGCTGTAATTGGCATCATATTGCCATTTATCTGGTGGGTTATATGTATGGATAGCATCTGAGCATATTCCTCAGTGACTTTCAGACTAAATTTCTTGGCTGACAACGTTCAGTATCATCCAGGAGAGGAATGCATTTGCATCTTCTCTTTGTGCGCATGTTTCTGTTGTTTTTGCTAGCACTCATTATGTGTATTTTGTCATGCTATTTACTTTACCCTGCACTCATGAGACCTTTGCCTCGTTTCCCAGGTTTGGCATGTCATTAATAAATCACAACTTATGGACCTTTCTGGGGAACAATTGCCTTTTATAATATTCTACAGCAGTACCAGCATAGTTAGAAAGTATGCCTAGCAAAATTTATATGCCACAACACTTCCAGAACAATACCTGCTTCAAAGGCACAGCAAGGTGAATAAGGCTATTTATTGATGGAGTCTATCTGACGAGCTGGAAACCACAGTCATTTCCATAAAAGGTCCATTTAAAATAAATCCTGCTTTCATTTTCCTGAGGGCCACTTGAATTCCTTCCACATAGAGAGAAGGTCAGGACTGATGTTCTTAATCCTTTGCAGCGAGTTTTTTCCTGTGCTGCTTCTGTTGTTAATATTTGCTGCAGGGAGAGAGTGATAAGCCAGAAAGAGTGTTCAGTGAAATCTGGAGGAAGGGGGGAGCCCCTTGCAGGCACCCCGAGCTCACCGGCCGCGTTTCTGCTCTGTCGAGTGCTGCGGCCGCATCAGCTGCGCGCGGGTCCCTGGTGGGGCTGGCAGGAGCAGGGAAGCCTTCCCAGGGAGCTCGCTGTGCCAGCTGACAGACTCAAGCTAAAGGGAAAAGCTGCCTTAGTCTGTGCGTGACTGCTGTTTTGGATTAAAAAAGCAACCACAAGAACTGTCAAAATACCTTGTGCATCGTATTTTCTTTTGCTCGGAAGATGTTTGAAAATAGCAGGTTTGGAGCGTGGTACTCAGAGTAAATACAACCACAGCTTGAAGCAGTTCTGATTTGGCTCCCTATGAATATATTCAGCATCCCACCAAATGGGCTCGTACTGCCTTCAGCGTGGTGTAGGTAATTATCACGGGGGCAGGGAGGTCTGCCATTTTCAGCATATTAAGGCTGAATTACTCCTTTTATCTGCCATTTTCTTCTTCTGATTTGTGTTAGTATTTGAAAACCTACTCACAGCTGAAAGGTTTTGAAATGGCACAGTAGTAGGGGTGAACGTGAGAGTGGAGGTGAAATGAGGAGTAAGAAATTTACAGCTGGGAGAGGTAATGATTGTTCATTGTGGCTACTTGGCCTCAGTTAAACATTGGGGTGCCAAGCTACTGTGTGGGTTTTGTTTTTTGTTAGTCTCCTCTTGTTCCATGTTACCTTCTCAAGAGCAAATTCACCATGAACCAAGTTACTTTTCCAAAGATCGTGCTTTTATATACTGCAGATTTGTGCATTGAGTTTTACCTGTTTTGGTTTTTTGTTTTCCCCACCTAGTCAAGCAGCCTGCAGTCACAGAATGAAAGGGAAGAGGGAAAAGCAACTACAAGGTGAAAAGGATTATTCTAATTCCTGGAGCAATTTGTTGATTTTCCTATTTCCTTTTGGAATGTTCCACTTCTCTTTCAAAGATTTGTGTGCTTCTTCATCCTGCTCAAATGGGCTTGTCAAGTGGAATTAGAGGTTGCAGAGATTAAGGATTGGGAAAATGAGCTTGTATCTTAAGGGAATTTGAGAAACCTGGGTGAGAAAGACCATAAACTCACAGCTGAATGGATGGGTAGCTGACTTCTACAGGGAAAAAGAAAATAGTAGATACCAGAATTTTACTCTAAGATGCTAATATAAAATATGAAATATTATGGGATATATTTCTGTGCCTGTTATGGGAATGGGAAAGGACTGCTTTCTGCTTTAATTCCATAATTGAAAGTCAGATTTCCAGAGGTGTTGAGCACCCACAATTCTCATGCAGGTAAAGTTTTTAGGCATTTTCAGCATTTCTGAAAACCGTGCTGTTTTACCTGGTACAGACCAGGACTTTCTTCCTTCTGGAAACAGAGAGGGAATGATCTTGTTAGGGTGGTCTGAGACGTGTTCCAAGGGTTTCTCTTTGGATAATCCTGGGTGAGGAAGCCAGTGCTCCTTTCTAGGGTTTTGGTTTCAGATTCTCACTGCATGTTTCAGTTTCTGGTGTATGTTTGGCTGTGCACCAGTTCCTAAGAGGTGCTGCCGCTGGTGAACTGGAAAGTATTTTCTGTTGTTACCAAATACTTGAAATAGTATCAGTATGTCAGGTAGCTAATACACAGTCAGCAGTGATTATCAAAATAGCATTAGACATCCATGGCTATTTCTATCAAAACTAGATGATGACCAAGAAAAATTTAGTTATTTTAGGAAATGAGCGTGTTACTAAGCCTGGCATTCAAGTAGCTGGTGCTACTGAAGATGCTGATTTTTAATTTTTTTTTTTAATGAGATGAGAAAATAAAACTCCTAATAAAGTGTAGTAATTACAGAATTTGTGGCTCTTTTTCTAGGAGCAAGCTGATTAAGACAGGTGTCTGAGCCAGTTTTAAAGCTGGTAAGTTACCTTTTGCTTACCAAATGCTTGAGTTTTTCAGACCATCAGTTGACACCCGACTTTTGGCATCATTCACTTGGAAGCCGTGGCACAGGCAGGAGAGTGAAATAACCACAGCTCCACAGTGCCCTGCTGTTTGGTCACAGTAGATAAAGATGTGTGTGTCCCATCCAGGTTCTGCTGGTGACCTGAAGGAGAGCGTGCTGATGGTGCATGGAGCGTGGTACAGCTCTGCCATGGCCCATCTGTGTGTGCACCAGTCAGGTGAGAGTTGGAAACGCCCACAGCTCCTGTCAGCTTTACAACCACAGAGGTTTTTTTATTTTTTCCTTTGAAGGAATCAATCCCTAGGGTTAATTCCTGATTAGCTTAATGCTTTCTTTTTATCACCTTATGCATGAATGGAGAGTGAATTTGACATGCTTCTACACCATCCCTTTTATCTTTAATGCTGTGTGTGTGGAAAGTGCAAGAGTGGGTGTTTGCAGATGCTGACCTCTAGCCAGGTGAGATGCTGCCAGTGGTTTGATGCAGGCTGGTGAGGAGTCACGTTGCTGAGCCACTTGTGGCTTCATGAGAGACTGGTAGAGCAGAAATAGATGAAGCAGGGTTGTGTGCAGTCTGCACTAAGGGTTTGTACAAATGGATGTTAGGAATAAACTGAAGAAGTGTCATCCTCTGTCTGCAGAGAGTCATGCAGCTCCTCTGAGTCTCTGTGTCTCTTTTGATGGATAATGCACTTACCTCCTAGGCCTGGAAGTGTTTGAAAATGTGTAATAGCAATCATTGCTTTTGTACAGCTGTGCACTACCAGCTTTCCTGGATGCAGCTTTTCTGCACATGCAGTCAGGTGTTCCAAGCAGAACATCTCACTGCAATGGGCCATCCAGAGCTCACTGTCACAGGGATTGATGCCTTTGGTAGGAAGGAGATCTTTACTCCATGGAGCTGATGGATCTAAATGGTGGAGGGGTGACACTTGTCTCATTCTCAAAAAAAAAAACCAGTTAGAGAAAGGAATTAAACCCATTTTATTGCCTTTCCATCAAACAGGCAAGCATGTATAAACACCTTCAGAAACATTCCGAGGCAGAACAGAATGGAATTTGCTTGGATTTGTTCTCCCAGTTGGTGTCTTCCCTGATGTGAAGCTTAGTCCAGCCAGGAGAAACGCTGTCCTCACAGCTCTGCTTTCCAGTGCCTCAGCCCTTGGAGGTGCCAGGCAATGTGAACATCAGTCCTGTCAGCACAGTGCAGACTTCATGGATCTGGCACCTTAGACCGTGCCTCCTCCAGGGGAAAAGTAAGGAATTCACTTATGCAAGCCCATAGTTATGGCAGTTATGCTGAAGTGATCTGTGCACCTCCTGCACTCACACTCAGAGAACTCTGCCTTGTAGAAGACTTGTGCTTTAGTGGTAGGCAGCAAATACTTATTTATGGCTCAGGAATATGTCTTACATGTAAAATGGAAAGACCTCTTCAGTTGTAAATTCTAGAGTTTCTTCCTTTTTCCCCCAAACTGCTAAGGAAGCAATTTTTGAGATTTATTGCTGTATTGATCATGTTTGACCTTGGAGTGATTCTTTGATACTCTGTTTGAGACAGTGGGACACTTTTTTTGCATTACCCTTGGGAGAAATAGTTTTATTTAGTTCTTTGATAAGTCTGTGAAAACAAAGTTAGAAAGCTCTTTTTTAAATCAGTTTTTGGTTTGGTTTGTTGTTTTATTGGTGGGGTTTTTTTGTTACAGCATAATGAAGGCCTAATTGTAATGAGTTAGATGTGAATTTCAAAACTCCTCCCTCCCACCAAGCTATTTACTATAATAAATGCTATTTTGATTTGAAATTAGTTTGTCTTTGACAAGATAAATAATTCTGAAGTTAATTCAGACGTGTTTGTTGATTCCTCCCCCACCAGAGACTACAGTGACAGAAAGACAAGCTTTGTATTTCCAAAGGAAAGAACTGTCTTTAAGAGGAAAGGAATTGTCTCTCTGAATGCAGTGATCTATAATTTCTAGTCCTAGCTATTTTATTTTAAGGAGAAAGGAAGACAAACAAAATTGCCTATTACTCTTTAAAAGCTTTTACTACTGCTCTGGGCACCTGGAAGATGCTGATTCTGACACCTTTACCTCAGCTATCTCAAGCGGGATCATATGACCAAAGTAGCTAAACCAAAGAAATGGTCCTAATATTTCTTTTATTTCTTTGCCAGGAAAATGTAACAGGTTATGTATAGGTTGGATTTGTTTTATTTAGAAAAATGCATGGAGAGGATTTCTCCTATGGCTTGTGTTGCTTGGGAGATGCTGCTGCCCTCTGCTCCTGCAGCCCCACAAGTGGCTCACAGGCACAACCACACATAGCACCAAACCAGCTGAAGCCTGACCTTCAAGGACCAGCTCTTCCCAAAAGCCTCTGCCTTAATGGAATGCTTTAAGAAGGGCATTGCCAGCTGTTTTTTGTTTCAGAAATAAGGAGCACCATGGAGGGTTCTGCTGCTCCACGAGGCTGGTTTGTGTGTGCTGGCTTCCAGTCTCTGAGCCCTTCCCGAGGGACTGAGCTGGCAGCCCTCAATGGCGTTAGCATGGAGTTGTGACTTGTTCTGGGGAGAAAAAGGGCATGCAGAACCATTTGATCCTTCAGCTGAGCTAATTCCCACATTTTCCTCTTTGTCATTTGATGTACAAGTTTTCTTTGTCTTTCTCTAGCATTCAGTTTCCTTTGCTTATCTGCAGTGCTGCAGCCTTGAATAACACCATGTCCTTCCTAGAGATATTTAACTAGAGATTGTTTTCCCAATTATTGATTTAATGATCAACAATTAGAGAAATTTTTGATAGCTGGATTGTTTGAAAGCAAATGCATATCTTGAGGACTGAGAATGTTGTATTTGCTGGCAGCTCACTCCCTTGGGTCCAACATACCTTGTTATGCCCCCTGCTCCTTAGTGTCAAACCCCTCGGGTAGAGTGGTAGCAGAAGATGGGCACCATAATCAGGTCAGACAAAGTGGGAAGGGAGAGCCAAATGGCAGGAGAAAAATGGAGTACATTTCCGGATCTGGGTGGAGAGGGAAGTTGAAGCTGAGCTAGAACTGGTAATTTTGATTCAGAGTTGAGAATAAATTTTTAATGCCTTTTTTTTTTTCCAAGTTAAATTTTCTGTTGTAATCACCAGGCACCTCTGCTCATCATCTTTATGGATTGATGTCTTCTTCAACGCTGAAAATAATGTACTTTAGATGCTGTTGTGACTGCATGTAGGCACTAGTAACTGTGAATCCAAGATACTGAAAAAGTGGATAATAGCAGTGCTATAGATAACTGTGGTGCTATTTAAAACACATATTGATAAAGAAGTCTGGAGATGTAAATTCTACTCCTCTCTCTGCCTCATGATTCTCCTTTGAGCCAGGAGAAATCCGTGAACTTTTTTGTGATCCTGTGGTTCAGATCCTTCAAAGCGACGTCAGAGCCTCCTGACTTGTACCCTTGCTTTTGGTACCCACAGAAAAGACCTGTTGTCTTTCCCATAGAATAGGATAAATATATTTTAGTAGTAGGACTCCTGAATTTCAGCCACTCTCTAGACCAGTGGTAACTGCTGTTGCAGTCCGTGCAAAAGCAAGACAGTTTGTCCTGCTTGGCCCCTCATCATTGATTGGACTCCATTTCACTACTCAAAAATCTTAATCAACGTTTCTAAATGTAGCTCCCTCTGGCAAAGAGAAGTCAATTTGCTCTTCAAAACCGAGAAATTGCCCACAACAATTAGAAAGTGCTGCAACCATTAAGTGATTCTGGATGCATCTGTTTCTGAGCATGACAGAGCTTCTCGGGATGTCTGCAGACAGTGAGAAGCAGTATCTGAGCCAGGAGAGCACGGATGTCTGCCAGGGTGATTGAACAGGCCTAAAGCTACACTTTTATCCTGGTGTCATTCTTTGAGAAGCAAGAGCTGATTCACCCACTTGGGGTGGAGCTAAACCTGAAACTCAGCTTGCTCAGGAGACTTGGGTCTCTCCATGGCAGGACGAGTGGCCACTGCATCCCTGGATGCCTGTGCTGGCTCCACAGATCATGCTTGGTTTCAATTGCATGTGGTAATTCCATTCCTCCTCAAAGAGTCAGCTAACATTAAAGTGAGTACAAGTGCAGGGCATTAACTGAGCTCAAGTGAAAAACATTAATTTCAGCATACAGCCTGTCTCAAATTTCTGACTCTCTATGACTGTGGAGACCTTGTGTGCGAAAGTATCGTTTCAAGTGTAGATATCTTCCTTGAAAGAGATAAAATGACTGCATTAATGTGTCATTTGGGGCTAGTTTTCTTTACACAAAATGTGACTGATTGAACAGCTTTTTCTCTGCTATAAACACTTAGGATTGAACCCAGCGGTCTGTGTGTATGTGATATGCATTTGTGTATTTACATACAGTCACACTGTCGTAGACATGCTAATGTATACATTCACACTACTCTGTACTTACATATCACCAATATGAGTTATATCTTAGGTGATAGCTGTGCCATGCATGTGGTAGAGCTGATCTTGGGAAAGATACCAAGGGTAATAATAGACACAGTGGGCAGTGTTTGTGCACTTTCTGGGCATATTAGATGCACCAGGAGTGCATAAATATCAAAGATTAGTGTCTTGTAAAAATTTCATTTAAATGCAAAAACGTGCCAAATGTTAATCTAAGTTGCTTTTTTTATGACCCTCAAAAAGGTTAGAGGTGAATCAAGTTGGATTTTTTTAGTTGATATTGTTTAATTTTGTATTATTGCAGAAACTGGAACACAAAGAAGTTTTGGTTGGCTTGTTGTTCCTGGTTTTCCCATTCATCCCAGCCAGCAACCTCTTCTTCAGGGTGGGATTTGTGGTGGCAGAGCGAGTCCTTTACATGCCGAGGTAACTATTGCAATTGAATTTTTTTTTGCTAATGAGACCACCATCTCATTTTCTGAAAGCAGGCATGATTGCTTCTTCCCTTTTAAATACTTCAGACATTATATTGCAGGTCAGTGTGTTCTCTGCCTGGGAGTTTTGGTGTTACAGCATGAGAGATTTTATAGTCAGCTGAGAGCAGATTGCTTGGCAGGAGCAAAGCTACTCAAAATCCTTGCTTTTCTTTTTAAACACAGAGTTTTTTTGTGTGCTTGACACAACTCAATACAGAGATGAGGTGTTGTTTCTTGAGGGTTGTCCTTCAAGGCTCTTTTTCTTGGTAGCATTATCAAATTTAATTCCTTAATGATTTTATCTTAAAGACAGCAGCTGGAAAGTTAGCCTATCATGTTTTTTGGGTTCTTTTTCAGCTTTCCCACTCCATTAGGTGGTCAGTAAATACAAGGGAGACTTTTGCTGCCTCAAAAGGCTCCTGGATTCAGTTGTGGGATATGCACATGGGCTCCTGCCTGTGAGCTACTGATTGCATACATATCTAAGAGAGGAGATTTGCACTTGGTGAACAGGAGGAGGAAAATCCAGCCACTTCTCCATCCCTCAGCCAGTGCTCTGAATTTCCCATCAGCTTTCAGCCACTAACAATTGGCACTTGAGCTGTCTGGGTTCTTTGGTTGCATTTATGCAGGGACAGCTTTGAGGTGTCACTTGTGACATCTCCACAGTGTCCATATCAGAGGCTGCAGTGGCACTCAGAGGCCGTTCATCCAAGATGCACCAGACCATTGCCCATTTGACAGAAACACAGGCTGGTTGAGGCTGGAGAGGACCTTGGGAGGTCATCTGGTCCTGATCCCTTGGGCAAGGAGAGCCAGTTGCCTGGGACCAGGTACAAACAGCTTTGAGTCCAAAGAGGGAGATTCCACAACAGCTCTGGGAAATTTGTGCCAGTAGAGTTTCTTCCATGCATGAGCAGAAGTGAATGCTGCAAGTTAGAAATCCCAATTCTACCCTTGGTGTAGGGGGCCAGCCTCTGTTATATCACGTGGGAACTGCCATTGCAGAACTGATGACAGAACAGAAGTCCTCAGTTTCACCCTGGGTTACTTTGTGACAACTGAAACAGAAGTTTTATTCCACAAAACATTTAAATTCTATTCCTCAGGAATTGTGCATCCAACATCCTAAGAAAAATGCTTACAGGTAGTCTTTTGAAAAGCTGTACATTTTTTGATTGTTATTGGTGTAAGCACGGTCACAGAAAGGTTGCTCATTGGTGTAAACCTCAGGCTGTGGAGAAGCTTATAAGGCTCTTATGCAGTTAGGCTGTATCCCTGTGCCTCTGTACACACACATGCTTTTTAGGTTAAATTCTGCTGACTTTGTTCACTTCACTAGCCCTGCCTTTGTTAGCTGAGGGTACACCTGAAAGTGTAGTGAGTGAAAGTTGTCTCTCAGAGTTATTTTGCAAATGATACCCTCAACTAATGGATCCTGCATCATTTCAAATTAACTTGGAAATCAGATTGCTTTAAACTCATGTAACAGAAAATGAGGAAACACATGAAAGAGCAAAGCTATTAAGGAAACAGTCAGCTGAACACAGGGCTGTGTTGAGTGGTTGCATTTCTGAATCTCAAAAGAACAACTGCGGAAAATACTTCAGCTGTCAGCAGTTCCTCGTCCTCCTCCAGATGAGACTGCTGATATAATGAGAGGAGGGGCAATGAAGAAGAAAAAAGGGTATGTTTGCACAGAGAAAATTAATCAGCGTTAACATGTGTGCATATAGTTTGTATAATGCTTTTCATCTCCCCGAGGGCTTTGCAAATATATGACCTACAAAGTAGGTGATTGATAGTTGCTATTTTTTTTTTTTTTTTCAATTAGAAAGACTGAGGTAGAAGGATTAAATCTGGAGTAAGTCTGTGTCAGAGTCCCTGGGTCTCATATTTGGCTCAGATCACTCCTGTCTTGCTTTGCAACATTTGGTTTTTGCTCTTAGCCCAGGCTGGCAGGTAGCTGGCATGAAAAGGAAAGGCAGACCCTGGCAGTGCATGGCAAAGGTGGGGGCTTCCTTGCCAAATGATCTGGGGACAGCTGAGCATCTCTTGCATCCTCCAGGTCCAAAATTGCAGGGTTGTTGAGGGGGACTTCTGCTAACATTCTTGACTATGGCAACACAAAAACAAAGTGATTTTGTTTTGCTTTTTCCCTCGGGAGGATGGCAATTTAGTTAGGACGGCTAAGGAAGTGCTTGTGTTCTTTATTTAGAACAGCCTGTAGCAGTTTTCTCAAGTTACATCTTGAAAAGGGGTTTTCCTATCCCTTGCCCTTCAGTCTCTAAAACTCAGCAAGTCAGAGGTTACCATGCAGTTTTATTTAGATAAAAGCCCTCAAAGAGATTCAGAGGATTTGGTGATCTATGTTTTTGGGCTTATGCTGCAAGGCACTTTGCTCTCTCTGTTTCAAGCAATAGCCTATTATTGATATTTATGAATGTGGCGTTTGCATTTTTACGGATGGGACAGTGGAGTATGTGTGTCACAGCCTGAAGTCCTAATTCAGTGCTGCTCAGTAGGTACCTGGGGAAAATGTCAAGCATTTTCTTTTCAATAAAAGTTAAGTAAGGACCCAAGGATTTATGTAAAAGATATTTTAAAGAGAAAGAAGAAAGAAATAAGCCTTTTGCTCAGTGTCTAATTATATGGCTGGGCCTTGCCTTCTGGGGATTGATGGGTATTTGGAACAGTTCCTCTTCTGTCTGCAGCTCTGCCTCTGGGGAGAAGCATACAAACTATGTCAAAATGGTTGAATGTTTTCTTTAATTGTGTTCAGCTAAACAGAAATATATGGAGAAAATTTTCCTTGTATTTATTTTTCATTTGAAGGTTACAAGCAATTGTTACAAAAAAAAAAAGGTTACAATTAGGAATTTTTAATAATAGTATTACTTTAGCTTGAAAAACTTAATTGGAAAACAATTTATTGTCTTTTATATTTTAATTTTGTTTGTTTGTTTGTTTTTTCTTGTGTGTAAGATGGGACAACTTGTTTTCAGGAGGGCAAAGAGTGTGAAATACCTATGGAGTGATGAACAGGATGCAACTCTCTAGGCCAGTTTTCCAAAGTGGCATCACTTAAAAAGCTGAGTCAGTAAAAGACTTAAATTACAGTTTTTTCCCCTCTTCAGAATGTCGATGCAGATGCTGCTCAGAAGCCCACAGACAGTACAATTGTTTGGAGCTGCAGAATGACTGAGGGCAGGCAGTTGTTCTGAGTCCTGAGCAATTTGTCGTCAGGCAGGAGCAACAGCTCTTCCTCTGTGTAGCCCTTTAGTGTGCCGAAACAGGAGCAGCAATGAAAACTCTTAGGCTATCCAGGAGCTGCCTGTTCTTCTGACATTCCCACAGAGCTGAGCTTGCCCTCACCTCATGGGATCAGACCTCTCCTACCAGAGCAATTTCTGTGTTTGCCTCATCTTTCACGACTACCCTGATAGCTGTGGCTCCTGGCTGAGCTGTTGTGTCATAGCTGGACAACTTCAGCTGTTTTCACAGCCTCATCTGAGCCAACAAATCAACCAAAACATCGCTCTGTGGGTCATTTCCAATTTGCTGAAGGCAATAGGCAATCCAGTGGTACCTGCCCCAATTTTATGGCCACTCGTTCATGGTGGATATTGCAGTGAGTGGGTTGCAGGGTGCACAGTTACTCTTTCCCGGCACAGGCAATTACAGGTTGCTGTCGGGTTTTTTTTGCCAGCTCCTCACTAAATCAAGAGTTGATGTTGCAACCCTAATTGACAATACTGGGAGATGAGATCACTGCTGTATACAGGATGGCATTTGCTTCACCATCTATCTTAAAATCTGCAAGAAAGCCATCATCCAGGAAATGGCACACTTGTATTTTTCAAGAAATTAACACATCATAGTAAAGTTTTCCTCACGCCGTAGCAAGGCAGAGACCATATGAATTTTTGCCTGTGCATAGAGCATCTTTTAATCCTTTGTGCTAATGCATTTTTTCCTGCTGGTAAACATTAGTAACTCATGTAATTGGAGGGGAGAAAAAAAGGAACCTGGTACGTGGTGGAATCAATCTGTAACTTTTATGAATCTGATAATTTCTGAGCAGAAGTGCCCAGTGCTTACAAGGCGGCCACTTGGGGATGGGACTCGCTGGGGCCTCTCTCCTGGGAGCATGCCATGTACTCCACATTATCTTCATTTTCCTAAAGACCGGTTGTGCAATAGGGTTTCAGTTTCCTGTGCCACTCCTTTCTTTATTGTCATTTGAAGCTACAAGTTCACCAGGAGCTGAATTTCTGTTTGCATTTCCAAATTCTTCCAGTATTAGATCAGATCCTGTAAAGGATCATCTGATTTACAGAAGAAGCTTCTCTTTTTATTTAGAATCAAACACTGACCCAGCAAGTCAGCAGTGAAAGTCTCATTGGCTCTGTGGAGCCAGTTTATCTTCTCCCTGATCTCAATTCAATGACACAATTAAGCATTTTGCCAGTTTTCATGTTAAGTCCACAAGTCATTTGGGATTTGTATGTGGAATCCAAATTACACCAGTTCCATTTACTTGAAACAGCCATGATTTCACTGCCTGCTCTGTTGGGGGGCCACAGGGCAGCCAAAAGTTTGAAAGAAGTGAACTGGATTATATTCCCTGTAATTCAGGTGCAGACCTGAGGGCACTGGCAGTGAAATGGGAGACCATTATGTGATGCAATCGGCCAGAGTGCAGCCCCAGCTGAGTCCCTCTTTCCTGTGAGGGATGCCTCTGTCCCCGCTGCAGGGTGTCAGTTTGAGCAGCGCTCTGCAGAAATGGCTCGTGGCTGGAGGCGAGGTGGCTGGGACTTCAGCTGAGGCGAGTGACCCCAATGCTGCTCCCCATCTGTGAAACAGGGATAATAACTCCACTCTGCCCTTCAAAAAGGGGGCAGAGAGAGTTCTCATTAATAAATGAGAAATAACTCCTTGGAGGAAGGCTAAATGCTGTGAGATGCATGATGCATGCAGAGATGCATGTCTGAACTTCAGCTCCTGCCTTTGGAGGCTTGCCCCGTCCCTATTAAACATTTCAAGGAGAAATCGAAGCAGCCAACCTCTGTTATTGCAGGCAAGAAATGCTGAGATGCCAGTGCCATATATTTAGGCAAAAGGCAGCAAAGATGTAAGAATAAAAACTGAAATGATTCCACAAAGCTGAAAAAGATGAGCTCATGGCATGTTTGGTCTAGGCTGCTGTATTGCATTATTTGACAAAATTTAAAACATGCTTTTGAGAAATGTGTTGTACTTTGGGCATGTACAGGAAAAAACTATATTTTTTGTGGAGTTATGGGCACTAATGGCTGTAGTGGAAAGATTTCTGGTTTTGTTGTGATAGATTCATCTAAAGGAAAACCTTTAAATGCATTTATTCTGCTCTTGAAAATAATAGAGATAGGTAAAGATATTTCAAAAATAATAAGTTAGTTACTTCTTGTGGAAGTAATCTACTTGGCCATGTTGATTAAAAGTGGAATTCTTATTTACAAGGTAATACATTGGCATTAAGATGATGCCTTGTGAAATTTAATAGGTAATTTTCTTACTTTTGTTGAGTTTTTGGAGACTTGTGATGGAACTATATGGGAAATTATTTCCTGTTATGGAATTCCAGAAATTATGACAGTATTTAAATTAAAACTGTAGCATACAGACCCATCTGCACTGAAGTATATAAGATGTAGGGAAATTTCTGTGGAATACTCATGGAATTTATTGGATTTTTTCATTTACAAAACATTTTCTTTCCGTAATTCATATAGTAGTTAGAAACCTGGAAGGTTTCTGTATTACCTGTAAATATTTCAGGTAGAAATCTCTTGGATGTGAAATCTTGGACTCAAATGCTCTAATGAAGGGGGTTTGTTTATCATGTGACTTTTTGGAAGGAAGGGGAAATGCATCCAAATATTGAATAGCTATTCAAGGGTTAGTGAAATCATTAAGTTCCAGTCCATACTTTCTCTCTAATAAGGAAAAGTTCCTGCATTTTCTCTAATTACATCACGTTCTGCCTAGAGGATCACATTGCTAGTATAGGTAAAGGGTTTTGATTACTTAGCTGATCATGTCTAAGTACCTTTAATACAAGCCTACATAGCTTTTAATTTAGAGCCAGTGACAAAGTCTTAGCACTAACTCATGAGGTACCTTTCCAAGTAAGATCTATTCTTCCAGTGTTTATAGTTTGCTATGTCTTTATATCATGACCTGCAGACTTTATTCCAGGAAAAGCCTGCTTAATTCCAGTGAAAATTTGATATTTTATTCAGCAGTCTCAGTATTAGTTAAGTATGTTCCTGGTTCTTGGTTGTCACACTGATACTTTGAGCTGTAGAGATTTTTTTTTTCAGTGGGATTTTTTTTGTATGTTAACTGTTATATCGTGATGGTCGTCCTGAAGTCTTTCAAAACCTCCAGTGACCAAGAAAATGTATATGAATTGTATGTCAACCTTACTGAGAGAGAGGCAGTTTGAACAATGCTTCTCCCATTGTTCCCAAAACTCAGTACCAGTGAATGCTGCTGGCTTACTCTGTGGCACAGAGATACACCCCACATCCTCCTTGTCTTTGGACATTTAGTCCAAAACATGGCTGTTAAACAGATTCTTCCCTTCTAGCACCATCTGGTTGAGCAAGTTTTGTACCAACTCACATCATCCTGTGAAAATTACCTTGTTGTAGTTAACCCAAAACTTTTTGCCAAGGTGTGCTGACTGTAGTGAAAGTTTAGACAAAAATATTAGAAACAAAAGACTTCTCCAACCCAAGATGAAGTTTACAGTCAAAAGGAGATGGACAACAAAAAGAATGGTTGGGGAGAGCCGCCCAGAGCTTCCCCTCTGGAAGGGGACACCCATCTGAGAGTTGGGACATCAAGGTTTATCTGCCACATCCCCCAGCATCTTTTTGGGATAAATAGTGCTGAGCTAAACCCTGCTGGAGCACTCGGTGGTGGCAGTTTGATCTAGACCTGATCTAGACCATGCTTGCACTTTTTTGTTCCATTATCTAGCCTGTAACTTGCTGGGTTTAGGCTATCCTTGTACCAGCTGTGAGGCAAAGTCTCAATCCAGCAGCAAACTTGGCAGTGCAAGGTAAACTTCTCTGAGTTTCTGGAAAAACCTGGGCCAGTGCAGTGTGGTTATTCCAGATCAGCACATGGGCTCTCATGGCTGGGGAATTTTGAGGACTCAAAACCCTACATGTGCACCCACCTGCACCCCCAGGTCTGAGACTGACCCGGCACAGTGCTTTGAATCCAGGTGATCCAGTCTGCAGGAAGTGCCACAGCTTTTGAGTTTCTGGATCTTTTGGGTGATCCAGAAATTTAAAAAAAAAAATTTTTTTTTTTGTGTCTAATGTTGGGCTTGAGGATCTTGAAGGTCTTTTCCAACCTTAATGTTTCTATGATTTTATGACCCAAGTGCGACCTAGCATGCACAAGTACAAGTACATCCAAGTACACTATTTCCAAATGGAAACATTCTTTTTCAAAGGCCAGAATTCATTCTGGCCCCAACAGCTCCAACCTTGAAAAAATTGACATTTTTTGTAAAGCAGCATCTTTGCTACTCTGCCAGCACAGCTCATCACTGGAGCTGTGTGCCTGAGAGTGCTTTTTGGGGCAGAAAGAACCACCGTGGCTCTGCTTATTTGTGCCAGCACTCCTTTCCACATGTGACTGCTGTAGTGAGGCAGGAGCAGCCCCCAGGGCATGCCAAGCGTGCTTTTTGCAATCAATTACTCTCCATTAGAGAAGTGTGAGCAGAGCCGATGAGTTTTGCAGGGATGAACTGTCTTTTCCCCTGCAGCAACAGCCCTGCCTGCAAGCTGCATTTCAGCTGGCTTTGCCTTTTCCTCTCAGTGCCTTTCCCCTGCTCAGGCTGCAGAGCTGGAGTAGCTAGGACTAGGAGCATGTAAAGTGTGTTGTGCCAGGTAATATATGTGTGGTACTGAGGCTTGGAAACTTGTGGGGAGCTATGAAAATTAGAGAATCTGAATGTTTGCGTTCAGCATTTGGAGCTGGCAGCAGACACAGTGTTTCTGGAGGGCTGTGCTCGCTGCTCTCTGAAGGGCAGCAGCAGAGCAGCGTGGATTTAGTCAAGAGCACAAGGGTTAAACTTGCCTCAGAGCAGCTTGGAAGCGAGGGTTGATTTTTATGGAGGGTAAGGGAGTCATCTTAAATAAGTGCTGGAAATCAAGAAGGAGTTTTGCAGCCCAGAAAGAGCCTCCTGGGTGAAATGTTGAAGCCAAGTGCATTTTCTGGTCTCAGTATACTTTTGATATAATCCCTTTTGTTGCATTAGCAGCCCCTGAATACGGCAGTGTTTGTTCCATGCTTCCATGGGCTGCTTATAGGCAACTCTTTCCCAAACTGATATGTATGCATGGATGCATCTGGATTCTTATCTAGGCTGAGCTATGAAATCTGGAGTAACTGCTTTGATGAAATCAGTGGATTTACTCCAAGTTTACATTTGTGTAGTTGAGATTAAATCAGTTTTTAAAAAAACCCAAGCAGCTAGTTCACAAGATTTGACATCCACAAAATTAACATTAAAAAGTGTGAGGAAAGCATCTTTTCTGCATAGTTTCTCCCACCCTTTGTTAAACACCTTTTTACAGCCCTACCTGGGTGAGTTAGAAGAGGCTGGAACTGCAGCTGCTGATGTCCAGGCTGGTTCCCTCAGAACTTCAGTTCTCAGCCTGCTCTGATAGTGCACTGTGCAAAGCCACCACTTGGAAAATGCAGCAGAAATCATGACTAGAACGTGCCTTGCTCTTCAGGAGTTCTCCACAGCAGCAGGTCTCCAAGCAATTTCTGAAAGAGGTAAAATGGTTTCTGCTGCAGGCAGATTGCCATAGCAGAGCATCCTGATAATCCAGGGCTGTGGCACATGTGGCTTTGATGAAATGCCATCACACAAGAGCCAAATGCAGTGAAACCGTTCCTGACTTTTACTAAAAAGGGAGAAACCTGATCCACAGAGAGCAGAGCTGTGTGCAAGCATCCTCAGGAACAGCCTTGCCTTGGGAAAGGAGCCATAACGGCCAAAGGAAAGGTTGAATTTGCAATCTAATTACCCAAGATGTGTTTGCAGATATTAAGTATATGCTGTTTTGGCTCTAGCTTTTATAGGGCAATACATATAGAGCACCATGAGAAATAAGGTCTATATGCCACTGAATTCCCATCTGCTTGTGCCTCCTATCACTTTGCTTCCTCACAGGTGGAACAATATTAACAAACCACAGAAATTATAGACAAAAATGTGTCATTACCCAGCTCCCTGTGTGCAGTCTGCCAGAATGGCATGGCAGTAGCACAGAGGGATTCCCTGCTGGGCTGCCTGACCCTTGCTGTGATTTAGGGCATGCCTAAAGTGCCATTTTAATACTGAGGGAGTCTGAAACTGTGAGGAATCACGAAACCATTACCTTCTTGTTTGTCCATTTGCCCAGCTTTTCTGCTGCATCATGGAATTCCTGAAGTTACAGGTTCTCCTGTAATGCGTGCTCACTGTGAACCCACATGAACTCTACTACCATGTGAACTTGAACTTGGTGGACTGTTTCTCAGGACCCCAGGGACCAAGGTGGCATGGACTTCTTACTGCTGTAGCAGGCTGTTGCTTATCCTACAAAAGCAGAAAAAAAAAAGAAAGAAATAAAGCCTAGCAGTTTTACAATAATCCAGTGGAAAATGGATTTAGGAAAGTGGTTTGGGGATTTTGCTTGTTTCCTATTGTTTTGGTTTTGCTACAAAGTATTTCAGAAAAGTGCTTGTGTGGCAATGCTGAGAGAAAAGTTCTTCAGGAGAAATGGTTCCATCCCTAGGAAATGCTAGAGTTAACTAAGAAACCAAACAACCCCCGAACCCACAGCCCTGCAGCCTCAATACATGTACAGTTAGCTACAGAGACGTCTGGAATGTAATACTTAAGGGTAAGTTTTTCAAGCAGCAAACAAGTCTTTGATGAAAGGTCCTTTTGAGATGTTTTTCTTTTTTTTTTTTTTTCCGTGTGTGTGTGAGTAAAACCTGATTTCCTGGTGGGCCAGTGGTAAGATTTGATATGGAGTCTAGTCCCCCATCACTCTGAGAAGAAAAGCAAATCTGTTTGAAATGTTCTCTGTGTTTGTAGGCAGTGGCAGGGTCACAGCAGAATTACCCACACAGGAGGCATTACCTGTCAAGTTACCTTCATCATTTGAGTGCAGCCTCACCTGCAGAGGCTCTTTCCACCAGGGTACAACTGCTTGGGTTGCTGCTGGCTTGATAAAAGTCAGAGCAGCTTCAAAGGGCTCCTCTGAATCCTGGTGAGATGGGGATCAAGGGAAGAGGGATGAACTTGCATCTGGGGATGAGCCTGTGGTGGGGTGGGGAGGCTCTCCTGGTCCAGTGACCATCAGGGCAGGTTGCTGCTACAGCAGCTCCATTTTTGTGAGTTTGGTGCTTCACTGGTTCAAAATGTCGTGGTCGCTGTGATAAAGTTAATTTCTGTACTGGGACTGTTGGGTCTAGTGTGAAACAAGTGAAGTAAGGTGTGACAGATTATGTGGTTTTGGAACCAGGAAACAATGGTAATGTAATTATGTTTTTTGGACAGATGCTTTAATGCATTGATGCGGACACTCTGTTTTGTTTAGAGCAGATCGTGGGATCTGGAGGAGGTGTAATGTGATGCTGACTGTGCCTCAGACTGAGTACTGCTGCTAAGGCAGAAATTCCCAAGAGCTGGGACAGGATTTGACATAAATACCAAGACATTGACTTTTGCATTTTTGTTTCTGTAGGAAGGGTCTGTTCTTGAATATGTGACGGTATAGGGAAATTACTTTGAAAATGGCCTTGTGCTAAAGCAATTAAATAATATTTATTTCAGATAATTAATTCCAAGGGAAGGATAAAATTGAGGAAAGCCAAAATAACAGAGGGAAAACCATCTGCAGACTTTTGAGGCATTTCTTGTTGGAAAGGGAGGGATTATTACTGAGATTAGCTTTTCAGAGGTTTTAAAGTAGGGTTCAATGACTGTAAAGGCTGGATTGTTTGGCATCAACATCTCTATAGTTCTGAATGTTGGTTGCAGTTAATGTAGGTGCAATAAATATGTGCAAAAGAGTTAATGAAAAAACAGCACAAGTACAACAAGAAATGTGTTACAGCAAAGTGCAAGCATAATTGACATAAATATATAGGTAACCACTTCTGAAGAATGGGAGAACTCAAAAACAGCAGTGAAGGAGTTCTGAATGATCAGCAGATCTGGTGTTGTCTCTGGATTTGCCCCATATGTGTATAGTTGTCTCAGTGTTCTGTAAGGCACCTGTACTGTGCCAGAGACAATGCAGTGGTGCTAATCAGTACATGCAACAAAGGCAGATTTTTTCCTCAGTGACAGGAAGAATTCTTGTCCTTCTCCATCCTTGGGAAGCTTAAGCAATAGCAATGTTTCCAGCTCTCCAGGAGGGCAGAGAAACCATGCCAAGAAGCACACACAGAGCTCCTCAAATATGGAACATTTTCCTTTTTCTGATTTCCACATTGACTTTCACCATATTGCATGCTTGCCTGCAAGGTCACCTCTTGGGAATTTTGTTCCTGGTTTTCCTTGCCTCATAGCATTCTCACTGGGAAGTTGCTCGGACATCTCTGTACAGACCAGGAAAGCCTGTAAAGGTCTGGCCAGAGTGTGAGCAGGTGCAATGATCTCTCTACCTCCAGCCTGCCTGCTTTTAAAGGTGGATTCAGCTGGGGTTCAAGGTGTGCCACTGTTTGGGAAGGGCTGTGCTTCTGTCCCTGTTTATTGATGGTCCGCAAGTGTTATTCGAGAGCCTTCTGCTCGCTTATTTCATCAGGGAGAGCTGCCTGGACTAAGATAGGCTTTAAGTCTAACACTAAATCAAGTGCTAAGTAACCTGAAGTGTTCTAGATAAGCTAATAAAATTTGTTGGGCAATAGAAATTTAAATTCCTTGTAAAAAATTACAAGTAGAATTGGCGATTACGAAGTACAGCAACCAAAAGCATTGAATTTTCAACTCAGAGAGACGTCACTGGAGGAATTAACATAACCCTTGAATTAAAGTTGATAATTACTGAATTGATGTAAATTTATTCAGGAGTAAGACTTCAGTCCAAATTTGGCTTGTGAAAATGCCACAGTAGTTACTCATGGGGAGCCATGGAAGTGCTGAGGGCTGGAGATGACTGTGTCAGTTCATGGGAGGCCAGCAAGGAAGATCTGCCAGCACATCTTAGCTCTTCTGGGCTGGGCACTAGAAGGGACAGGTTGGCCTTGATGTAAAAGTGCAAGACCCAGACAGGCATTTCTGCCTTTTGGTGGTCTCTGTCACCTGCTCCTGCGGCAGCATTGACTACAGCACTCGCTCTCCTGCCTCAGCTTCACAATTTGTAAGCTGGAATTAATAGCAGCCACCACTGGGATTGTTTGCAGACTTCCCCCTGTTAAAATGTCTGTCATTTCCACACTGCTCTAGTAGTGTTCAGTATTACTGTTATTACATGGTGCTTTCCTAGCTTGCTGTTCAGAAAAGCAGCTGCCTTCTGTGGCTGGTGTAAGCTACCATTATGCTGGGTTATATTATGTATGTGACTGTACTTTTGGCATCCGGGTCTATCATTTAGATTAATTTGGAAATTGTGTAGTGACTTGAGGAAAACTGCTGTTGAATTGAAGTTTGTTAGCCCAGAAAATATCATGAGTCCAAAAATCCCCTGTAATTGTATAATAAATGCAATAGTGGATGGTCTTGCATATAAACCAGACACTTGAAATATAATTTTAGGTACATTTTGCCTTTCCTTTTTTTTTTTTCCCCACAGTATGGGGTACTGCATCCTTTTTGTCCACGGTCTAAAAAAGCTGTCTACGTGGCTAAATAAATGGAGAATTACTGTTCCGACCCTCTTTGCTTTGCTGCTGCTGCTCTTCTCTTGGAAGACCGTGAAACAGAATGAAATCTGGCTGTCACGAGAATCCCTTTTCAGGTAGGAGTGACCACAGGAGAATACTTGCATTTTGATATTGTTTAAAGCAGGTTTGTTACATGGAATAGTTTTCTTTAGAAAAAGTTGGGCTATTGATGCGTTGATCTAATTAACATTTTTATTATTGTAAAATAGCACTTTCTGTTGTGTGAAAACTGCAAAAACTGGTGTCAGCAGTTTACATGCTGATGGACAAACTTGGTTCTGACAATCACATTTTTAAGACATGCTGGTTTTAAATAACTGATTCTGTAGATTTAATGATAGTGTTATGCTTTCGTTTCTAAAGACATAGCAAAGTTTTTTGCAGCACTCCAAAATGCCATAGTAACGCTACTGAATATATTGAAATTTCTTTAGCAATGTTCTAATGACAAAAATAAAATGCCACAAAGTGCCAAACTTAATGTACCATATTTCATTTTATTTGATTACTCTTTGCCAAACAGCTCTGTTAACAACCTCATTTATGTATTTTCTTGCATTGAAACAGACTGTTTCATTTTGTGTTTTGCTAGAAAATGTATTGCATTTGCCTCCAGCTGCTTTCAGCAGTTGTCTAATTGTGAAGTAATTGCAGAAACGCAGGTGATCTGCACACAGGTTGAGCTTTATTTCCTAACTTATTGGCCAGAGCAAAGTTTAATTTGTGCAGCACTAAAAGTATGATACTGTTTTTTATGCGTACCCTTTGGTCTTCAGCAAACACTTCTGAAGGGGTTGGAGCTCTCCTAGTGGGGCTGTTTTTTAAAAAATCTGGAACTGGGGTTTCTCTGTGTGATTCACGGAGTATTCTGAGTTGGAAGGGACCCACAAGGACCATTGAGTGCAGCTCTTAAGTGAATGGCCCATAGAAGGATGGGACCAAACCCTCAACCTCGGCACTGTTAACAGCACGCTCTGACCCACGGAGCCAATCTCTGTTCCCTGCTGGCTCCCTCAAACACTGTTTGCTATTCAGGCAATGGTGACTGGCCTGGACTCACACAGCAATCCCCGTGGGACACACCTCCAGTCCAAACCTGGCCACTTGGAGGAAAGTAGGAGGGTTTCCGAGTTGGACCACTCTTACTGAAGGGGAGGTGGGAATATGACAATTCCATTTGCAGACTTGCAGGCATCATATGGTGTTGTGTTGTGCACAGCTGTGGTCACCCAGGCTTAAGAATGATGACATTAAACTGTAGCAGGTGACAGGAGGACATTTCCTTCTACTAAGGAGCATTCTAGGGACAATATGGAGTGCTATGGCGTCTGTAGCAGAAGAGAGGGATAAGGCTATGTCTGCTTAATTGGATACAAATGGAATTTTGCCCTTCCAGCCTCCATTCAAAGCAGGGTGACTATTTACTGCCAGTTCCAGTTCCGCGGTCGTGCCACTGCTGCAGTGCAGCTCTGGGCTGGAGCTAACACACCTTTACCTCCAGGGAGGGACTTGGGGTTGGCCCAGAGCAGTACTCAGGGCTCAGTGCCTTGAGCTGTTTCCCTCTTCAGCTCAGGACTTTTGGGGACAATACCAGGAGAGAGGTCTGCCCCAGGCTTTTGAGGGGGTGGCAGAACTCTTAAATTCCTGCTGGGTCACCTCATATTGTGGCCTGCCCCTGAGAGCAATCAGCAGCAGCTGCTGAAAAAAAGCTCTGTAAGAACAGGGCCAGCAACAATAATGCTTCACTCCAGTTCTTTCCCAGCTTGCAGTAATCTGCAGTTTAAAGACTTCCTGAGTCAGGAGTTACTTGCTATTTTTGCTTTTAACAGCCACTGATGGACTTTTCTTCCATAATGTCTCTGACTGCTTTTTCAAATCTATTTATAGTTTTGGCTTCTACAGCATCCTGTGTGCTGGGCTCTGTCATTAAATTACAGTGTGTGCACACTAAGATTTCCCTCTCTGTGCTCTGAGCCTTCTGCCTGATTATCTGGTTTGGTGTCCCCTAGTTCTGGTGTGCTGAATGAGTTGTGAGTAGCCATCAGCTTGTCCCTTAGATAAAGGCACTTTCATGCCTTGAAGCCCCATGCCCTCACCTCCTTTTCACACTGAAGTCAGCTGGTCTTGTACTCCCCTCACATGGAAGCTGTGCTGCATTTCTGATTCCCCTTGTCAGTCTTCTCTGGATACTTTCGTTCTCTAATCCATCCTTTTGAGAAAGGGGCCAGAACCACCTTTGCAGCACAATAACATAGGACTGCTTTCTGGTTTTTGTTCTCTTCTTCTACTAGTTCATAATTTTCTGCTTCCCTTTTATGACCTCTCCTAAGCAATGATTGATAATTTCACAGCACTCTCAATGCAAATTCCATGACACCTGCTGTGACTGGAAACACCAGGTTTTTAGACATCAATCTGTGTGCAGATTTAGAGAGTGTGTGTTCACACTCTCTGATGCTTGTGTCTGTACCAACGCTGTGTTTCTTGTGCCATCTTTTCCCCCAGCATTGAAATACTGTGAGTTCCTTCTGCAACAAGGTGTAGTTAATTCTTGCAGTGTGATTCACATTGGTGTCATCAGCAAACATGTCCCCTCCTGTTTGCTCCCCTTTCAAGAACCTTTGTGAACACCTGAAGTAGCTCGGGTGCCATTGCATGTCTCTGGGAACCCTGCTTGTACTCTCCTCTAGCTGTAAAAACTGTTCACATAGTAATCCCATAGTCATGCTCTTTGCTTGCTGTCATTCAGCTAAGTATTGATTCATGAGGGGATCTTCCCCTCTTACTCCATGATGCATTGAAGAAATTGGAAGTCTTTAGTGAGGGATTTTGTATAAAAGAAAAGCCTTTTGGGCATTTAGGTGCTCAACATTGGTGTATGTGATTTTGATTGATATTTGGATATTTATAAAGGCTTTCCATAGTTTCAATAACATGTACGTACCTGTTGAGTCTATAAAACACCAATAGAGCTTCCCAAATAACTGCTTTCTGCAGTATGCAAGGCTAATTATTTGTTGGACTGTAGTTATCCAGAAATGTGCTAGAATTACAATTTATTATGATTTTCCCCAAATTACCTGAAGTGAAAGTCACACTTTCTGGTCTGTTTCCCCCTCAAGATCCTTTCCCTGGAGCCAAATGAAGTCATGTTCATCAACTTCCATTCCCCTAGTGCCAGTCTCATTTAAATTATAGGCTACCTACCGCAGCTAATAGCTGCCTGTTTGATTTCCTTTGGATGCATTCTACCAGGCCCAACGGATTCATAACTGTTCTGGGTGTTGATTTGTTTTAAAGCCTCTTTTACTGCCACTTTAGTCAGAGACAGTGCTTGGGTCTTGCCCTGTGAGGAAAGGCTCCTGTGTGGCAGCTCCTTCAGTTTCCCTGTAGCAGCACTGCTGCAGAGAATCCATTTAGCTTTTCTGCTGTGGTCTTTTTCTTTAAGCACTACTTTCAGACCTCCATCATCTACTTGCCTTAGGGGATCTTTGGCAGGTTTCCTCTATCTGATGTATTCCATTATTAGCTTTGATAGCTTTAGCAAGTTTTTCTTTGAATCTCTTTTGGTCTGCCTAATTATGGTTTATGTTTAACTGGCTGATGTTTATGCTCTTTTCCTTTTTCCTTCTGTAGCTGTTCCTTTTTAAAGAATGGTTTTCATTTCTCATAGCTGTCTTCACTGTGCTGTTTACCCTTATTGGCCTTTTAGTTGTCCTTTTAAGATCTTCTTTGATAGGTGTTCCACATCTCTCACAAGTCTGTAGTGTGGTAGGACCCTCCTTGTTGATGAGAAGGAAATGCAAAAGAAGAATAGTATAGCAAGAACATAATGTCATTCCAGGAGTGAGAGATACCCCTGTGGGGAAGAAGGAGGAGGCTGATGAGGAGAGGAGGGAGAAGTGGATGGAGGTATGTGAAACAACAATAAATTTTAATGGACAGAACAGGAGGAGGATACAGAGCAAATCTATCGATGTGGGAAAGGAGACATAATCAACCTACTTGGTATTCTCTGTGTGTGTTGAATTTTTTTAAAGAAGTGTGTGCTGGGAGAATCTTTACTTACAATCCTAGTTCCTCATTCTTCTTTCTCCAGTTGCTGCTTTAATTAATTACTACTTCTTCCCTTCTCTCAGGTTTTTTTTTTTTTTTCTTTCACCTCTACTTTTTGTGCCTCTGTTTGCTTGTTTCTGCGGGATTGATCTGTTTTGATTCCCTTGGCTTTAATAGGCCTGTTCTGTTGAATACGCTTTTTCTATGCTGGTCCAGAGATGTTTGTATACTCAGTGTGCTCCTAGCTTTGTGCTTGTACCCCATTCTGTCCCTTTCTTAAAACTTACACCATTTTGGCATTGTGTGACACTGTGGCCACTCAGTCTTCAGCCCAGGGACCAAATTTTCTGGGTGCAGAAATCTTGCTGGGTGCTGGCTGAAAGCAGCAGTGTGGGGGAGGATGCTGCTGTCTGAGGAAATGATGCATCTCCACATATATGCACAAGCATGTGTGCAAGGACTAAATGAGAAGCAAATAAACCACAAGTATCAGAAGTGGCCAAATATATAGAGAGATATTTGAGGCATATTATTCCAAGACATCTCTAGAAGCCCCAGGCAGTTTGTCTTACTGTGTTGGCAGGTGATCAGGGAGGACTCACTTGTTAATTATTTAAGGAACTGCCCTCTAGAGTGAATGCACTGGCCAGAAGGTCAGACCCAAACTGTGGTCAGCGTTAATGTCCAAAGCCAGGGAGAGGGAGGCGAGAGCTGTGGGCTGATCTCTGCATCCTCTGTACTGACCTTTCCAGGCTTGTCAAGCTGCCATGTTTCCTGTTGCTCCTGGAAAGCGTCCGCAGGCGCTGCCCATGTTTGTGACGGTGCCTGGAAACCCAGTTGTAACCAGCAAAGGAACTGTACAAAAATGATGCTTTCCTAGTCAGCAGCTCTCCTTCCCAAGCCAGGTCTGCTGACTTCAGGAATTTGCAAAAACTGCTCCAGCCCCAAAGTGGCATTTACTGCTGTATTATTTTTTTAATTCTGAAAGCTGGCTGAGCTGAAAAGAGCAAGTCCCATTGCATTTTGGGCATCTTCTATAGGACAGTTTAAATGGCCTAACACAGATATCTGTGAAATCAGTACAAGGGTAGGAGGCCAAGGAAGGTGGTTGTTCGTGTCATCCAGAGAATAATTTGTTGTAGAGAATCTTTGTTGATGATAATGATTCCCGAAGCAGAGGAGACACCATCAGTTTTCCAGGGTTCCTGCTGAGGCAGGAATGGTCTCATGTTCTTCTAAACTGAGCACTTTTCTTATGGATATCACAGAAAATCAATGAAGCCTCAGCCCTGCACCGAGTCACCTTATAGAGCAGAACATGCACTTTGGAAAACAAGAGAGGGGATCACAGGGCTTTTTTCCCAGCTGAAGTGGAATTTGGATGATGCTGGTATTTGAGGTTGGAAAATACCAGTGGCATGCAATTTCTCTGATTTATGGCTAATAGGCTTTCTGTTTTTCCCCGGGGAGGAAGTGTTACGTAAAAAGGTTTGCCTATTGTTTATTTTCCATTTATGTTGCTTACTGCTGTCGTAGAAATCAGAAAGGAAGGAAATCCTCTGGAGAAGTGACGTCCAGTGTCAGTGGGCTCGTTTCTGGCTGGACCCAGATCGGTGCTGTAGGTTTTCAGAAGGGCATGTGTGTGACAGGCTGGGGAACAGGGAAACAGGAGAGTTTGGAAAAGCACATTGGAAAATTATATTGAAATTGTGAGAGACTGGGAGCTTGTGGGAAGCAGAAATGGAAAAACATTGTGTTCTACTTTGTTATTTACACTCCACCCTTTCCTTCTTGGCTTTCACTGTGGACATCATTGTTTCCTTTGTCAATGAGCAAACAGCCTTCTCGACTGGTCAGGAATCTGTTGGCAGGAGTGCTAACTCCTAAACTCTCCTGAAAATTCCCCTCTGCATCCAGTGCTGTGTTTGCTGCCTCCCCCAGCGCAGAGGCTCCAAGCAGCTTCAGTCATTGCTACGTGCATTTGCAAAATGAAACATTCCCCCTCCCTGCCCGTGTGAGGAGAATAAATAGGTCAGTGTGATGCAGAAGAGAGCATCTTAAGAACCCAAACCCATTTCTGCCTTTCCTGCGTCACCCCTGCCACCAGCAGAAGCACACATCTGCAAGAAGCTTTATTAATGATTATTAGTGATGTTCTAATAAATAAGACCAGTGGAATTAGTGATAAATTCTACTTAAAGGAAAACAATCCAGAATTAAAATACTTAAACGTCTGTATCTTGCTGTTAAAACTGTATCTCATTAGAACTGAAGTGCTGGTGCATGTGTAATGTACTCCTCACTGTTAGCTCAGTCTGCTCTGTTTCAGCAGAGGCTGTAGCAGAGCAGCTCCTTGCACGTAGCTCTGAGAGAGCAGCAGTTTTGAGTGCCATGTCTCTGCCTGTAACACTGATGCTGATGTAATGAAACCCTCTCTGTATAAGAATTAATATTCCAGTAATGCCCAGAGGTTGTAAGTGTGTAGTTAATAGCTCCCAAGGCCAATGGAAATTAACACAGCCATAGCAGTCACACGTTACTTGCTGCTGGTGCAGTATATCTTTGTGAAAACTAATATAGAAAATCATTCTCTTAAGAATAGCATCAATTAACTGATTTAATTCAGCGATTAGTCACAAAATGTCTTATTCCTGTAGTGCTCCCAGTAAGTAATTTGGAAATACCTGATGATTAGGAAACCAAATGCAAGGTGTACTTTAATTTTAGGAGACAAACCATGGCTGTGTTGAGCTGAACTCTGCAAGGCAGTTGTGGGTGAAGCTCTGGAAGCTCTCACAAGTAGGTGTTAGTGATGCTGGATGCCACTGGCTGCAGATAACCAAAAGAATACCATATTTGCCACTGCAATTCCTCAGTGCTGTTCTGCAGTGAAAGTCCCCCTCAAAGGGTTTCTGCAGCTCTGGGTGCGTTTTTCCCATGCAAGAGGGTGTGCACCCACCAGCAGGGGCTGCCTGTGACTCTGTGTCAGTACAATTAACTTCCATGCTAACCAAAGTTAAATGGGAGAGGCAGACAAGGCAAAGCAACAAGACTTGGGAATTTTCTAGTCCTTGCTTTTCCTACCTGAGGTAGCAGGGTTGGAGATGCTGGGAGTAGAAAAGAGAGCAGCTGGGAGGAATCTGCTTGTGAGCAAGGAACAGCACTTTGTCTGCCTTTACATGAACAGATTCATCCATCCTTATTTCCCATTGTCTCAGAGAGCCCGTATTTATGTGCTGGAAAGGATTCCCCCATTAAACGGAGCACTGACTTCTCTGGATTCTTGCAGGGGAAATGTTTCCACAGTGTACGTGCTCCTGTGATTTCTTTCTCTGTTTAACCTTGAAACAGCATTTCCTCTGGCTGTGCAAGGTGTACCTTGCTTTCTGTGCTCTCAATTAAGCAAATAAGCATATGCTTGCTTTTGTCTTTGTGCCCTCATTATTAATTCCAAATGTTGAGTTCAGGCTACATGTGGCAGGGGAGACAAAGGGGAGGGATGGGGTGGCTGTGCAGCCAGATATCCTCAGTCATGTATTATAATGCCAGTGTTATTTTGCCACCTAAGGGTTAGAGTCCCCATTAGCCCTCACCTCCTGGGCACACTCTGCTCAGCCTTAAGCAGGGCACATGTGCTGGTACTTGGAGTATGCCATGCATAACATCTAGTGGCTGATGCACATGGAAAAGATACCCTCTTTCTGGTATCTGCAGTGCCAGGTTTAAATCAAGATTTTCATGAGATGCTTCATGACACTCAGGTTTAAGCAGGGACCCTGTTTTTAGAAAGTACTACGTACTTTCCCTCTAAATATTAACCATTTAGGTTTTGATCTTTCAGTTTAGTAATTCAGATTTTAGAATACAGCAGCATCTGGCCACAGGGAGTGTTGCAGTGTTGCTGCTGGAAGTGCCTGCAGTGACAGCCACCAGGATGAGTTGAATTGCTGCCATGCATTTATGTCTGCCCGGGGCTCTTGGCGCGTGGGCCAAGCTGGGAGTTAAAACATGAGCTGTGTTGGCACAAATGCACAGGAGGTGACGAGGTGCTCGGATTACGAGCAAGCTTTTCAGGAGAAGGGAGGGACTGCGAGATGAAGGTGGACCCAGGGGAAGGTGGAGTAACCTGGCTGCTCACGGTGTCCTGCTTCTGTTCCTCTTCACAGCTCAGGAGTGAAGACCCTGCCCCACAACGCCAAGGTGCACTACAACTATGCCAATTTTCTGAAAGACCAGGGCCGTAACGTTGAAGCAATCTACCACTACAAAACTGCTCTCAAGTAAGTCCCTCAGAGGCCTGGTGGGGCTCCTGCTGTTAACCCATCTCCTTCTTGACAGGCGTGGGGCGAGTTGGCTGCTCCTCATCCCTGGCTCCTGGGGAACAGCTTGGCTTTGGGAGCCTGGGAAAGTTCCCTGGCTCGGTGTTTGTGTGTCATGAAATGAGGTAGCCTGGCTTCCCTCCAGCTCCACGTGTGTGTGTGTGCACTTCAGTACATGAGATAGAAATGTTACCATAGCTACATGTTGAGCGATGAGGTGTCATTTACGCAGCCGAATGTATGCTGGTAAGCAGGAGGTAGTTGTCCTAAATGCATTTTCAGGTTCCTGGCCCATTTATCTTTGTAAATTGTTAATGGTGCATGCCTGGAAAATGTCAGTGCAGTAGCCATCTGAAGTGCAGTAACAATAATGGTACTTACTACTTGTGTTGAGGCTCCTGTCCACAGAGCTTTGCATGAATGCTAAACTAATTGATCCTGAACTTGCTCCTGTGCAGTAACAGGGCAAATATCATTGCTGAGGTTCTGTGCAGGAGGACGCTAAGGCAGCAGGATAAATTGCCTTGCTTGCAGATGAATGGTAAATCAGGGCCCAGGGCTGGGCTGTAATATGCACACATCCTGTGGTACCTGTGGAGGACCCTCCCTTCACACACAGAGGGGGTCACTCCCTGCGAGCAGCTTCCCTCCACTTGCTGCTCCTCCCACTGCTGTTCATGCAGCTCAGCTGCTCCCCGAGCAGCGCTCAGTGCATCAAGCAGCTCACCCTGGATCCCCAAACCTCTCCCCTCTGGTTCTTGGGACCTTGGAGAAAGGACAAGACCCTCTGGGGAATGAATGCAAGGAAAAGGGCTGGGGGGATGGCGTGGTGGCAAGGGAAGGCAAGCATGGAGTGCACAGATAGTGTTTTCAGGAATAGAAGCATGTTTGGGAAGGACAGGCAAGGTGAAGAGTGGCTCTGATGGACAGCAAGGGCAGAGCTCAGCTCCATAGGGCATGCCAGGAGGTGGAAGAAATGTTCTTTCCTGACATGTGATGTGACAGAGAACTCCAGAAATTACATGTATGTTTTGTCTTTTGGCCGGCTGACAGGGTTATGATAAAAGCTCTCCAAGGGCTCCTAGCCCACCCAGGCTGACCTGTGAGGACAGGAGTTCATTGTCACTGAGGAGGGACTTAACCTGGGTGAAGGTGATTTTTAGCTTTTTTGAGCAACATCCTGTTCTGTTTTGCCATGCTGGGCATTTAGGGAGTCATTTAGAAAAGCCTTCTATTTTTTTAAAGTTTCCAGCAATGGAAAATCCTGCACAACCACCAGTAGACGGTACTGAAGGTTAATTACATTGGCTGTTGAAAGTGTCCTCCCTTATTTTTAGACTGATTTGTTTGACACCAGCTTCCAGTCATTGAATTTATTTATACCTTTCAATGCCATACTGAAGATCCCATTACCAAAATTCTGTTTCCTGTAGAGCGATCAACTCCTCCCTTAACCTGCTGCTTGATAGGTGCTGGTTTTTTCAGCATCACAAGGTTTTGCAGTCCTCCAGTTGCTCCTGTATCTAGTCTCTGAGCTTTATCCAAGTTACCAGTAAAGCCCATAGTAAGTTTAAAAGAAGAGGGACTGACAAAAATTTTCCAAGCCCTGCGGTGGTGTGCACAGAGTAATGTAACTGCTCCTACCACCATTGCCTCTGCTTGTGTAAATGGGATTTGCAGACAAAAGATCTTCTCTAACTCAGCAGCACGCATTTATTGTAATTATAATGCTGTTTTCTGCTCTGCAGTATTTCAATTATGAAAGAGTCTGTTTTGAGAACTGATTGCAAACATTTTCTCCACTCTTATTACGGAGCACTGTTTATGCTGAGGGTGGTGTTCATAGAGCATCTGAAGCCTTGTTGGGGCTTGGAGCCCCACAGAGCCAGCCATGCTCTCCTTGAGGCGCTTGGTGTCTCATGGCACTGGTGCTAGCACTGGACTTGCTTCAGTAATTTCAGCATTAGCTGGCAGTTTGGAAAAGTGAAACTCACCTTGCACATTCTCTTTTTGACCCAAAAGTGCAGGCCAGGAGTTGGAAGTCTCCATCGCTGGGAAGCTGCACTACTTGTTCTTGTCACATTATATCTCTGCACTTACATTTTCCTAATATTTACTCCTTCTTCCCGCCTCTGGCTTAGGGAAATTATCTGGGGTCTGTGTAATAAGCAATAGAACAGTCTAAGTAAAAAGTGCACTATGTTCTTCTGTTGAGAATTACATTCTGTAATGTGTGTGTTTTCCCCTCAGACAGTCAGATCCTTCCTGCAGTGCCTGGGTTTGTGTGCGGGCCCTGCAGCCTCTGTTAGCTGGGAGCCTGCATTTGATGGCTGTGTTGAAGCAGTGGAGAAGCTGCTGGGTGTGGGACAGGCAGCCTCGGTGGATACAGTGGCAGAGCATACCCAGGTATCACAGGAAACAGCTGCCATGTCTGAGCTGTTTACCCATCCTCACAAGCACTAGAACCTCGCAGACTGCTATGATTGTAGACCAATCTCCATAATTAGAGAGAAGGAAGTAGTAGCTGTAATATCCTGAGCAGAATTTGATGGTTCAGGGTATTTTTGGACACTGGCTTGACCTGGAAAGATAAATTACCACTCTGTAAATTTCCATGTCAGGGAGTAGGCAGACCAGCAGCTGAGGTATTCTCACAACAAGCTTTCATGATTTCCCACAGGTACCCCTCACTGAGTGCCTGCTCTCCCAGCGAGTGTGGGTGGATGCATCCTCCCCAGGTTACAGAAAACCCAAGCTACTCAGGAGGCTTCACAATCCAATGGCAGCACAGCCAAGAGTACAGAAGATAAAAATATTATTTCTGCCTAGTGCTCAGTGAGCAGATCAATAGGGAATTAATAAGGAAATGGAGTCGATAAGGACACGGCTTGCTGCCTGGGAGCTCCTGGGAGATAGGAAAGGGAGAGCTGCACTGCCTCAGTGGGTGATGGCTCATCCACTATTCCAGCTTTGTGCCAAATGACAGTGCAGCTCTGCTTGATCTCTGGTGAATGAGTTTAATTGTTTAGTAAACAAAAAGTGATCTTGTCAGTCTGCACGCTGCTGCTCGAACTGTGAGCAATTTGCCATTCCACCAGCTCCACCAACGTGAGGAGGCGCTTCCATGCGCTCCTGCTCTGCCAGAGGTGCTGGTTGCCATGGGTCTGCTCAGCAAAGCAGCACCTTCCTCCTGGGAAATTGTAGCTGTGGGAAAAGATGCTGAAGTGCACAGAGGTTACCTAGTGAAATATTAGCAATTGATACTAAATCCTGGGAAAGTTGATCCCCAATGCTTTAATTGCTCCCTTTCCTGCTTTCAGAGACAGGTGGCATTCGCTGCTGGCAAATGTTGGTGTACCTCTGTTAGCTTCAGGGCAGAAAAGTGGTGAAGGACAATAATGTGTTTTCTCTGACAGTGGAGCTGCAGGGCAGGTTTCCAAGGAAAACTTGGCAATCAGTCCCAACAACCACCATTGCAGGTGGCCCATCAGAAAACTCATTCCTCAGCCCAGCCCAGAGGCCAGTGACACAACATAGCCGGACTTGGGTAATTAGTGCAATCTAATTATGTTCTCCAAGAGTGGGGGAAATGAACACTGAAATGAAATGCAAAAATGGAGAACGACATTTGAATTGGAGATGGGGGATGAAAAGAACAAAAATTCTTTATATGAAGGAAAAGCTCTTCCTGTATGTAGTTTCTAAAAGGGGAATGGAAGTGGAGCCCTTCAGAGATGAGTTACCTGTGAAACAGCCCCAACAAACAGGTGGCGTTCAGCAATTGTAGAGTGGGTTATAAACCTTTTAGCTTACCTACAGTCAAACAAGAAAAACACACTGCTGGATTAGACTGCTTCACTGATTTGCCTGACATATGGTAGTGACCCCAGGAGATCCTTGGGGTTTTATTCCTTCAGAAAGTAAAGGCCAGAAATAGTCCATCTGAGATGTGAGTCGACCACGGCTATTCTGAAAGCTGGCCTTAACGTTCTTGCTGCTGCTTCTGCTGCAGATTCGTGGCTTTTGTTAGAAATGCTGAAGAACCTCTGCTCCTGGAGATCAAGCAGTGCTGATCTTATCTGAAATTTATCTCACCACTTGTGTCCCATTTGTGATTGAGAATATGAGGTTGTACAACCCCACTCAAATATGAAGAACAACTCTGATGTGCTAATGAAGATGTTTTTGCTGTGTTTGTAGTTACCAAGCTTTTGTACTGCTTCTTCCCAGCCTTGTGTGCTTGATGTTACTGTTGATACTGTTATATTGCTCTTCAGCAACGCACATGGGCTGACATGCAGAGTGAGAAAAACAGCAGAGCCTTAAAACCCAATTGGTGAACATTTGTTATCAATTAAATCAATCTCCTTTTAACAATGGAGGGGAGAAAAATGATTCACCTTACCTCCTACAATTGCACTCGTTCAACATTTTAATTCCCAAAGCAGTTCTTATCATCCCTCTCTCTGTTTGTTTCCAGGGCAGTGCTTCCCATGGAAGGCAGATCAATGTGAGCATCAGTGGGTAGGGCTGAAGGAGGTTGCTGAGTTCCTTGCTGGAGTTGAGTGGATAAACTTGCTAATAGTAGTTCTGTGCTACCCAAGCTACATTTCTCTGTCTGGAAAAAGGTCATAATCTAAAAATTTATGTTTGCCTTCTGGATGTTAAAACATACCTGACACTACAGAGTTCTGCAGGAGGGTTCACCTTGTGCAGTGTGATACTGTGGATCTATTTACATAAATGCACCGGTGTGTGCACCGGAGAGTGCTCACACTTCTGCAGCATTACCTCTGTGTGTGTACACATCCATCTACAGGTTCCTAGCCACAAACTCCCCTTGGACTTCCCCTGCCAAAGGCTGCTGACCAAACAGAGTGAGAAGGGGACCAGCCTGCCATGCAGAAACCTTTGTTCCCCCTTGTGGCATCTTCTGGAAGAGGGAGCCTCTGGACAGCAAGTAGGAACCCTTGGGTTTCATTGCAGTTCAGGGAGCTGTTCTGCTGTTAGCCATGAGAGAGAGGAGAGAGTGGGCCAGGAGGCAGGGAAACCAGTATGGAAACACTTGGTCCTGCAGCTTGTGTGGTCTGGCTCTCGCAGAGCTTGCAAGTAATACATCTTAGGGCATTGCATACAGCTTGGAAATGGGGAATACTGGATTGTGGCATCAGTAAGGATCATGAAATCAAACACAGAGTAGTCAAACACAGGCTAGATGGAGAAGGGGAAACAGTGTAAGCAGCTTATTTGTATCCCTCATTTCAGGGAACAAAATTGGTTCATAGCATCACTGGACCGGGTAGAAAAGGAAAAAAAAGCAAGGCTGTTCTTTCACCTCACTACACTTTAGAAATAAAGCCCTAATGCTGTAAGGGAGACTCAGGTTTCTTCCTAAGCTTTCCCACATACCTTCCTGCTGGGTTTTTATATATCTTAAATCAAGAGTATCTGGGGTTGTTTAAATTCTGTTAAATTACACTCTCCATGCAGTAAAAAAAAATGTGTTCTTACAGCCCTTTATGTGTGTATGTCAATGTATTTGCCTTTAAAATGCCTCTCAGTGTGGACTGCAGGTGGCCTTGGATACCATCTGTGATTTATTTCTGGGAAGAATTAAAATACCAGCAACCATTTGTTAGCCTGTTTTTACAGTGAGTGAAAAATGTGCAGTGCTGCTTTGCTGTGGCTGCTTTTGCTCCCAAAACCGTGAGTGCCCTTCTGACATTCTGACATTACTTAGGTCAGGCCCTTGGAGCAAGCCTGGAACATCTTCTTAGAGATTTCATGTAATACTCTGTGTTAGTGGATATTATGGGCTGCAGGTGGATCATGTCCAAGCAGTTGGGAATATCTTTGTGGTGTTTTGATTCAAGCTTTGACAGTGGGCTTCCGAAGTACTGCGTAGGGATATGGTGCTGTCCTGAAGCTGGATAGAATTGTTGAGTGTTTTAATGGTAATTGATGGCTGAAAGGGCTGCCTTTTAATTTGAATCAGGGACTCAGTGGCCTTTACAAGACGTTGCATGGGACAATGGCCAAATTTCTTCAGCCAGTGTAATTTATTTTTGAACCTGTTCTCTATAAAGTGCTAATCCCCTGCCTGTTCTGAGGGCTGCTCCAGCTCTGCTCAGTTTTTCTGCTTTTTAGCGACAAAATAACAATCAATGCACAGGCTTTTATTTACTTGAAAACAGAACTGGTATAAATGCAACCATGAGCCCTGATGCAGAGGCAGTTGTGTGTGCATTTAGGGCCATAGGAGCTGGGTGTGCCTGCTGGGATGGACAGGTGGATGTGTCAGCCCTGGACACGATGGTTACAGGTGGTGGGGTCCCTTCCTACACCGTGGTATCTTCTTGTGGGTGCAGGTCCTTTTGTGCTGCCCTTCAAGGACTTGCTGGCTTTTCAAACACATCATCTTAGAGAAAAGCCCCCATCATCTCTAAAGATCACAACTCCATTGCCTTCCCCAGAACTGCATCAAAGCTCTGCCTTCTTATGTATTGGGGACTGATAAA